>NC_056628.2:194426946-194791946 GCF_002870075.4 Lactuca sativa | reverse complement strand
TGTTGAAGACGGCAAAGGGTTTTGATGCTATTTGGGTCATTGTGGATCGATTGACCAAGAGTGCCCACTTTCTGGCAACTCGGGAGAGTTCTTCGGCCGAGAAGTTGGCCGATGTGTATACTCACAAGATCGTTGCTCGCCATGGGTTCCGGTCTCTATTGTTTTAGACAGTGATGTTCGGTTCACCACCCGTTTTTGGCAGAAGATTCATGAGGAACTGGGCATGAGGTTGCACTTCGGCACAGGTTATCATCCGCAGATTGATGGCTAATGTGAGCGGATGATACAAACCCTTGAGGATATGTTGCGGGCCAGTGGCATTGATTTTGGTGGGAGCTGGTACTCCACATACCTCTTGCGGAGTTCTCCTACAACAATATTTTTCATTCCAACAATGGTGATCCGCCTTTTGAGCTCTTGTATGGACAGAGATGTCGTACCCCAGTTTGCTGAGGCGAGGTTTGTCACAGGGTTATGGGGTGAACCGAGTGGTCCTTCAGACTACGAATAGGATTTAACAAATTAAGTAGCGGTTGGAGACTGTTCAGAGTCGAAAAAAGAGTTATGCCGACTGGCGCCGATCCAAGTTGGAATTTTAGGTCGGCGGCATGGTGCTACTGAAAGTCTTACCTTGGAAATGTGTGATTCACCTCAAGTAGAGGTGGAAACTGGGTCCCCGATATATTAGGCCATTTCAGGTTATTGCTAGGGTTGGCAAGGTCGCTTATAGATTGGATGTTCCTGAGGAGCTCAATCAGATTCACAACACTTTCCATGTTTCGTAGCTACAAAAGTGCATATTGGATGAGGATGCGATGGTTTCATTGGATGATATTTAGTTTGATGAGTGCCTGAATTATGTTAAGAGGCCGGTAGTTATTATGGAAAGGAAGGTAAAGGTTTTGCATAGCAAGGAAGTACCTTTGGTAAAGGTACGATGGTAGCACCAGAGGGGCTCTAAGTGGACCTAGGAGTTAGTGGCTATGATGCGGGAGCATTACCTGGATTTGTTCACTGTAGCATACTTTGAGGACAAAGTATAGTTCAAGTGGGGGAGATTTGTAACACCCCGATTTCTAGGTATGAGATTTATTTCGTTTATGCATGATTTTCCTATGAAACACGGCGTGTTGAGGAACTTCTGGGCAGCGTGTTTTTTGGACCAACACCGTATGTTGGTGGGAAACACGACATGTTGGCGGTTGGTTGAGAAAACCCTAATTTTCAAGATTTATATTGAGATATGTTTTTGGATACTCTGATTTTTATGACTATGTTTAGAGATATGATTTGTATGACTTGTGGTTTAGAAAAATGGTCTTTGAAAAATAAAAAAAATTACTTTGATTTTTTGGATGTTACACTTGACTAATTCCCAATGAGCTTTCCCCCGATTGCTTCGAACCACCAAAGAAGTAGCAATACGTTTGGACTGATCACGATAGAACGCCTACGAGAATTTCTCAATGTAGTGAGACATGCATAACCATCTTGCTATTTTATCCCTCCGGACCTCCGTCCTTGTTAACTTCTTTTCAACTCCTAAATCGTTCATCAGAAACTCATTCTCCATAAGCTTCTTCAAGTTGTCTTTCTTGGCATCAACATTACCAGACATTTCTTCCCTTGGTTGTTCAAGGGATTCCTCACGTCTATGTTTTTCCATGCTACCCTGCTGTTTCTCATTTATCACAAAACTATATGGGACTTCTGTTTCAAAAGTCACCTTCTGGCTAGCACCCTGATTATTCCCCACAGCTCTTGTACCACCTCCTGTTTGGTTACACATAGCAGATTTAAAGGTCACATGTCCCTTAACAAAAAATTTTGGGGTCTTTCCTTCTTCTGTACACCATATATGATGATCTTTCCCTCCATATACATATCCTGGAAATATGCACTTCATCGCCCTCAGCTCTAGTTTACCATCATTCACACGAGCATAAGAAGGGCATCCAAATATTCGTAAACTATAATTATCAGAGGGTTTCCCATACGAAACACCTTGAGGAGTCTTACAATTAGTTACAGTTGATGGAGATCTATTCGCCAGATAGCAAGCAGTGTTGATTGTTCCCCCCCCCCCCCCCCCCCAGAATAGCTCGATAAATCACCAGATTATCGCATGCATTGAGCATGCTCCATGAATGTTTGGTTCATATGTTCTATTACTCCAACCCATTTTCTGTTCTGAGTGACTTGACTTGGTTCCTGGTATGTTTTTCAGCCATAGTCTTCTATTCCTTGAACCGCACAAACACTTCATCTTCTTCCTTTATCTTCAAAAAGTACACCCATGTATTCCTTGAGTAATCGTCGATAAAAGTCACAAAGTAATGACATCCACCATAATACTTCACAGGAAAGGGCCCCATAGATCTGAGTCAACACACTCTAGGATCTCCTTGCTTAAGTGTTGAACCAAGCTGAACTTCACCCTACGTTTTATCTTTTGAACACAAGCTTCACCATGTTTAGCATTTCCAACTGCATCTCCACCAAAATTTTAATTCTAAGACAAAACTGCAAAATTGGTCCCTATGGTCTTCAAAAAACTTTGGATGGGGTTCAAAATCTTTCCCACTTACATAGAAGGTCCAAAATCAAGGTTTTTCCGTATTTTTGGTCCATGGTAAACTTGAAATGACATTTTTGCCCTTTCAATTTCTTTTCTGCTTTTTATTTTTATTTTAATACATTGTTAATTTAAAAATAAAAGAAGAATAAAAAACAATAAAAGGCCCACCCACCTCAATATTACCCTCTCAACCCCCCCCCCCCCCCCCTTCCCCTTCACCCGTCAGTCAAACAAGCACTTCACATATACATACACATGCCTCAACTAAAACACATACACACACACAGACACCTGCAACTCGAAAAAAACACCCCTGTAACTCTCTTTTTTCCACCACTAATCCCTTGTTGAACCACCTCCACCTCCATCACTCTTCTTTCTCCCAAACCCAACCCCATAGGCGGTGAGTCAGTGATTATTGTTCACAATTGGTATTCCATATTCCATATTTCCTCTTGCAATCGATTGTATGTGCTGAAGTTTTATGTGATATGGCAGCATGCAGACGAATAATATATGGTATAACTCACATCTACAACTATCATCTAATTCTAAATCGGTATTACCTCTTCCCTCTTTCCTTTAGTAATTGATTGCAGGTGGTGTTGGCTGTGATCTGGTGGTCATATTTCTCTCAACATGATCAATAGGATCAAGACCCAGTTCATCTCATCCATCTGAATTGAATCATCAAGGAAACCATTTTGATCAACATTCACTCTTCAGTTAAGACATCCAATTCAACAAAATCAAAATCTCATTCAAGCAAATTTCAAGCTCGTCAAATCGAATCGGTTACCATTGAAAACATTACTAACTCGATTTGAAAATCCATTACGATATTTCAAAGCATCACCAAATTGACATGGTGATATTTATTCCAACAACATGTCCACTTCGATTCAACCCAATAAACACAAACTAGAACTTCAGATCAAATATAGGGTATCAAAATTGTGGGTTTTTTCAAATGTAGTTAAAAGGTTGAGGGTTTTTTTGAAAAAAAAAGAGTGAATTTTTCGGTGAAAAAAATACAAGATTTATAAATAATAATAATTTTAAAAACCATAAAATATAAACTATTTTATGAGATTTATCCATACTGTAAATTTAAAACCTATAGATTTAGATGGGGTCATGCAGTCAACATCCCTATATATATCTACCTTTCTTAATAAATGAAACATAAACATGCCACATGACGTTTTTCTACTACTTTAACTTGCCACGTGGCATGTCCTGGTAGATCTTTCCCTCTAATTCCCTTCTATATCCTCAGTTCATCATTAATCAATAAATTAATTCTCATTGTAACAACATCATATATTATCCCTTTGATTGAGGAAATGGGTTACACATTCAATTTTATATCCTTAATCTTTCGCTACTTTCCTTATCATATTTAATTTTGAATCCTGATTTTCTCCGTTTGCGCACCTATCACTCAAAATTTCCTCCTTTTCAGCTTCGCCTATATCTAGTGTCTTCTGAATTTTTCTACTTCTCTGCTTCATCTTTTACTGCTATTTCTAAACGCAGTGTTGCAACCTCCATCTACAAATCGCAGCTTCCATCCATGCTTCTCATTTCCGATTCTGAACAGCTTCAAGAAATATTGTATTTTATGATTTTCATAGTGTCAATGTTTTTTATTCTACTTAATTTGATTATGTTAAGGTAATTTTTGTTCACTTTTAGGATTAGCTATTTTATATTAGGTTCAATGATAATTTTTTGGGGTTTATTTGTTATTTTTGTGATTTATGTCTTTGCTTATTAAATATATGTTAGCATAAAAATGTTAGATGTCATCATTTTATTTTGAATATTATTTTTATTGGGTTCCTGTTTCATTTAGTCTTGATTTATTCTTTTTCACTTTTAAATGACAATTTGCCAAACTGGTTGAATATTGTGTTTCTACGGCTAATGTTTCATTTACTCTATATTTTCTTTATGATATTAATGTTGTTTGTTTTATGTAGGATTTTACTTTACTATATTAGACCTTATCAGATATGAAGATGAATGGTATGTGTTCATCTGTATGACCTCCAAATGTTCGATGAATTGTATGGAAAATCAGTTCTATCTCAGGCTTCAAAATTGAATGAGAAGGAAACTTTAACTACAGAATTCTAAAGAATTGGATTAAACTGAAGATGTTGTAGTTGGACCTACTAAAACTATAAGGACTTTCATTGAGGTAGTTCTAGCATGATTTTGTTAATATTTCAAAAACAACTTAAAATGGAAGCAATCGGCCTTCCTCATAGGTAGATATTTATTGGAAAAAGTTAAATCTTATGATCTGAAGCTTTTAAACAAAATCATAAAGAGTGATTACTTTGCCATCTACAAATCCAAAGTTAACTTTGATGTTTGTACTAAACTGTTATAACCCATTTTGCTCCCTTCTGAATCTCTTTGAATCAATCTACTTTGGGAAATACTAAATTCGAGTATTAGGGTTTGTATCTTCTCCGCATTAAGTCCTATACCGATAATGAGTAAAGTGTTGTTTATATAAAGATGACCACCTGACGTATAGACTGAAGAAGGTGATATACTAACATATAATTTCTTATCTAGGTCTCCAAGATTCAATGGCGCAATGTTTCAAGATCATATTAGAA
The DNA here is from genome assembly GCF_002870075.4 of Lactuca sativa. Taxonomy (NCBI): domain Eukaryota; kingdom Viridiplantae; phylum Streptophyta; class Magnoliopsida; order Asterales; family Asteraceae; genus Lactuca; species Lactuca sativa. The sequence continues at coordinate 194,786,732 of NC_056628.2, read as the reverse complement.
GTGCTTAGTTACAAGTTGATAATAAGAAAGGCCTCTAAGATGCAATACTAGTTGAGATTGAAACCAAAAGGGTGAGAAAAGAGAATTTTTGAAACATTTGTTATCATTTACTTTAATAAAATTAGAAGTTTTATTCATCGATTTATTTTATTGATGCTTTTTATAATTGGAAAAATTGAAAAGCGATAACCATTCATTAAATGTAGCCAATTTGGAAGAGATGGTTACCCGGTGGTTAGTTAATGGTTATAGTTTCATAGACTATTAGGTAATGACCTGATTTTTTTTTTTTTTGTGTTTTTTCATGTATGATTATTTTGTTTGAGGTATGTTGAAGAGTGAAAAAGAAACTGGAGGAGAATGTCAGTTGGTTCTGACAAAAAGAGTTCGGTTAAACCTCAAACGTATGAAATCAAAATGTACTTTCATTAATTATTATGAGTGGATCGTGATGATCCGAATAAAGTATTTATACATCTCACACTTGAATTTTTCTCTAAACAGATAGCCTAATTGCAGCTTAAAATTTTATACACAATATCTCTCTATATGTTTTCAGATATATAATTATTTTTGTTCACATATGTTTAAAATTATTTATTATTTTGTTTCATTTGAAATTTGAGGCATGTGATTCTAAAAGAAATGTTGTTGTTGGAAATATACATAAGGAGGTAATAATATATATTATAATTAGTTATTAATAGTTATGCGTTGATAAAATGTGAATTACATATGCCATATATGATGTTGTCATCGGTTTTACGGGTTTACTCAGTCAAATTGGTTAAAATGGTGTTCTCTTCTCCCTTTGGTTATATGCACATTTGGTATAATTTTGTTTGTTACAACATTTTACTTTGGTTTGAGTTGTAATGTATGTATCAAACTATGTTTTTAACAATATACACTAATATGTTCTTTTTCAAATATTGTTTCGAATATATGTTGTTGAAAATATTAATTGGAATATACTTTATAGAATATCAATTGGAATACCATTTGCTTTTTAAATGTTTGCCAATGTAGTTTTCTTTATTTGTTAATGATTGCTGCCTGCAAACCTGTAATCAATATTACATTTTTTAAATTGTCAATGTTATTTTACTTTGTCAATCGTGTTGTACACAGGTTATAACCTAGTATACAAGATCCGCCTTCTTGTTGATTTCTTCGTGACTAAGCATTGAGAATAGTCTATTAAAGACCGGCTTTCTTATCAATGAGTTGACCAACGAACTCCATATCCTCAGTCCTGAAACCAGCTAACCTCGGTACTCATGGATGTCATGAGCCCGTTTCCAACTAATCAGTGGATACAAGAGTATACCACCACAAGGATCACTCAATCCGGTGGTGAACCCTCTGATGATACAAGCATAGCAGTCCATAGAGATTCGAGCCAAGGAACCATTGGCCAGACCGGTCCAAAGCTAATACGTAAGAAGTCAAGAGCTTCCTGGAGAGCACCAAGCATTATCCTGAATGCTAGCCTGACTGACTTCAGGGCCTTGGTTCAACAGATGCGATAGTGGAGTTAACATGGGTTCAGCTTTGGTTTTGGATCCAGTTGTGAATTTACCAAAAGGTCCTCTCAACATAGACTTTGAAAAAAAAAAGATATAAGTACTGGAAGTTCATCCTGGTACTCATACTTTGATAATCAGGTGAGCTCAACTCTCCAAGGTGAGCAAATGCAATCAGTTGGTGGCTTTGATTTGCAGGTTGGCTATGGAATGGAGAATGCATTTGATTTTTCTGCATAAATAGTCCTTATACTTTAGTTTTATACATATTAGGCCCAAAAATATAAAATTTTAACTATGAACCCCCCTGTTCCCTAATTTTTATACAAATTATATTTTCTCCCCCGCCCCCACCTCCCCCCCCCCCCCCTAAAAAAAAAATGAAAGATTGAAGCTCCGCCAATGAATTTATTGATGATTCAACTTTAATGGCAACATGAAGAGATGGTGTCAGCCATGAGTATCCTCTTTAAAGTTGTTGAATGTTTAAGTGTTTATTATTATCGATATGTTGTTTCATTGATTTTTTTTTCATTTTTTTATCTATGTAAAATTTTCTTTAACGAGCCTAATTAAGCAGTCCAATTTAATTAGCTCAGTTTTATTAGTTTAATAACTAAGGATATCATTCACTATTAGGACACACAGCTGCTTGAACAGAAATCAGTCGAGATCGAAACATTGGGAAAATGAATTATAAGCCCAACGAAGTTTCCAAACTGTTCAAAAAGCCCCAATTATGTTTTGTTTGTTCAAGAAAATCCAACAAACTTAACATTCTGTCTAAAAAACCCAAATAACTTACACTTCTCATTTAGGGTCAATCGGCTAATAAAAGTTAACGAATGACACGACTTATGAAGTGTAATTAAATATCGGAAAATGACCAATGAAGTTTCAAAATTGTTCAAAAAACCCAATCATGTTTTGTTTGTTGAAAAAACCCAACGAACTTACGTTTTTTTTTTTTTTTTAAATTCTCATTAGAGGCAACTAGATTCATTAGGTATAGAACTAGTTGGCAAATGACATGACATTATATTTAATGACATTGAATAAACAGATTAGAATTTCCCTTTATATATCGATTTAGGGCTTGGAGAAGAGAAAAACGAACGACGTCTGTGTTCGATCTCTTGTAATAGCTACTTCTTCTTATTTCTCTTAATCGTTGATGTCCAACTCAAGATTACAAAGAAGATATTTGATGATGCAAACTCTTGTGGATGTACGTAGACGCCCTTCTCGGATTTGGACGTCTAGAATGGAGGATCATCCAGAGATAATATTCCGGGCTTGTTCGAAGTGATGGGTAAGTGTAATTGAAAGCTTTATCATGTTCATTTTAATAAGTTTTTGTTTTTGAAAGAAACCAAACAAATAGATAGAATATGGACATGATAAAGCTTTCAATTACATTTACCCATCTGTTCGAACAAGCCCCAAACTTTTTTCTCTGGATGATCCTCCGTTCTAGATGTCCAAATCCAAGAAGGACGTCCACATCCACAAGGGTTTTCATCATCAAATATCTTCTTAGTAGATCTTGAGTTGGACATCAACGATTGAGAGGGAAAATAAGAAGTAGCTATTACAAGAGGTCGAACACAAACATCGTTCGTTTTTCTCTTCTACAAGCCTTAAATTAATATATAAAGGGCAATTCTAATTTATTTATTCCATGTCATTAAATATAATGTCATGGCATTTGCCAACTAGTTGTATATGTAATGAATTTGGTTGCCTCTAATGAGAATTAAACGAAAGCGTAAGTTCGTTGAGTTTTTTGCAACAAACAAAACATGATTGGGGTATTTTGAACGGTTTTGAAACTTCGTTGGTATTACAGGTCATTTTCCGATATTTAATTACACGTCATAAGTCATGTCATTAGTTGACTTGTATTAGCCGGTTGACCCTAAATGAGAAGTGAACGAAAGTACAAGTTAGTTGGACTTTTTTAGACAAAAGGTTAAACTCGTTGAGTTTTCTTGAACAAACGAAACATAATTGAGTGTTTTGAAAGGTTTGAAAACTTCGTTGGGCTTATAAGTCATTTTCCCTCGAAACATTTAGTTGTCCAGTGTAGTATTGTTTTTAATACCTTATTTTAGTACACGAAATTAGGTTCATATACATTATGCACTATAAAAAGTTGATCTAAATACTACAAGAAAACGAAGCTATTAACGACATCTATCCCGACGATGAAAGTCGTCGCTAAAAGGCAAGCTATGCCGACGACTTGTCGTCGCCATAGCCTTTGTAAAACTTTGACCAAATTCCTTTGACCAGGACATCCGTGCCAACAACATGTTGTCGCTACAAGTTTGGCAGGAACGACAAAAAAATTCGTGGTATTCTGAAAATCTATACCGACGACAACTCGTCGGGATAGGACTCGAGAAATCTATTTTTTTATGCATTTTTATTTCATGGTCCAGAATATGAAAACGACGTAGTTTTATTTAGGCTATACCGACGACTTGTCATCGGGATGACACGTGGCGATTCGTGTGAAATATCTATGGCGACGGCACATGTATTTATGTTAAAAAAAAATTCCAGCAAAATGAGGAACGACGTCGTTTATTTAGACCTATACCGACGACTTGTCGTCGGCAAAGGGGTTTTACCCTAACAGACGTATCAATTCGTTCATTTGCACACAACGACGCAACCTCAATTCTTCTTCGACGAAAAACGCAATCACGCTTCCAGAACCGGAAATTAGCACCAAGTAAGCTCTTTTCTATTCCTAATTCTTGTTTTATTGTTGTGTGGTAAAGGTTTTGACCCCGAATTTGGGGTTTTTTTTTGGTGTTTGTAGCCGGTCACCGGTTGTGTTTCACCACCGTCCATATTCCACCACTTTCAACCTTCCCCACCGACGACTCCACCTTATTTCCAGCCTCTCTTCGTCACAGCTACAACAGTAAATATCTTGGCGGTTCTTTTTTTTTTTTTTGGTTTTTTTTCTTCTGATTTTGTATAATTCATGTGAGCACCAGCCAACACCGGAGGAACACCACCAAATTTGACAATCGGAATCCTGCAATCACAGCAAGAAAATGAAAAAGGATAGTTTTTTTTTCTAATTTTTATTGAAATTGGAAGTGTATATATATGTATAAGTTATATGAAATTGAAATTGAAATCGATCTTTGTATGATTATAAGATTGTGTTGTTTGTTTGGTATGTGTATGCTTGTGTTGTTTGTTTGTTATGATGTTGTATGTATAAAATGTTAATTTACTTAGTTAATGTTATATGAAATTGAAATTCTGTTTAAAACATTATATAGCATTGAAATTTGTTTAGCTACATATGAAATTGAAATTGTATAAATAGAATGTTAATTTCCTGTTTAGGTTCATATGACAGAATGCCGACGACATGTCGTCTGGATACCCTATGCCGACATAATGTCGTCGGGATAGGGTCCGAAATTGTCGTCACCATAAGGGGTTAACGTTGCAGTGAAAGTGAAAAGATAGTAACAAAAAAATTACTGAAAAAGCAAGGTAATATATTTTGGATATATACACACCTTGAAAACAATTGATGCATGAAGAGATTTGATGATGAGTTACAAAATGAATGTAATAATTAATAGATGAAACAAAGATATATGATTAATTCAGAACGGGGAAAAAGAATCAAGGTTGAAGAAGTCAGAGACCAGACGTGTAAGGAACGCCGGCAGCTTTAATCCATTTGTCCCCGTCGATAAAACGTTTGACAGTGAACTTAGTCGCTTGCTTGGTGGTTATAAATTTAAGTCCTTTCCAGGTGACTCTATTCTTTATGGCTGCACCTGCACCATAATTAGCAAACTCTGCATAGAATATTGTGTCGGGAGCTGTTGTTCCAACCCATGGCAACCATCCCTTTGGATGAATGAAGCTTCCCATCATGTTGTTAAGATAAGCTGTAGTTGAATGGTTCTTCCATGGACGACCGAGATATGTGTTAACATCGCTTAAGTTCCCATATGGCCAAATGGTGCACTTGTGAATGGAAATACCAGTGTTTTGATTAGGATCAAACCTGCCTTGAGCTGTAATCGTGTTTTGCTGGCCAGTCATCGGTCTCCTGGGAAGTATGTTACAGTTTTGAAGAACGACAGCCGAGTTGCCAAAGATGAAGTCTACAGTTCCATAGATGTTGCATTCTTTATAAAATTGTCGGTTGGAATGTGCATATAGAGAATCCTGGAATGCGTCAATGCGACATCGGTAGAATACTGACAGGTCTGCGGTTGACATAAGTGCTACTGCCTGATGCTTGGCTGCTCCAGCAGTGTTACGGAACCCCATATCGCGAGCTATAAACCCCTTACCAAACACAGCTACATACATACACAAAATTAAATTAATTATGAAAAAAGAATATGCATGTGTTAATTAAGCAGCTGTTGTATATATTTATCATAAAATATTACCAAAAGTTGCCGACTGAAATGTTGGAGTGCCATCCACAACGTTTAATCTTCCTGACACAATCGTAGAATCCTTACCATCACCGATCATCATGACATTCCATTTAGGTTTTTCGACCCTAACATTCTCAAAGTAAACACCCTTCTTCACGTATATCACGAATCTTTTCTTGCTCTTATCAGGAACTGCCATGAGAGCCTCAGAAATTTTCTTATACTTTCCGGTGCCGTCTTGAGCCACCACCACATCGGCCTTGATGCCAGCCGGTAACTTTGTCTTCTGTAGGAGCTTCCTGTCTTTTACAGACAACCATTCTGGCATTTCATCATCGCTTCCTTCTGCTATGCTCATCAATCTTCTTCTTTGGTTGAACGAACTTGCGGCGTTTGAAAACCCCTTGGTGATCGCGAGGCTGTTGCTGGTTAACTCCGTGGATTTTTTAAGGTAGCCTACACCATTTTCTTGAATACTGTCTATGCATGTTTGCTGATATGTTCCAGCAGCACTTAGCCACGTCATTAGATCATCTAACAGAGATCCTATTGACTTCAAATCAATATCAGTTGACAGTGTATCGTTGAGATGATCAATGGCAAGCTCCAATAATTCGCTGCAGTTCTTGAGCTCCGGAAGTGTGGATGCTTTGGATAGCTCTTCTATGGCGACTAGAAAAGAGAGTTTGAGTAACTGATCGGGATGGATATTGGTGGAATTCACAAGAGGAGCTAGAGAGCTGTAACAGGTATCAGGGTACAATGTACTGTCACAAACGGCTTTAATGGAAACCATGGCTGATGGAGATTGTGAATCACCACCCATTTGGCTGTGGTTTTTGCTCTGTGTAGTTCCAACAACTGCTGAAACTACGACAATAACAAGAATAAGAGATGATATTGCTACAACAACCATCCTTTTTCGTGTTTTCCTGCGAGCGTCAAGCCGCATTTGATCGGCTTCATGCACTTTCCCATAGGATTTTAAAGAATTCATAGCGTTTAGCTTGAACTCTTTCTTGTACGCAAACTTGCTTTTTTCGTCTGTCTAACACTTAATAATGATGGCAATTTATAAAACAAAAATCATGAGAAAAGAAACATGAGCTACGTGCACAGCACCTTGGTATAGATGTGTAATAATGCTTAAAAGAAAACAACACAGCTGACTTTCCAAGTCGTACCCGATTTATTTTTACTTATATATATATATATATATATATATATATATATATATATATATATATATATATATATATATATATATATATATATATATATATATATATATATATATATATATATATATATATATATATATATAAACCGGTAGATTAAAAGAATAGAGGGTTAGGATGCTTCGTGGCATTTTCGTAAATATCTGAACTTAAAATGGGGCGGGGGCATCCTATTAAAATAAATCAGGGATATTTTAGGGACATTTAATCAAGTCAACTCTTTATGTCATCTCTCTCTCTCTTTATCTCTCTCGATCCTCTCTCTCTCTCTCTCTCTCTCTACCCTTCCTCACACCTCCGATCTCAAATCGTCGGATCTCAAATCTTGAAATCGTCGTCGAAGTGTGATAGGGTGTGAAGAACTGCATCGTATAGTTCATCGAAACCTACACATATTATCTACAAAGAAGCATTAGGTCAGTCGTTTTCTTCTGAATCTGATCTTGACTTGTCGATTTGGAGAAGACAGTCTTATCAAATGCCTAGTTGGAGTGGAATCGATCGTATAGAGATCCAATCGAATGTCCGGGTGGAGAAGACGATCCTTTGTCGATCAAGTATTATAGCTTCTCCGATGGATCGATTTTTTGATGCCTTCTGATCTCACCAAAAATGTACACAGCTACAGATCTTAAATCGACAGTAGGCGACGATCTCTCCTTCCAGTGGTAAATATCTCGTTCTTGTGTCTTCTTCCTCGATTGATCAAGTCGAGGAGATTTCTCTTTCCTATGGTATAAATCTATTTTATTCTATTTATTTTAATGGATTGATTGAGTCACAGAGTCTTCATTAAGACATTTACTCAAATGTAATTGCAATTAGAAGGTATTGTGAACTGATAGAAACATAAATTCTTTGATTCTAGCACTTAGTTCCTGTTACCTATGTTACTTCTTTTCTTTTTCAACGATTAAGTTTTGAACTTTTATCAATTATCATATAGTGATATTGTGCTCTTTAAATCGATTAAGTTCGTTTATGTGATAACTGATCACTGGATTCACTAATCTAGCAGTTGAGATGAGCATGTAGTAGTTGAAGGGTCTACTGTATAAATCTTATAAGTGTGATATGATATATATATATATATATATATATATATATATATATATATATATATATATATATATATATATATATATATATATATATATATATATATATAATTCTTGGACTTCTTTTTTCTTTGTAAAAGTTTCTGCCATTTTGCCCCTGGACCGATTTGACCCTGTTTTGGACACATTTTCCCTTCAAAATATCCTTTTTCATCCTGTTTTGGACACATAAACCTGTTTTGGCTACACATTTGTAGCTTTTCATCCTGATAGTCTCATTCTAGGAACTAGTACTTCTGGATCTATTGTTAAAATCTGGGATGTGAAGAGTCAGGTAAAATTCCAAAACTGCCCCTGGTTCATTGTTTTTCTGTATCTTATATCATTTGATTTTTCTAGGCAAATGTTGCAAGGTTTGATTGGCATGTTGGGGCAATTACTGCAATATCATTTTCAGAAAATGGTTACTTCCTTACTGTAAGTGTTTAGCTTTAAATGTAATATTTACAAAAATGGCCCCTATACTTTTTTGAATTTAACAATTTTTAGTCCAAAATTGAAACTTTTATTACTTTTGGTCCTTTTTTCAAGGTTTCATATCGGTTCTGGTCCCTGAAAGTTTGAAATGAAGAACAAAATCATAAAAAGCCTGAGGGAACAAAATTGAAAAATGTTTTAACTAAGGGAGAAATTATACCACCTACCATTTTGTAAAAGTTCATTTTCACTTATAGTCTCTTTCAAATAGTTTCATAACTTTAATTTCTTATAGGGATATTTTAGCCTTCTGATTACATGTGATTCACATGTAAGTCACATGTGATTCACATGTAAATCACATGTGATTCACATGTAAATCACAAGTGAATCATATATGAATTACATTTGTATATATATATATATATATATATATATATATATATATATATATATATATATATATATATATATGAGCTTAAGGAATATGTGGCTGTTATGTACCTAATATTAGGTATAGAACCATTAAACTTAATAGTTTTAACTAAATGCAATCAAATTTCGCTACCATCTTTCTTGTATCCTCTATTAGACTAGATAATTGGATTTGTACATATTTTTATGGAGTTTTAACAATTTAATTTTACACCATAAACCATGTATAAGAATACATTATCAACTACCTATAAGCCTTCATATTCAAATTTAATATAGAAAACTATAGTGAAAGACTAAAATTGTTCATTAAAAACTCAATAAACTTCTTTCCATAACACATCAAAAAAAACCATACAAGTATGCATATGGTAGGTGTCAAAGAAAGTTATGAAACCTACTATATGTATAATATAAACAACACATTCGAAATACAGAGATGTTGGGGATATATTATTAAATCAAAGATAATATGAACTCAAAAACAATAGGAAGAAGCTAACAATGAAAAAAAACTCTATCTTTTTAATCAAAATGAAGTCAATTTTGATGGTTCTATATCTAATATTACATACATAACAGCCACATACTCACTTTCTTTCCCTTGCTTTGAATCAATTTTAATGGTTATATACCTAATATTATATATATATATATATATATATATATATATATATATATATATATATATATATATATATATATATAGAGAGAGAGAGATATCGGCAGCGAACTTATTTTGGAGGAACAAACCAACAAACAATATATTTATTTCCCTTGCTTTGAATCACTTTCCTTGCTTCGATCGACACACACCAACCTCTTCTTCCTTGGAGATCATAGAACGTTCTCTCTGTAACACCCCGATTTCCAGGTATGATATTTATTTCTTTTATTCATGATATTCCTCTGAAACACGGGGTGGTAAAGCCTCACCATGGCGTGTTGAGGAACTTCTGGACCGCGTGTTTTTATGGACCAACACGGTGTGTTGGTGGGCAAATACGGCGTGTTGGCGGCTGGTTGAGAAAACTCTAATTTTCAAGGTTTTGCACTTTATATAATCTCCTTAAGTTCCAATGGGTAGTCTTTTTTCAGTCTCCAAATCCCCATATCGACCCTTGAGAACCCTAATCATATTTTCCTCTCATTTGTGAGCTACTTTGGTGTTTTTGGAGCCAAATAAGAAAGTAAGGATCCAACAAACAAGCCCTCATCTTTCAATTTGGCGCTCTTCTGGACCTTTGTAAGTGTTCACGATCAGATTTTTATTCCTCTATGTTGCTAGATCTTGAGTTTTGTCCCTTTAGCTTGTTCTTGAGTAAGGGAATGGTTGGATCTCATAAAGTCAACAACTATATGAATATACGGGTCTAGGTGACTCTGTAGAGTCTTGGATCTAGCCTATAGTCGAGTTTTGATGCCATGCATGGAGAGTAGGTCATAAATGTTGGGTTTTGAGCAATCTAACACTTCCTAAGTGTGCATGCAACCCTAATAAACCTTGGATATATGTTTTCTTCTAAAATACATGCAAATAATAATTTCCAAGGTTTCTTCCTAACTAGCATAGCATAAGGATTATGAATAATAAAAGTACTAGTAGAAATACATACCTTTTGATGATGGTTGATTGTTTAGAGTTTGAGAGCCAAGCACCAATAGTGTGAATGCCTCAAATGGAATCACAAATCACCACAAACACTTAGAAAACTTTGAGAGAGTAGTATACTTTCTTGTGGAATCGGCCACCACTAAGTCTCACACTACTAGTGTCACATTTCTTGCATCATATGCTTCTTTATATAGTGTGCATGGTTAGGGTGAAACCCTAATAACCCATGTCTTTTCCTTTCCAAGGATCCATGGGTTAAAAGCTCCATGGATCATCCATGGACTTCCATATTAGCTTAGCCCATTAACAAATGAGTATTAGCCCACACTATATAAAATATAATAGCCCATAATTTAATCAGTCTTCTTTTTAATCTTTAAATTAATTCATAATTAATTTAAGACTAAAACTAATTAAATAACATGACTTCATATTAATATATTATAACTTATAATATATTAATAAATCGTAAGTATACAATTCTCATAAAATTATCCATAAATCGTTTGGGTGAAGTGCAACCCAAATGGACCATGCCGGGTCGGGTCAAGTATGTACCAAATAAGTTATGGACTTAGACACCTTATCCAACAGACTCCCACTTGGATAAGTCTAATAACTATATTTGTGTATGTTACTTCAGGAACCAACCAGCAATCGTAGCTCTCGAAAACTCTGTTGAACTATGAAGCGCCATTTTAGATAAGTGATCATATAATCCTCTGTTCTCATGATATCAACTGGACAAATACATGGAACAATGTCATACTTATTGTCCAACAGTTTGTTTCCTGATTTTCGATTTGTTTGACAAAGAACTTAATCGAACACATCAATTTTAGTTCTGACCGGCTGGTACATAGGTCACAACAAAATCATCGAGGGGCCCAGATATCGCTTCTATTTCTAGAAGGAACAGATAAACTATGACTCATATGCTTGTTCTACTACTTGTTGAATTGTACACAAAGGCACATTTTATAACATCAAGTTACTGATGCGTTTACGTGCAATCAATGCACAACCAACTCATAGGTAACAACTCATATATCTAGGTTTGAAGATTTATATGATATTACCATCTCACGATCACTCGAGATAAATTTCATGAAGTGATACAAGTGAGTGTGGGTTTATTCCAATACTCATAACTCATGAGCACTCATGAATGTTGTAGCAACCATTGCTATGACTAAACCCATTTAGCCATCTACAAACTCGATTCATGACAGTCTTGATTCATACCTACTTCCAACATATGAACGACTGTGGAGTGTTTAAATAACTTAGTCATTCGGAAAGAATAACCTAGCTATTTTGGAAGTCAAAACATGCAAAGTGAAACACAATAATAATCGAATCCAATATGGTCTCAGAACCCTTTTGAATATAAATAGAACCACCTTTTATTTATCACCATATTGATTACACATTATTCATTGTATAATGTTTCAAACAATCAACTTAAGACTTGAATAAAAAACAACAGTTGTCCCATGCTCCTAGCATGTACACTTTGTTTTTCTAAACAATGGTTATGCCATACTCCAAGTATGCACACTATGTTTGTCTATGATCCTTACATTGTGATGTAGATCAATTGAACATGATTCCAATGATACTCATTTCACAATCCCAAATCCTTATAGTAAATGTGAGAATCCCCGATTCCTATCATTTACCAAAAAATCTGTTAGATTTTAAACTTTTATGCAATGTTCCTCTTGTAATGATTATTCACAAAGTCACCAAAACCTTGTCACCAGTCATTACAGAGTATTCCAAAGAAGGTCAACTTCTATGGAACGGAAGTCTCATATTCAAAGTACATTGCTTTGAACATCCTTCTTGCATTAAGGTTTTCTAATCTTACATAGATTGAATAACTTCCACCTATGGAGACATTTCCATAGTCCCATTTTGACTATCACTTCCGAACAAGAGTTACTTCTTTTCAGAATATGTCAATATGGTCCTTTCCGACAACTTACATCATACTTCCAACTTTCCCTGAGCAAACAACCTTTGGCGAACCTCAGATTGTCCTCGACAATTGCTTAATCACTTTAATCATATCCAGTTCTAGACTTTTCCCTTCTCAATGCCTTAAGCATTTGGAAAATTTAGAAAAGATGAATATTATAGCACATGCAATCGATCCTATATCTGAAGCATATGGGACACGATTCATGATGTTTGACATAAATACATGATACTAGACAAGTCTTTTGCTACAATATTTTTTATTTGCCATGTTTTCAAAATTTAACTATGAAGAGGGATGTCGTAATCATAATCAAATTTTGAAAACGCAATATATATAGAATTTCTTCAAGTTGAACCATTCCAACATAAAATTCATATATATATATATATATATATATATATATATATATATATATATATATATATATATATATATATATATATATATATATATATATTCTTGACTAAAGATGATTAAAATCTCAATATAAGCTTTAGAATTGAAATGAAGTATAATTTCCTCTCCCTTAATTATAGCAAAACAACTTTTCAACCCCTGCAACTTCACGAATTGAAACTTTGTTTTCTATAATTAACATTGCTAACTTGCAACACTAAACGTAATAATCATGCTCCCACTAACATGATGATTATCAGCATAACACTTATGCTCCCACTAGCTCTGACATATTTCCAGAAATTTGCTGGACTTCTGAAATTTAGATTCATACACCCTTTCTTAGATAGCTCACATGTGTGTCTAAACAATTTTAAGGACTATGAAAAAGGATGACGTAATCATAGTCTCAATTGCTTAGGCATTTTCCATTTCTCACAAGTCCATGTTAGTGTGCCGGTTAACCACACGCGCTCCACTAACGACTTTTGAAAATGCAAATAACACAATTGATATCTACATAAAATCTACTTAGTGAAAGCATTTCCTCACCATCATTTTCATGAATCGGAGAGAAACCTTATGACACTTAGATTTTATAGTGTATGAGTTCCTATCCATGTGAATTTGTCAAAACCATAATCACAAGATAAGGTTAGTGACAAATTCAGCCTTATATGGATTAAACTTGTTCAATCTTAGTTTCTTGTCACCTTGGTAGCACAAGGCCCACCAATGCTTCCAAGTTGAACTCTGATAACTTACATGCAAATTCAACTTATTTGAAGAAGGTACAGAAATAAGAATTATGTCAACACGATAGGTTGCAAACCTTAAGTCGTGTGCTAGTGATAAATTACAGGTTTTACTCTTGATTAAATCTTGAAACTCTTTCAGGATCTTTAAGGCTCCCACTGTCCCCTTGACATATAAGTTTCCCCAGTCAAGAACCATTCCTTGACAAAACAAATATTCAAGGGATAGTGCGGATTCTTATCAAGACTAACACTTCACACAATTGGTCTTAGTTGGTCTTTGTCTCATCCAAGACATCACAACTTACCAATCTCAAATGTACAAGAATAGAAAACATTTTACTCTTACCTTTGACTAGTGTTAATAAATCTTCCTTTATGTCACTCAAAGTTACAATCTTGGAGTATGACCCTAAGAATTGCTTTGGAACGAAGTATGACTCATCTTCTCGATCTTAACCAATCCAACAATTCATGACCTCTCTTCTTAGCCATAACAATGCACTAAGACGTCCTTAGAGTATGAATTTGTGATATGGTTTCATAATCATTAAGATGAACATGAAATACGATACTAAAGTACTCTCCCATCCTTTCAGATTTGAGAAACTTTTATCTTTCTGCCTAATTTGATTCTTCTCATTTGTTCTGTCATACATTGTAACCTTTCCAATGTTACATAATTATACTTAACCTCATAAGTATAATCATATTTACTAATCTTTAGTAAATCATGACAAATCAATCTTTGTGGTGGACCTTGACCAGCACACACCCAGTGTACCTAATGCCTTAGTCCTTCAACTGACTCACATATACATGTGATCAAAGAATTAGTCTTGATTTTCAAAGATGAAAATTCTCATTCATCATACAACTTGTATGATTCCAAGTTTCTATCCAATTGGAACTTGGGTGATGAAAAACTTTCTTCATTCGGTAAATTCAGACACTACCACAAATGAAGGAATCAAATCCACTTTCCAATATTTCTATTACTGGAAACAGATAAGCAACAATTTTCCACAGATGCCATTGTAACGATATTTTTAAAATAAATAAAATTAAAACCCCTTTTTTTTCTTTTATTTTAAAACTTTGCGGAAAAACTTATCCTTACAATCCACATGAAAACCTTGTTGTTATCTACTCATAAGCAATATATTATAACTCTTAAGCAACAGCTCAAAATTCTGATTACCGAACCATGCGATCGAAACCCACCTTTGCAATCAGAATCAACATATACTTACCTTAAGCTTCCTATCTTTTCTTTGATTCTTAAAAACATCAGCATGTGACCCATTCACATTATGTAATAAGAATCTCCAAATAGGAACTTAATAGAGTTAGATAGTGGACTTTACCCGAAGTAGAGTCAAACCTCTTGACTTGATCAACCTTATCACCTTTCACGTGAATAGGGCAGCTTCGCAACTAATGCCCCTTCCTTTGGCAACAAAACACATGGACCCTTTGGTAATGGCACATGGGACTATCTCAGACTTAGCCTTCCTCTTTACTATTTGGTCAACCGAGTTTACTATAGCCGATCCCTTTCCATTGGGAAGACAAATGCTTTTCTAGATATCCAATGCTACCATTGTCAATGTCCATTTAAGACTTGGGAAGTTGTTCTTTTAATCAAATTTGCTTTACTGGTGTTCCAAATCATTGTTGATTCCACAACACCAAGCAAATAGATAACATCATTAAGGGTCATGTCATAGTCTGTATCATAGTAGTCCCAAAAAGACTCACTATGTTACTAAGAAAGTGATTGAACATCCAACTTTCACGAGACTTTGACACCCAACTCTCCCGCTTGTCAATATGTGACTTTATCTCCAAGATGTGAGCACACATAGACTATGCTTGCCAATAGGGATTGAGTGACTTTAAACTTTTCAAGAACTTGTGGGTGAGGGAGAATAATTGGAGGAGGTGGAGGAAGTGAAGCATGATGTTGAGGGACACCATCTTCAAGAGATTTGGGAAGATCATAGTTGTCTGAACCAGACATCTATAATGGGAGAAAATCAAGTTAGTTGATTCAAAATCCTTAATATAACATCCAATATGAAATATTAAGGCTAGGACCCAACACAATATTTTATAATTTGGAAGAGGGATGCTGTAATCCAAGCTATAAAATATTTGAAGGTAGGCGAATGACGATTCACCAATTTCCACCATGAAAAACGAAATAATTTATTAGGTTTTAATTGGATTTGAAATTCCTAGATCTTTTGAGATTCATTGAACTTTTCAATGGCATGTTTCAATCTCGAGTGTGCCCTCTCAAATTTTGTGACTGGGATGCCGAGGATCACAAAACAATGTGTGAATAACCATACCAATTCACTTGGTACCCTTAATATTGTCACCTAATCAATGTGCCGGTTAACCACACACACTCCATTGATCTATGACAAACATTAAGTCACCCTTCGTGATCCTTACTAGTCCAAGTTAGTGTGCCGGTTAACCACACACGCTCCACCAACGACTTGGTAAGGTACAAAGTGTGAATTCCATGGGCTAGCACCAAATTCACATTTTTCCTAAAGTAACTAAGATTGGGAATTAAATAAAAAAAATATTTAGTTACTTTATAATATTCATTATACTTTTAATGAGAATTTAAAGTCATTGTCCTACCCGTTCGGCTAACGACCCTCCACCAGTCAAGCAAGCGGTGGGTGAGAGTGGACACCCATTAAGTCGCCATTTTATAGGCAACAACCTTATACCCACCTTATAGACCGGCTTCGTGAATGAGGCCTACTAACGGTAAAACGACTTGTTCTTATACATATATATAATAATTAACCATTAATCTTATAATAGTATAAGGGTAGAATTTTAACTTTTAAAACTTCTAGGGTATGGAATTAAAGTTTGTGTGAGACTTTACAAGTTCCAAAACTTGAGGGCAAGTTTTGAACAATTCATAAACTTTTGGATATTCATAACTTATGAGTTTTAATTAAGTGTTTAAAACTTTTAATGAAGAGTCTCTTGGAAATCCATAACTTGAGGACAAGTTATGGAGTCCATAAAAGCATTTATTAGAAAACTCTTCAAGAAAATGTAACTTATGACTTCTTAAAAAAACATTTAAAAGAAAAACTCTTGGAATTCCATAACTTGAGGACAAATTAAGAATTCCATTAAAACACATTAAGATCAAGAATTAACTAACAAACAATTTGCAAATAATTCCTATGATCTAACAAAACTCATATGAACATGAACATCCACATCAACAATTTCAAGAATCATATGAACACATATAAACTTGAAATTTGATTATAACTTTGAAATTAGTCCACCATCATCATTACCACATCAAAAACAGGTTTTATAAGTCCAAAACAGTTTAAGGTAATGATTCTAGACCAATTCCAGCACCAAAACTCGAAGATATGCTGTCTAGGGGTCCAACTCGTCGAGTGCATGAACCAACTCGCCGAGTTGGATGAATTTTGTCTTGGACTCGTCGAGTCCCTTCATGGACTCGGCGAGTCTGCTGTGCAGACAGCACATTAACTTCGTTTTTCAGCAATTTGCATCAAGTATTCAAGAAAACAAGCCTAGGCTCTGATACCACTGTTGGGTTTTGAGCAATCTAACACTTCCTAAGTGTGCATGCAACCCTAATAAACCTTGGATCTATGTTTTCTTCTAAAATACATGCAAATAATAATTTCCAAGGTTTCTTCCTAACTAGCATAGCATAAGGATTATGAATAATAAAAGTACTAGTAGAAATACATACCTTTTTATGATGGTTGATTGTTTGGAGTTTGAGAGCCAAGCACCAATAGTGTGAATGCCTCAAATGGAATCACAAATCACCACAAACACTTGGAAAACTTTGAGAGAGTAGTATACTTTCTTGTGGAATCGGCCACCACTAAGTCTCACACTACTAGTGTCACATTTCTTGCATCATATGCTTCTTTATATAGTGTGCATGGTTAGGGTGAAACCCTAATAACCCATGTCTTTTCCTTTCCAAGGATCCATGGGTTAAAATCTCCATGGATCATCCATGGACTCCCATATTAGCTTAGCCCATTAACAAATGAGTATTATCCCACACTATATAAAATATAATAGCCCATAATTTAATCAGTCTTCTTTTTAATCTCTAAGTTAATTCATAATTAATTTAAGACTAAAACTAATTAAATAACATGACTTAATATTAATATATTATAACTTATAATATATTAATAAATCGTAAGTATACAATTCTCATAAAATTATCCATAAATCGTTTGGGTGAAGTGCAACCCAAATGGACCATGCCGGGTCGGGTCAAGTATGTACCAAATAAGTTATGGACTTAGACACCTTATCCAACAATAAATCCCCATTTTGACCTATTTTGGGTTCAAGACATGCATTGTACATGCATGTCTATAAAGCACTGACCTTTGGAATCGTTGTGGTGCTAGAATCTCTTCTAGAAAGAATGGATTTCAAACTTCAAGGATTTAGTGCTTCTTGGTTAAGCCCTTGAACCTTCAAGCCTTGTGGTTGGGTTTTTGGGACCCTTGGAGTAGTTCCAAAGGATAAAGTTGGAAACTTTATCCTTCTTGATAGCATTTAGGTCTAGATCTGAGCCTTAGGAATCCCTAGAATCGAAGAAAACAACTGAATGTATTAAGCTGTTGGAACCCGGGTAAACATGGCGTGTTTGCGAGCAAATACGACGTGTTGACTGGGGTTTTCTCAACCTTCTAAATGCTATCGAAACACGGAATGTTGGATCGACATGGAATCGTGACCTAGACCTAGACCGTTGACTTTGACATTGGCCAAGTTTGACCTTGAGGGTATTTTGGGTATTGTTGGGATTTTGATGGAATTCGTCACTTGGTGGTTGTAGACATTTGAGTTGAGAGTTGAGATTTAGAGCCAGGCCTTATTAGTTATGTGCTGCTTGTAAGGTGAGTTTTCCTCACTGTACTTTCGGGTCGAAGGTACCAAGGCCTTCCCATTGCTTTGATAACCCGATATTGTTTATTACTGAGTATGGAATAGATATGCATGCTAGTTTTGATATGCTAGTCTAGTAGATCTGTAGAACTACCTGTGATACTGCCTGTTTGTTTGTATATAATATTATCTGTTATTTGTCGACATATTGTGTGGGTTAGGTTGAGGTTGTACTGCTCCGTGTTGTAGATAACAAAGCCTGGAGCAAGACATATATGAGCTGAGGGTCAGGGAGGGCATGCCAGACTCATACCGAGGGCTCATGAGCATTCCAGATACAAGTTGAGGGCCGAGAAGGGCATGCCAGACTCGTATTGAGGGCTTAGTGGTATTCAGTCCGAGGACTGATCAGGTTGGGAGCAAGCTAGACATAAGATGTGGGCCAAGGGCAAGCCAGACTTATGTTGTGGGCTCAGGGGTAATCCAATGTATTAGTTGTGGATCCATTGCATGCGTTATTATATTTGTGCTGTTTGTTTGTGTATTGGTATTTTAGAGGAACTCACTAAGCTTTGGCTTACAGTTTTGGATTATCTTTCAGTTACCCCAGAGGATCACGAGAAGGAGAAGATGTGATCATGCACCTCCTCATATCTTGTTTCATGATTTTGGGATTACTCTGATATTGAACCTGTTTTGAAAACTATTTTTAAACAATGACGATTTTTGGGTCGTTTTAAAAGTTTAAAATTTTCATGAATTTTATGGATATTACAAGTTGGTATCAGAGCCTTGTTTTGAGTGAATTGGAAGAACACTCGTGTGAATCCAGTCTCAAACTAAGGAAAACAACTTTTAAAATGATTTTTCAAATGGTTTTCAAAATAATCAAGGAGGATGCGATGTGTACGATCAGCCGGAGCCAATAAGTATAGACCCCAAAATACCATATTATTATTTGATATTGTGATATGTTAGAACAACATGCTAGCGATAGGCTAGGTATCTTCAGGATTTTGCATGATATAATTGCCTAATTATATGATGCCTGATAGCCTAGGGTTCTTCTCTAATGGAGTTGACATCATTACTGTAGTTGCTTAGTGTATGCATCATGGTGCATAACTAAGATTTTATAGTCTGAGAATGTTTGGTTTGACCTTTGATGCGACTTGGCTCCAAACCACTTTTGGATACTAAAAGATGGTCATCAGAATAGAACCTGAGAGGTCACAAAGAAAGAAGAAACGCCAGTTGCCTTCTGGGGGGAGGTCCCGAAAAGACGCTCCGACGGTTAAGTTAGTGGGAGGAGTATGGAAGTATGAGGGTGAATCATCATGGGAGAATAGCTTACCTCTCAAGGCAGAGTGACTGGCCTTTTATACTGAGGATCTTCCTCGATCCGTACAAGGGACAAGGACTGCGACCCCGACAGGATCCGTCGTCCTTATTGGAGGACCATCCTCCATGTTTGTGTCCAGTCCAACGATTGGTCCAGGCGATAATGCTCTGGCCATGATCTTTGTCGTATGGATCCGTTATCTTTGGACTGTAGCTGAGGAAAACCCTTGGAGAGTGGCAGACTTCCCACACGGTTGCCTCGCGGGAGTCTGGGGTTGCCAGAGCGGCCGAGTTGCTGGCCTGGGCTTCTCTAGGAACTCCTCGCCGGGGGTTCGCTTGTTTCTGGCCCGCTCTAAGGGGCGCATCGTCAAGTCCCCCAGTCCAGTGGTCATAGGGTATGATAGCTAGCTATGATGTTCTAGACTTAACTGTTGGTGTAGGTCTCACGCTTTTACTTGGTCGCCGCTTCGTTTCCGGTGATGTGATGTTTTGACGTGTGCGCGGAGGTTACGTCAGCCGTGTCAGGGATTTTCATAAATCCCGCTTTTTTTCCTCTTATTGCTCTTAGACGGTTTTCCTTTTTTAGTTTCTATCTTGTTTCTTCATCTCTTTTCCCCCTCTTCTTCTTTTGTGTTTTCGCCATGGCTTCCACTCTGAGTTTGATCCCCAACTCTGCTGAGTTCGTCACCCTTCAAGAGGCTTGTGGCCTCACTCCAGCTGACGAAGTAGAGTTTCCGGCCTCCGGGTCTCTGATTATGTGACATCCCCAAAATCACGGCCAGAAAAGACCGGTTTGTTTATGCTTTGTTTAAAAATCAGAGTAACATTTTAAATGAAAGTGTTGCGGAATTTGTCCCAAAACAAAATATGATAAAAATTTATCAAAAGCATTTCCATAGAAATGTATTTCATTAAAAGACTTGGGATGTCATGTTCGTACAGATCAAAAGCATAAACAGTACAATATAAGTCTTACTACATTATTTCATATCTACAGGCCTATATCCGTAATCCCTCGTCCAACATCATATCTATGCTCAAACGCCACTACATGTAATACATAAAGCTGAGTGGGTCAGGCTTGGGAGCCTGGTGAGCACATAGGGTTTTCAACCCACAATAAATAAGTTTATTAATTTCACCAATCAACAATAACCCGATTACCCATTCCCGTTATCCTCACTTTACGTCCCTAAACACCTATCATAAGGACCCTAGCCTAAGGATCATCATCGGGACGGACACTACTGCTAAGGGGATTCCTCAGCAATAAATGTCCTAAAGGCAACCATGTGGGGGATCGAGTACACCGGTGAACACATCGTTCACAAACACCTACAAGTTGCGAGCCTACTAGTGTTCCACTGGACTGTCTAGAAGAGTCCGTGGTCGTCATCCATACTCCGCTAGATGACAGAATCAACAACATCAACATCGAGGCCTCTCATCATTTTATCACACATCACCTATTACATCTACCCATGTTTTACCCCAACATTTTCGTAGATATAAAATACATATACAGTTTAAATCATTGAAAACATGTATAACAATGTTCATCCAGCATAGATAGCAAGTATTTAGATAATATGCACACATAGCACGTAATTTATATAAAATACTTCATATCTATGTGTAAGCTGAAACTAACTATGCACTCACCTGAAAGGTGGTCACTTAGCACTCGGACAGCGCTTCGATACTCTCAAAACGATTTTCCTTCGATAAAACCTAGTATCGATACCACTAGGGTTTAGTCTAACGATAACCACGACAAATTAATTGTCTGACTATTATTATTATTATATAAGCGTTAATAACACTCAATATAACTCATAATAATAGCCCAAATAATTATTTTAAGGACCTAATAACATTCTTATAATTATTTGAAAGCTATATTAAAAATTGTGTAAGCGTAGCACACCTACAGCGAATTTTTATCGAAAACCAGAACTTAATTGGAGCAGCGTTTCGAAACCGAAAGACTCCTTTTTCTCGGGACTCCGGGAGCCTCGGGGCTTCCCTAGGGTGCTAGGGGTTTTATCTAGGGCTTAGGGGTGGTTTGGGGTTGTAGAGAGAGAAAGAAGTTAGAGAGAGAAGTGATTTTGGTGTGAAAAATGGAGCTGCGTTCGCTGCCTTTTATAGCCTGCGAGGCCTCGGTACGGTGGGCGTACCTCGGACCTATGTTGGGCGTAATGGCTCAGATAAGGGCGCCACCTCGGACCAGCTGTCTTGCACTCCAGAAGGGATAAGGGCGAGGGTATGCGGGGCGTACTGACTTCGGACGCGGGGCATAAGCGAGGACCACGTGTTGGCCATCCGAAGCGAGTCGTGATCAGCAAGCGACGGTCAGGATCTTGCCACGTCATCGTTCTAGCATCAGATTTCGCAATTTCGAGTTACAACTTCAAAAATTCGTAACTTTCGCGTACGATCTCCATTTTCAACATTCTTTATATCCACGCGAAGGTGGGAACGTACTCTATAACTTTTGTTTAGACTCCGTTGGCTAATTTTGGCTCGATTTTAAATTTTATATTATTAACATGCCGGGACAGGATTGGTTTGTTAAATCCTCATAACTTTTTCATCCGACATCCGTTTTCACCCATCTTTTTCTCGTTACGCTACTCTCAACGAGATCTTCAATTCTCGTTTAGGTCGTGTCGGCTAAAAACCGCTCGGTCTAATATTTGAATTTCGGGTTGTACACTGCTATTCCGAAACTTCGAAAAATCATAACTTCTTCATACGAAGTCAGATTTGGGCGTTCTTTTTATTGATGTTCTTAGTTTAACATATTTTATTACTTTCGTTTAGATTGCTAAGGCTAAATCTCGCTCTATCGTAAATTCATTATTTACGCTTTCCGGTATCGTGCCGGTTCTGTCGCGAAACTTCGACGGGTCATAACTTCTTCGTTATAACTCGGATTTCGGCGTTCTTTATATGTACGGAAACCTTGAGACATATTTTACAATTTTATGTAGAGATATAGGGATTATATCACACTTTAATTTTGACGCTTATTTTTATTCTTTATTAATTATACATTTATAATTAAATTAAAAGCTCATAAATACACATAATTCACGTAATACTCAAATATTTCATCTTTATTACTTCAAAAAGAGTTACAAGAGTTGACCTAGACTATTACATTGACAAAGATGCTTACCCTGAAACCCGGGTGTTACAGATTACCCAACCTCCTCTTGGGAAAGTGGGTGTTTACCTGAAAACCTTTGACGTCGGCCTTTGCCTCCCACTAACTGACTTCCAAGAGGAAATACTCTGGCGTAATGGATGTAGTATTCAAATGTTGACCCCTGGTGCTGTTCATAAGATGGTAAATTTAGAGATGATATGCTGGGCCAACAACATCATTCTCGATTACTTTGTTTTCAAGTTCTTTTTCCGGTTTGCTGCCACCAACGATAAGTACACCTTATCTGCCCGCCGGGGAGGCCATAAACTTGTCCTTGACAGTAAGCCTCCCAAGAATTGGCAAGACAAATGGCTATGGGTCAACCGAGAGCTACTTGGCCGCGAGTATCCCTGGGTGAACACATTATCCGATACCATTCCCAAACCGTTTCCCCAAAATTAGGCGACCGCCGATCTCTTGCACACTCTCTAGGTGACCGTTGATGTGATGTCGGAGGTCATGCTTGCTGGTGTTGGAATGAGCCCCAGTTGGTGTTCTCGGGGGGGGGGGGGGGGAGATTTTCATCTTCTACACTGATTCTAATGGTAAGTCGTCTTTATTTCTTCCTTTACATCCTTTCTCCTTCTCCCCCCCCCCCCCACCTCATTTTTTTTCAAAAAAGGATGGGGACCTCCTGTTTGATTCTGTTTTCTTGTGCTTGTTTTCTTACGTTTGACATACATTTGATAGGTGTCAAATGCTCTGTCTCCATGGACTCTGTGCTGAGAGGGCGCTACCAGGGAAAACTAGAACATCACGTGGTGCCCTTGTATGAGACTTTGCACCCCCCCCCGGGTCCCCCCCCCATCTCCGCCGTTTAATTGCTTCTGTTCTAACGCCCTCACAACTAGTGGGGAACTCCACTACGTCGGGGAGCCAGCTGGGTTCCAACACTGACGTGACCCCTACCGTTATGTCTCGCCCTCCTATTGAGTCGACAGCTGATAGTGTGGTGGCCAGTAAGGTTAGGATCGCTGCCAGCGTTCGTCAGATTGTGGAAAAAAAGAAATTTGTGCAGGCGATGAGTGGTATGGTGCCCAAGGGTAGTTCAGGACCCATTGGTCGGCGTGTGATGCGGTGTCGTGGCCTTATGCGCTTGTTGTCTTCTGTGCCTTCACATTCAGGGGATGTGTTGGTGATACCCAATGATGACGTTCAACAGTCTGAGGGTATCGAGGGGGCATCTCATCGGCCCATTATTCGTATTCCAATCTCTTTAAGTCCTGGTTTTAGCCCTTAGTCTTCAAAGGTCAATGTTGATCAGTTGTTTCGGGAGCCTTTTGTTGTGGGGGTACTTCACAATGCACCTGCTTCTGTTCTAGGATGGAGCTTGCGATCTGATTCCCGTTTGTATGTGTGTTCTGTTGCGTTGGATTTTACCCGCCACGCTCTTCCTCCTGCCACCATAGAGGATATGGATTCGATGAGCAATGATGTCTTGTCTCATAACCTTGCCTATGCCACTGCGTAG
Source organism: Lactuca sativa (assembly GCF_002870075.4). Lineage (NCBI taxonomy): Eukaryota > Viridiplantae > Streptophyta > Magnoliopsida > Asterales > Asteraceae > Lactuca > Lactuca sativa. The sequence continues at coordinate 194,761,836 of NC_056628.2, read as the reverse complement.
GCCATGACATACTTGGCCACCGTGTCCCGACGTGTGCAATGGTTTGGCAAGGTGGAGCATGCACATTCTGCTCTTACGACGAGCGAAGCTGGTTTGAGCGGCGAGGTGGCGGACCTTGGTGCCACCGTTCATTGAATTGAGTGTGAAAACAAGTCTTTGGTGTTGGAGAAATCGATGTTGGAAGATGTTCGGAGTGCTCTGGAGGCCATGGTGGAATCTCTTACTCAGGCGAATGAGCATTCAATGATACATAATGAAAGTCTGGAGCGGGACCTTGTCGTCTGTGAACGCGATTTGGAGGTGTCAAGAGCTGATCGTAATTGGCTTCTCCAGGTTGGCCTTGTGCGTGTGATGGATAAGCTTATTAAGCATCCTGAGTTTACCGGTGGTATTAGTCGTATTCGTCATGTTGCATTTGTTGCTGATGAAGAATCGGGCTGGGCTAACTTAAAAACACAGGTTGACGCTGGGACTTATGACCCTTCTGCTAGTGACTTATGGTCGAGCCATTCTTCGGCCTTGGATGATGCTCTCTTGGCTTTTGCAACTATGGACTTTTTTGGCTTGCTCGAGTTGGGCCACCTGGATGTGGGCGAGGTGAAAGCGTTGTGTGCTTTTGATGAGGGTGAGGATGTTGTGGAAGTTTTGGGTGTAGGGATTGGTGGAGCAGGCGGTGGGATTGGCGGTGATGCTGGTGGAGCAGGTGATGGACCTGTTGGTGGTGCGTGAAGTTGTCTAGAGCTGCTCTTTCATGGTGTGAAAAAAATCTTGTTAAAGCTTTTTTTTTGTCTTGAACAATTTATGGCCTCTAAGGCCTTTATCGTGTTACATTGGTAGTTATTTTGACTTAGTATGTGGCCCCTAAGGCCCTTATGCATGAATCGACAATGGTTTTACTCGTTTACTGTGTGTTTTGCTTTTTGGTTGCCACATTGTCTTATTCATTGAGTATGTTTTCTTACTTTGGCTATATTGAACCTTCTGTGTAGGTTTTTCGTGTTATTATGAGATTTACCATCTCGTTGTGTGCATGTGGATTCACTAAGTATCCTCTTTGCTGTGTGATGCGACATCGACCTCCGGCGATTCTTCTATTCTTCTGCTGCGGCGGAGATCTGGACATCACAATCAGAGAATTTCAAGAGAAAAAAAAGGGGGAGGGAGAAGAGTAGTGCATTATTGCTACTACTACTCGTGAAACATTTCGAAAGAGCCCCGGAAGAAAATCAATCGGTTTATGATTTAAATAAAATACTAACTATTTGATCGAGCTGTCTTTTCAGATAATCGTTCCAGCATCGCGACACTCAGGGTGTGCCAACAGCAAACTCACGGAGCAAATTCCGGTCTGTGAAGCATTTACAAGAGACTTGTGAAGTGTGCACCGCTGACCAGTCACTCAAAGTTCCCATCCAGCGGGCATAGAAATATAACTCCCCACCCGGTGTTGGCCGCGGGTCTCGTCCCCTTCACCCAGGTGCGCGTGCGACGCTCAGAGCGTATATTTCTATTAACAACTTTCAGTTGTGACTAGAACGCAGGAATCATGGACCAAGTACGTTGTATCTATTTACAGGCTTCGAAGCTCAACACCGGTCTTAGAGACTGCATGGCAAGGTTACACTTCTTAGCTACCCTGGCCCAACATTTTATCGACGTTAGTGTCGTGTAACACTCTTTAGTAGCCTCGGTTCGCACGATCGCAACAACAGTTACGATACATCGCACCGATCAGCTCGTACTCCTCTCAATGAAGGAGTACCAAGTCAGCTCAAGTTGCATAAGCAATGTTTGGCCTATCACACAACCCCACGGCTCCCGTAGGAGAGGTTCGGTCATTTGCTCTATTATTTAATGTATTAGTGCTTTATCTAGTCCGATCTGATTATCAGCAACCCAATCGCATCAGACTAGGGGGACTTGACGATGCACAGTTTATATGACTAAGTCCAGTCCGATGTCATTGGCCGCGTACCAATAACACCAGACTAGGGGGACTTGATGAGATATGGTTCATTAGCATGGCCTAGACAGCTCCAGCGCACCATCCTGTCCTGGCGCGCTCCTGCCAGCCCTGCCTGGCGTTACCTTGCCAAGTCCTGCTGGGGACTCCCTTGCTAGCCTCGCTGGGGACTCTCCTGCTAGTTTATATGACTAAGTCCAGTCTGATGTCATTGGTCGCGTACCAATAACACCAGACTGGGGGGACTTGATGATATATGGTCCATTAGCATGGCCTAGACTGATCTAGCACGCCAGCTTGTCCTGGCGCGCTCCTGCCAGCCCTGCCTGGCGTTCCCTTGCCAACCTTGTTGGGGACTCCCTTGCCAGCCTTGCTGGGGACTCCCTTGACCAGCCTTGCTGGGGACTCTCCTGCCGGCCCGGCATGACGCTCCCTTGCCTAGCGCTCCTTGCCAATCTTTCCAGGTGCACGCCCGCCAGCCTTGCCTGGGGCGCACCTGCCAGTCCCGCTCGACGCCTCCGGGCGGCCTTGCCCAGCTCCTTGCTAGTTGGGCCTGAATTGGGCTGGCCCAAGGCCTGACCTAATTCCCCTTGACCTAATTGTCCACTATAAATAGAATAGTGTCTCCTCCATGAAGGAGAACTTTCCCAAGACCTCCCCTAGACCTCTTCCCTAGGACTCTTCCCCATGGCTCAGCCGCCACTATACTCCGGCCGGATGGCTCAGCCACCACCCGCCGCCGTCAGCCACCATACACCACCACCACTACCAAGATGGTTCCCTCCAGCTATGGAGGACCATCTCAGATCTATCAACTGACCTAACTTGATTTTCGGAGTCCGCTCCCAGGGCACAGTCCCCGGGGCGGCTCTAACGCATATCTCTAATTGTGATGTCCAGATCTCCGCCGCAGCAGAAGAATAGAAGAATCGCCGGAGGTCGATGTCGCATCAATACACATCCTTGGTTTTACAACTGATTGGATCTTGGGAAACTCTATTATTAAATCATGTTTTGGAAACAATGATTTTGTAAACACTTTTATTAGTAAATGGGTTGTTTTTAAAGGTTTAAATTTGTTGAAAATGTTGGGATGTTACAAGTTGGTTTCAGAGCCTTGGTTTGAGTGAATTGGAGGAACACTCGTGTGAATCCAGTATCAAACTAAGGAAATAAATAGGTTTTAAAAATTGTTTTCAAAATAATCAAGAAAGGATACGATGTGTACGATTAGCCAAAGCTAGTAAGTAGACCCCAAATTACCACACTATTATTTGATATTGTGATATGTTAGAACAACATGCTAGTGATAGGCTAAGGATCTTTAGGAATTGCATGATAGAATTTTCTGATTATATGATGTCTTATAGCCTAGGTTTCTTTCTTATATAAAATTGACATCATTATTGTAGTTGCTTGGTGTATGCATCATAGGTGTACATAACTAAGATTCTATATCCTGAGAATGTTTGGTTTGGCCTTATTTCCTATTCTTGTTTGATGAAGGGCTTAGGTTAGAATCAAGTATTCGACTGCCTATAGGATCCAATGTTATATATGATTAAAATACATGAGTGCTACAAAGTTGGTGGAAGTTTCATGAGTGGGTGCAGTTCATGGCCGGATAGCGTGTGGAATGATTAGCCACTCTTGAGAGAGTGGGGGCAGGGTGAATGTGTTGGATTAGTGTCTAAGTCCATAACTATAATTGGTATGTACTTGACCCGACTCAACATGGTCCATTTGGGTTGCATGGCATCGGAACATTTGGATAGACCGTTTGTGAGAAGAGGACATTTGTGACATATTAATATATTATAAGTTCTAATATATTGATATGAAATCATGTTATTTAATTAGTATTGATCAAGAATAAATTTGGACTTAATTTAGTGATCAAAAGAGACTAATTAAATATATTGGGATTGATTGTGTAAATCATTCATTCTTATATATGTGGGCTTATGATCCATGATTCCTTATGTTGGGTTTAACCCATGTGGTGACCCATGGATACTCCATGGAGGTTAAAACCCATGGATCATAAGTAATGGGTAAATTCATGGGTTACATGGTGTAACCCTAATAGCCACACTATATAAAGACCCCATTTGTTGGTGAAATTGGCACTAGTGTATACACAAGAGGGCAAGCCGATTTCTAGAGTTCATGTCTTCTTCTCTTGGTTATTCCATATGTTGGTGATGATGTGTGAACCATTTGAGGTGTCACAATTGGGGCACTAGGCTCTCGAGCTTCATGGAGTCAAGCTACATCAACAAGGTATGTATTCTATCTATTTTTATTACCCAAGTATCAAAGATTGTATGCTAGTTAGGGTAATACCTTGGAATATTCATATTTGCATGTATAATAGAGAAAACATAGATTCAAGGTATTTAGGGTTGCATGTACACTTAGGAGTGTTAGAATGCTGATAACCCAACAGTGGTATCAGAGCCTAGGCTTGGTTTCGATTATGCTTGATGCAAAGTGCTGAAAAAATCAATTTTCGGGCTGTCTGGGCACTGGACTCGCCGAGTCCACTGATGGACTCGCCGAGTCCATGAAGAAACTCATCCTACTCGTCAAGTATGCTCAAACACTCGACGAGTAGGACCCCCATACAGCATATTTTCGACTTTTTTTGGCTGGAATTGGACTAGAAACATTACCCTAAGCTGTTTTTGAACTTATAAAAATGTTTTTGATGTGGTAATGTTCATTCTAATCCAATTTCAAAGATAATTGTCAATAGATTCATGTTTTGTATTAGTTTAAGGATTAGGCTAATTACATGAAAAAGTTTGATTTGAATTATCTTGTTCTTATGAGTTGCTTAGATTAATAGAAAAGTTATGTGATAATGTGTTTCAATCCAAATTAAGCTAAGAGTTGATCATAAAATGTGTTTCTGTAACTTGTCCTCAAGTTATATGAAAAGTCACATTTAAGATTCATAAAACTCATAAAGATTTCCATAAGTTATGAATAAGAAGAGTCACATTCTTTTAATAGTTTAAAGTCTTCCATAACTTGTCCTTAAGTTATGGAACTTGAAGAGTTTTTAATTAAAACTACTTTGAACACATAAGTTATGGAATTGAATAGTTTCAAAACTTCCCCTCAAGTTTTGGAATTTGTAAAGTTTTCCCTTATGAATACTTTAATTCCAAGTTAAGCTCTTAGAATTTTAAAAGTTAAAATTCAAACCTTATACTTTATAGTATTATAAGTTAATAATGTATATGTATATATATATATATATATATATATATATATATATATATATATATATGTATAAGAGCAAGTCAGTCTTACCGTTAGTAGGCCTCATTCACAAAGTCGGTCTATAAGGGGGTATAAGGTTACTGCCTATAAAATGGCAGTTTAATGGGTGTCCACTCTCACCCACCGCTTCCTTGACTGGTGGAGGATCGTTAGCCAAACGGGTAGGACAAGGACTAGAATTCTCCATTCATTAAAAGTATTAATGATAAATATAAAGTAACTAAATGTTTTTTATAATTCCCAATCTTAGTTGCTTTAGGAAAAATGTGAATAAGGTGCTAATCCATGAAATTACACTTTGTACTTTGCTTAAGTCGGTTAGTAGAGCGCGTGTGGTTAACTGGCACACTAGCTAGACTTAACAAGGTAGGCAAAGGATAACTTAATATTTATCATAGTATCGGTGGAGCGCGTGTGGTTAACCGGCACATCAATTGATGGGTAAATATTAAGGGTACCAAGTAATTTGCATGGTTACTTCACACCTTGTTTTGTGATCCTTGGCATCCCAGTCACAAAACCTGAAGGGCACACTCGAGATTGAAACATGTCATTGAAAGTTCAATGAATCTCAAAAGATCTAGGAGTTTCAAATCCAAGTAAAACCTAATTAAATTATTTTGTTTTTCATGGTGGAAATTGGTGAATCGTCATTCTCCTACCTTCAAATATTTTATAGCTTGGATTACGGCATCCCTCTTACAAGTTATAAAAGTATTGTGTTGGGTCCTAGCCTTAATATTTCATATTGGGTGTTATATTGAGGACTTTAGATCAACTATCTTCAATATCTCCCAAAAGATGTCTAGTTCAGATATCTATGATCTTCCCAAATCTCTTGGAACTTCACTTCCTGCACCTCCTCAAATTATTCTCCTTAACTCACAAGTTCAAGGTTACTCAAGCCCTAATGGCAAGCAAGGTCTATGTGTGATTACATCTTGGAGATGAAGTCACATATTGACGATCCGGGAGAGTTGGGTGTCAAAGTCTTAAGAAATTTGGTTGTTCAATCACTTTCTAAGTCACATACTAAGTTACCTCTGGGACTACTATGAAATAGACTATGACATGACCCTTAATGATCTTATCTATTTGCTTGGTGCTGCTGAATCAGCATTGGTAGAGCAAATTTGATTATGAAGATCAACTTCCCAGACTTCCATGGAATTTGAAAATGGTAACATAGGATATCCAGAAAATCTTTCTCTTCCTAATGGAAAGGGATTGGCCATAGTCAACTCGGTTGACCAAATGGTAAAGAGAAAGGCGAGTCTGAGATAGTCTATTGCACCATTTACAAAGAGTCCATATGTTTCTCTTGCCAAAGGAAGGGGCATTGATTGCAAAGCTGCCTATTTACATGAAATATCATAAGGTTGATCAAGTCAAGAAGTTTGACTCAACTTCAGGTAAAGTCTACTATCTAACTTTGTTAAGTTTCTATTCTGAGATTCTTGTTACATGATGTGACTGGGTCACATGTTGATGTTTTAAAAATCAAAGAAAAGTGAAGAAACTTAAGGGAAGTATATGTTGATTCTGATCGCGAAGATGGATTTTGATCACATGGTTCGGTGATCAGAATTTTGAGTTGTTACTTAGGAGTTATGATATATTGCTTAGGAATAGATAACAACAAAGTTTTCCATATACTTTTGCACTGTAAGGATAAGTTTTTCCGCAAAGTTTTTAAAATAAAAGGAAATTTTTGATTTCATTTATTCTAAGTATCCTTACAATAGCATTTGTGGAAAATTGTTGCTTATATGATTCCATTGATAGCAGTATTGGAAAAATGGATTTGTTCCTTTCATTTGTGGTAATGCCTAAATTTACCAAATAAGGAAAGATTCTCATCACCCTAGGTTTCAGTTGGATAGAAACTTGGAAATCATGCAAGTTGTATAGTATGATGACTGAGAATTTTCATCTTTGGAAAATTAAGACTACTTCCTTATTCACATGTATATGTGAGTCAAGTGAAGGACTAAGGGATCGAGTACACATTCTTGTGCACTGGTCAAGTCCACCACAAAAGATCGATAAGACTATTCGTTATAATTTACTAAAGTCTAGTAAATATGGTTATACTTACAGGATTAAGTATAATTCTGAAGCATTGGAAATTTTCGATGTATGGCCGAACGAATGAGAAGAATCAAATTAGTCAGAAGGATAAAAGTTTCTCAAATCCAAAAAAATGGGAGAGTACTTTAGTATCATGTTATATGATCATATTATTGATTAAGAGACCTTATCACAATTCATCCTCTAAGTTCATTTTGTTAGCTAAGAAGAGGAGCTATGAATTGTTGAAGTGGTCAAATCAAAAAGATGATTCATACTTCGGTCCAAAACAAGTCTTAGATTCATACTCCAAGACTATAAGTTGAGTGACATATCTTAAAGAAATGTTTAAAACACTTTTCAAATGTAAGAGTAAAAGTGTCCTACTCTTGTACATTTGAAATTGGTAAGTTGTGATGTTTTGGATAAAACAAAGACCAACTTAGGCCAGTTGTGTGAAATATTTGTCTTGATAAAGAATCCGAACTATCTCTTGAATATTTGACAAGATAGTATTATATTTCAAGAGGACAGTGGGAGTCTTAAAGATTCTAAAAAGAATTTCAAGATCTAATCAAGAATAAAAACTTGTAGTTTAACACTAGCACACGACCTGAGGTTTATAACCTATCGTGTTGACATATTTCTATTTCTATGCCCATTCCAGTTAAAGTTGGCTTTGCATATGAGTTCTTAGAGTTCTCAATTGATTGCATAACAACTTGGAAGCAATGGCAGGCCCTTGAGCTGTCAGGTGGAAAGAAGTTAAGACTACACAACTTCAATCCATAAGTGTTTGGATTTATCACTAACCTTGTCTTGTGATTATGGTTTTGACAAATTCACATAGATAGGAACACATATACAAGAAAATCTAAGTGTCATAAGGTTTTTCTCCGATTCATGAAAATGATGGTGAGGAAACACTTTCACTAAGTAGATTTTTAAGGAGATAGCAAATGTGATATATGCATTCTCAAAGTTGTTAGTGGAGCGTGTGTGGTTAACTAGCACACTAACATGGACTTGTGAGAAATGGCAAAGGTCTAAACAATTGAGATTATGATTACGGCATCCTTTTTTCATAGTTCTGAAACTGTTTAGACACACATGTGTGCTATCCAAGGAAAGGTGTATGATTTTGATAAAGTTTTATCAAAGCATCTCTATATCAGAAATATGAACTTTGGTAAGAAGGTCAATAAAGTATTGATTTCTAGAAGTCCAACAGATTTCTGAGCATATATGTCAAAGCTAGTGGAAGCATAAGTATTATGCTAATAATCATCATGTTAGTGGGAGCATGATAATTATTGTTAGTATTGCAAGATAGCAATGTTAATTATAGAAAACAAAAGTTTCAATTCGTGAAGTTGCAAGGGTTGAAAAAATGTTTTGCTATAATTAAGGGAGAGGAAATTATAATTTATCTCAAATCTATAAGCTTAGATCGTGAGATTTTAATCAAATTTAGTCAAGTATATATATATATATATATATATATATATATATATATATATATATATATATGAATGTTATGTTGGAATGGCTCAACATAAGGAAATTCTATATATGGGTACATTATTTGCGTTCTAAAATTCGATTATGATTATGGCATCCCTTTTCATAATCTGAATTATGAGAACTTAGCAAATAGAAATATTGTAGCAAAAGGACTGGTCTAGTATCATGTCTTTATGTAGGACATCATGAATCGTGTCCTATATGCTTCGGATTTAGGATCGATTGCATGTGCTATAATATTCATCATTTCTAAAATTTTCCAAATGCCTGGGGCATTAAGAAGGGAAAAAGGTCTAGAATTGGATATGACAAAAAGGATTAAGCAATTGTCGAGGACAATATGAGGTTTACCAAAGATTGGTTGCTCAGGGACAGTTGGAAGTATAGTCTGAATTTTGGAAGGACCATATTAACATATTCTGAAAAGAGGAAACTCTTGTTCAAGAGTAATAGTCAAAAGGGGAATATGTAAATGTTCCCATAGGTGGAAGTTGTTCATTAAATCTGTGTAAGATAAGGAAACTTAATGCAAGAAGAATGTTCAAAGGCTATGAACTTTGAATATGAGACTTCAGTTTCATGGAGTTGTTCTCCATTGGAATACTCTGTAATGTATATTGACAAGTCTTTGTAACTTTGTGCATAATCATTACAAGAGGATCAATGCATATAATTTTAGAATCTAACAGATTTAGGTAAATGGAAGGAATTTGGAATTCTTGCATTTGCGGTAAGGAATTGGGATTGTGAAATGAGTATCATTGGAATTATGTTCAATCGATCTATTTCACAGAATAAAGATCATAGACAAACTTAGTGTGCATACTTGGTGTATGGTATAACTAATGTTTGGAAAAACATAGTGTGCATACTTGGTGTATGGCATGAGTAGTGTTTAGAAAAAAACCATAGTGTACATGCTTGGAGCATGGGATAACTATTGTTTTAATTCAAGTATAAAGTTGGTAGTTTGAAACAGTATGCAATGAATGATGGGTAATCAATATGGTGATAAATAAAAAAGATGTGTTATTTATATTCATAAGTTCTGAGACCATATTGGATTCGATTATTCTTGTGTTTCACTTTGCATGTTTTGACTTCCAGAATAACTAGGTCGTTCTTCCTGAATGACTAAGTTATTCAAACCATCCACAGTCAGTCATATGTTGGAAGTAGATATGAATGAAGACTATCATGGGTTGGCTTGTAGAGGTCTAAGATGTTGGACAAAGTGGTGCTACAACACTCATGAGTGCTCATAAGTTCTGAGTATTGGATTCAACCCACGCTCATTTGAATCACTTCATGGATTTTATCGCGAGTGATCATGAGAAGATAATATCTTATATTCTTCAAACCTGGATGAGTTGTTACTATGAGTTGGTTATACGTTGATTGCATGAAAATGCATTGGTAACTCGATGTTATAAAACGTGCATTTGTGTATGATTCAACAAGTAGTAGAACAAACTATATGAGTCAAAGTTTATCCATTCCTTTTACCTTCGGGATAAAAGCGATATTTGTGGGCCCATCGATGATTTAATGATGATACATGTGAGTGCTTGGCCAAGCCAAGACTGATTTGATCTGTTCAATCAGTCGGTCGTCATAAATCGGAAATCGGGAAACAACAAAGGGAAAAAGATAATGATTTATACTCAATGTCTCAATCCATATGATATCTAGAATGGAGGAATATATGATCCCTTATCTAATGGACAAGTCATTGACAAAGGTCAGAGTTCATCGACAAGGTTAGAGTTCGACAGTGGCCTTTGAGAGCTACGATTTCCAGTTAGGTTTTGAAGTCGTACTCAATAATAGTTTTAGACTTATCCAAGTGGGAGACTATTGGATTAGTGTCTAAGTCCATAACTATAATTGGTATGTACTTGACCCGACTCGACATGGTCCATTTAGGTTGCATGGCATCAGAACATTTGGATAGACCGTTTGTGAGAAGAGGACATTTGTGACATATTAATATATTAATAGTATTGACCAAAAATAAATTTGGACTTAATTTAGTGATCAAAAAGAGACTAATTAAATATATGGGGATTGATTGTGTAAATCATTCATTCTTATATATGTGGGCTTATGATCCATGATTCCTTATGTTGGGTTTAACCCATGTGGTGACCCATGGATACTCCATGGAGGTTAAAACCCATGGATCATAAGGAATGGGTAAATTCATGGGTTACATGGTGTAACCCTAATAGCCACACTATATAAAGACCCCATTTGTTGGTGAAATTGGCACTAGTGTATACACAAGAGGGCAAGCAATTTTCTAGAGTTCATGTATTCTTCTCTTGGTTATTCCATATGTTGGTGATGATGTGTGAACCATTTGAGGTGTCACACTTGGGGAACTAGGCTCTCGAGCTTCATGGAGTTAAGCTACATCAACAAGGTGTGTATTCTATCTATTTTTATTACCCAAGTATCAAAGATTGTATGCTAGTTGGGGTAATACCTTGGAATATTCATATTTACATGTATAATAGAGAAAACATAGATCCAAGGTACTTAGGGTTGCATGTACACTTAGGAGTGTTAGAATGCTTATAACCCAACAGAAGGTGCATCCGAGATGCTGGGAGATAGCGATCGATAATTTCATATGAGGATATGCCTGAATTTATAGTATCTTAGTGCCAATCGTCTCCGTTGCTTGAATGTTGCTTGGTTTGTACTTTGTGGGGCTCAAGTTGATGTGAGCCAACTATCAAATTAATACATTAAGTTACATGTAATGGAGTTTAAGTAATCCTAGAGTGAAGGATTTGGCCCTATTGTGCAACTCTCGTTTGAGTCTAACCGTTCTAAGGTTGGGTTCTTTATGCAGAGGGTTATTTAAGTTTTGTTGCTTGTAATTGTATTCATGAAGTGGTTGGCTGACATTAATTGGAGCCCTTCAGTAGATGATGATAGGGGAGGTGGGGAAATCCTACGAGAACCTAGGAAGTATTTTAGTGTGGTTGTTTCGCTATTGGGCAGGTATCGGGGGGATATTTTTGAGTAGGTCTTAGAGGACCTAAGATGATTCTTAAGGAAAGCATGGATAGGTGTGGAAGGTAGTACTGGGCTCGTACTACTAGAAGAACATGATACATACTCGAATCAAGGAGAGTTTCGGGGATTCTAAGGGATGGTCGGGAGAGATATCATCTTTTGGTACCATGATTCGTAGAAGTAGTTTCCTATTTGTCGATCTTGTGTGGTAGGGTTTCTCGAGGCTGTTCATTTGAGTCACAGGACTTAAGAAGGAAACGATTGTTATGACCGGATAGAGGACTGAAGCTGGAAGTGAGTAGTTGATTGATGGTTTGGAATGCCGAAGTTTGTGGCATGGGTGATGCCTTTTCAGTTCTCCGAGTTCGGAGAAGGAGTGAGCAGGCTTGCAATTTTTAGAGTTAGTATAGAAACCCATCATGGGGTCTATTGTTCGTGGTGTTTAGTGACAGTATGTCAGCGCCGCAGTGCACGGGTGGATTGATGTGTTATGGATGCTTTGTGATGTGATCAAGGGTCCGTGTTCTTTGGATATAGGCAAGTCAGGTACTAGATTGGTGGTTGTGATTGCAGGCTAGGAGGTCATGTTTTGGATCGTAAGTCGGTGTTGCTTATACTCTTGCAAGGAATCCTTAATGTTAAAGTGGCCATGATTGGGGAAATTTTAGAGATATTCAACTGAAATTCAGGAATTCTCTTGGAATTTGTTTAATCCTTATCTGGAAGATCATCCTGTGTGTGTTATTCATTCCAAGGTCATGGATGGTTGTTTATGGTTAAGCCGATTTGAATTATGGTTTGGTTTCAACACCAATAGATGGTAGTTCGAACCCTAAGTGGGGGAGAACTGAGTATTTTTCTTAGAGGATCATCGATCTATTCAGGTTCGTCGTATTGAGACCATGGTTCCTAGGGATCTGCGGTGCGAGTATGTGGGATCTTGGTTCAGGAATTTGGTGAAGGCATAGGTATATAGTACGTGGCGATCAGATGTATGTGTTCGGGAGACACATGAGTTGTACCACGGCATGAAGTGTTTGGTCAATGAGCTGGAAGTGTTTGGTCAAGGAGCTCATTGGAGATATTGGTTTCTTTGTGGGGGTGCCAAAAAAATAGATAAAGAGCCGATGGGACCACTTAGGTTGAGTATTGGTTGCCGAAGGAATTTGTTAGCTCATTGCATGGATTTCTAATTATATTCTAGCTTGTTCAGAGGTCAATCAGGGAATCAGTTTCATAATTGGGAGTGATCAGCTCCGTGCGGGTTTTAGATCATTTGATATAATTTCAATGCGTACTCAATTTCTAGTCCCATCGTTCATCATTCATCGAAGGTTCTTCAAAAGTTTGAAGTTGTGACAGTTAAAGTGCAATGAATGTGTCAACCTATCATCAAGTTCAATGTGTTTTATGTTCCTTCGGTCTCTGGGTATGTTTACCCTTAATGATGGTGGTGTGGAATTTTGGTTCATAGTCGGCTCAGGTTTTGGTAGCATTTAGGGTCACCTTGGAAGTCTTCATGAACTGGTTGCGTGTTATTGGAATATGTTCGATCTCAACCAAGGTATGGGGTCTTGTTTCGATCATTCATGGGGATATCTTCTGTTAGTAATTGAGGTTTGTCGTTCGATAGAATTCTGGTATTTCTCTCATTTTTTTGATGATATTATGGGTTCTCTATGGATGTGCATAGGGGTAATTCATTATATGTATTGCCTACAGGAGTGTATGCGACTAGACAAGATAGCATTGGAGCACTTTGTTCGAATTATATGCATGGCTCTTTTGGGTTATGGCCTTTGAATTGGATCAAGAATATAACCGTTTATCCTATTATCAAGTTGTGTGCGGCCATGATTTTGTCTTATTATGCATTGATAGCAGCGTGTTCTGTAACAAGAATTATGTGTGGTAAGGCCATGGGTAGTTACCATGGCAGGATAGACGTGTCGTAAGACTGCGGAGTGGCCATACCGCCATAGCATTCAGTGGATTGGCAGATAGTATGGAAGTGTTGTAAGTATACGACGGGATCGTAGCGTTCACCAGATTGAGGTAGACCATGGTTGGGGTTATCGTGAGTATAAATGAGGATCAGCTCGTCCCTTGGGCAAGGCGGATAGTGGGGTCGGAGAGCATAACTCTTTTATAGGAATATGACCATTGGGGTCTGGGACGGGTTGGGGCTATGTAGCTCTCATTTTCTGAGACTCGTGGGCAAGGCATGTATGATTATGGCAATGCAGGTGAGACCTAGTAGAGACCGTTTAGGTCAAGGAATTGGATTATGGTTTCAGTAGGATGATTATGTGGCCAAGGAGTGTGTTGGGTCAAAATATGGTTTATACTTTGCTTTTCTGGGCAATTGTATTTTTCTATAATATTTTGGGAGTTTACGGTTGAGTTTACGGTCGTAAACACCTTACGACCGTAAACCCATTTACGGCCCATGTTCACCAAGCCCATGTTCTCCAAGTATAAATATAGGTGTTAGGGTGAGGAGTAGAGATTGATGAACGAGAGGAGAGAGAAACTAGAGAGCATTTTGTGTGTATAAATCTTTTGTATTTGGAACTTTAATTCAAATCAATTCATACAAAGATTCATATTATTCTTCTTCTCCTTCTCTTCTATTTGATCTGACATCATCCGTTTGATTGGGATTTCACACCATCAAACGGATCTGATTGATACACAGGCAAATTAGGGACTTACAATTGGTATCAGAGCCAAGTTGTATCAGTCAATTTTGTCAGATTTGGGGCATTATTTGATCTTATTTTCGAAATATTCTTGCGTTTTTGGATAGATCTCTGAAAATTAAGGGGGGTTTGTTCTTCGTGTTTTTCATAAAAAAGTGTTTTTGATCGAGTTTTGGAGCAAAAAGGGAAAAAATCACTGTTTTTGGTCGTAACCTGCGAGGGGTGGCGGCCAGCAGCTAGGGTTTCCGAGGAGTTCACGGCCCGAGGTTTGCGGCCGCGGCCTCGGCTCGGAGTATACGGCTCAGCAGTTTGCGGCTCGGTCTCACAAGTTTCCGGCTTCTGCGTTCTCGGCCTCGCAAGAAACACCCTCGCTTCGCATTAAAAAAATCGGACGAGACTTCGGAGGTGTTGGGGATCGAACCCGCGACATCAAGCTCACATTCCTTCAGCGCCTTATCAACCTCAGCTACCTGATCACTTGTTACTTTGCTTCGAAAACTAAACTATAACCCATCTTTTTCGCAACAAGTTTTCCTATTTTGACACTTTTAACCCAAAATTCAATTCCTTTTTAATTTTAAATTCCTTTTTCATCCAAAATTTTTAAAAAAAAAATTATATAAACAAAAATAAATAAATAAATAATAAAATAATAATAATAATAATAATAATTAATTAAAAAAATATATTTTTGACTTTTATTTTTTGACTTTTTATTTAAAATTTTGACTTTGACTTCCAAGTTTGATCTTTGATTTTAAACTTCGACTTTTTCGTTTAACTTTTAAACTTTCAAATTTAGCTTTTCAGTTTGACTTTTGAGTTTAATTTTTTAAATTTGACTTTTAAGTTTGACTTTTAAGTTTAACTTTTTAAATTGAACTTTTAAGTTTGACTTTTCAAGTTTGACTTTTGAGTTTAACCTTTTAAATTTGACTTTTAAGGTTGACTTTTGAGGTTTATAATCAAAGGGTTTGACTTTTAAGTTTTATTTTAGCTTCTAATTGTGCTTTTAATTGATTTTAAGGTCTACGAGGGAGTTGAAAACATGAAAGAGAGTTGTCAGGATATGTTAAGACAAAATTTCAACATTTTCGATTATGTCCCTGGAGAAACCCTCGAAACTCAGTTGCAGCGATTTACTACACTCACTACTGAGATGAATATAGCCGGGATCTTCTTGACTAAGTCCGATATAAACAAAAAGCTGCTAAATTCACTTCCGAAATTGTGGGATATGAACGTGGCTATCATCAAGAAGACAAAAGATCTCAATCATCTTAGTCTTGTTGATGTAATTCAAGAACTTGATGCTTTGAAGTGTAGAGAAACAATGAGTTATGAAAACATTCCGATCACTGAAGTTACATGTACTCCAGCTTGTGAAGCTACGATTAAATTTCCTCGGGAACAAACTGATTTATCAAAAAGAGAAGTTGAGGACCTGAGATATGAAGGATATCAACTCAAGAAACGACAGAAACCCCTGAAGGCTGAATTAGAAGCAAAAACCAAGGACTTTAGGAAGCTTCAGGAAGAGTATAGCAACAAGTGTGAAAATTATGATTATATTAAGAGACAACTTGCTGCTGTAACTGAAGAACTTGACGCTTTAAAAATTAAGTGTGGAAAAAAATATGTCAGTTTCAAAAATTATACTGCGTCAAGTCAGACAGTCGAGTCCTTATATGAAACCCAATTAAAATTTAAAGAAAATCAAAACAAGGGTCTAGGGTATGATAGTGTACCTCCTCCTTATAATCATAACTACACATCCATCCCTATGACACAGGACGAAACTGACAGGGAGCCACATCTTCGATATGGCAAACGAGTTGGATTTGTGTCAGGAGGAGTTATTAATGTTGAAAATACTAATGTTTCTACTTCATGTGCAGGTAAAGTAGCAGAAGCTGAGAACAAGGAGAGCACTACTGAACAAACCAATGACACCTTGAACTCAAAATATGTTGCTTCGAATTCAGTTACTCCTAACAAACCTGCCGTTGAGAAATACAGGCCTCCAATTCCAACGCAACAGAGTGCTTGTTGCAAGTGTGCATGTGGGAACAACAAGAAATGAGGCAAGGATACGCCACTAGGGGCAGGAAGAAACAATTTCCCAGTGAAGAAAAGGACTTGTTTTCACTGTCGAACACCTGGACACATTGCCAGAAAATGTCCAAATCGCGCATACGTTCCTTACTATGCACAAGGCTGGAAGAACACACCAAGAGTGAGATACTCCAAAAGAAAACCTTCAAGGTCACGTTCAAACCATGATGACTGGAATGCGCACAAGGCCAAGCATCCAACTCCCAAGAACAAGAAGGGAATGCTGGCCCAAAAGTCTAGTTCAAGAGATGCTCCTGTGAAACCAAGACTGGTTAGGTCAAAGTCATCTAGGCAGACGGCTTCAAGTTCCAAAGCAAGTTCCAAGGCACCTATCCGATCGAACAAGAAATGGGTTAAACCCGAATATAGATGGGTACCAAAGGTGAAAACTCCCAAATCTCCTAATTCTTCTAACGTTTCTACATCTTCTGTTTGTGATAAGCAGGATATGTCATGGGAGAGAATACCCTGCATTGATGACAAAGGTCGACCCAGTTTCAAAATGGACTGGGTTCCAAAGACCAACTGATCTCGCTCTGTGTCAGAGCAGTTATGAAGGCATATCATCAGACTTCGGTTTATTGGTAGTAGCTGTTCCAGGCACATGATAGGAGGCATCTCTCATTTGTACAACACTCAGAACATTGTTTGGGAGAATGTGTCCTTTTGCGAGAAGGAAGAAAGGAAGAGATCACAAATGGGGTAAGTGCTTAATCACATGAAGAATTTTCGGATCTGTTCTGAGATTACGTGTGCTGTTCTCAGACCTTCTGAATGCAGTTTCAATCGGTGAATTACGTTTTGCGTTTTCTTCTCTATACTCCTGAATTTTTCTCTAGCTGATTCGCTTTAAAGACTAATTTTTGTGTTAGGATAGTTTAAATTTGTGCATTTTGTTTTCTTTTATCTTTATTCTCACCCATGCACAAATTTAGGGGGAGAAATAATCAAAAATCCAAAAACAATAAAAAATTCAAAAATCCAAAAACATTAGAAAATCAAAAATATGGTGTTAATGGAATGTGCTTGCAGGAGATGTTTTGGGAAATGAAATTAGCAAGTAATAATGGGCAGTCTGAATCGGCGTAACGTACTTAAGTTGAATCGTCTACGCTCTGTGTTCGATGCGCTGGTAGGCACGAAAGATTATAAATGGACTTGATTAGGGAAAGTTAAACCTAATGAATTTAAGGACTTGACAAACTTTGACCTAGTTAGATCCGTTTAACCTGATTTCACGACGCTCGGATAGGTTGAGCAGGGAGATATACATGGGAATCTACCGGTCACATTAAATAACCCGTATCTAGAACTGTGGATTCACTTTTCCTCGATGTGCGGATTCTATCCTTAATTCCGGTTGGATGGGGCGACTGGTAAATTCCGATAAATTAGGTTTGTAGAATATCATTTTTTTTCTTTCGGTCTGTTAGCCATATGTTGTCTCCTTTGCGTCACTTACAATCCGATCTGGTACACAACATATGCAACTCTATTTCTCTGCAGGCTATATATATGAAATTCCTCTCATCTGTTAGTCATATGTTGTCTCCTTTGCGTGACTTCCAATCCGACCTGGTACACAGCATATGCAACCTTCTACTTCTCAACCCCTCTGAAACAATAAGTAATAGAATTCTGAACCTATCCTCTCTCTGAATGGTTGTTTGCTCACCCGGTTTAAGGAATACTCTGGAAGTTCTTGATGGCTGGGGCATATTAGGAAGCGGGAAACACGTTCTAGTACACTTAAAAATTAAACACATACAGATTGTATATAGATCTCGCTAATCAATTTAGGTGGACAACAATATCCCTGGTTGTAGTCATTTAAATGGATCTGATTGATACACAGGCAAATTAGGGACTTACAGAGTGGCATAGAGTGGTGCATAGGCTAGAATAGTCTTATATGTTGGACTCTTAGGAACCTGGTGGTTGGACTAGGTGCGAGGCTGGCAGTCTCAGCGGTGATTTGGGGATTTTATATCCCGGTTTAGCGAATGGTTGCCGTGAATCATAAGAGTTTTGTAACGACCCAAATTTTACAAAGAAAATTTTCATTTTTAATTAGTCAACCATATTTCACAAAACATGAAAATCCCAATAATTGTTTTCAAACCACCAACATTACAACATTGTTATTTTCAAAACATCAGAGTGTCCCCCAAACCATATCGAAAAAGAGAGATAGAGTGCACGCTGCATCATCACGCCTTGCCTTTGCCCTTGGGCTCCGATGTACCTAAAACAAATCCACAGACGGTAAGTTGAAAGCTTAGTGAGTCCCCCAGAGCATACCCCACACAAACCACATACCACATTGGCTATAAAAGCTATCTCTACCACTATCACACATCAGTTAGCTATGAAGATATCTCTACCGTTAGCTACAAGGCTATCTCTACCATCAGCCATAAAGGTTGTCTCTACGTTTATCCATAAGGCTATCTCTACCATTAGCCATAGATGTTATCTCTAATGCATATCATGCATACATACATATCGCACCTCTACATAGCAAGTAAACCAACTAACATAAAATTGGTTGGCCTTGGTGCCTTAGACCCATTGGTATAGTGAGAAAACTCACCTCACAAAGCTGAACCGGCAACTGAATTTAAGTATAACCTACACTGCTCCTCCCAAACTGCCTATAACTAAATAATCTTAACTCAACCCCTAAGGCTCTTCTGAGTCAAACCTGGTCAAAGTCTAGGTCCGTAGTTAAGGTCAAAAGTCTGTATTGACCTTGACTCGACGAGTGCAATCAATTACTCATCAGGTTCCTTTCTTAACTCATCGACTCATCGATTCATCTGAGAGACTCTTCAAGTTCCTTAATGTTTACGGTCGTAAAATCCCAACCGAACACCCTTAACCATGAACCCTTGGCCGTGAACGAGGAAACTTTCATGACTCGCCAAGTCTCTTGCACGACTCACCGAGTCCCCTTAGTCCATTATGCTTACGGCCTTTTCCAGTGGCACTCACGGTCTCGAACTTCAGATCTATCCTCTACTAGTGTAGATAACACGTAAAGTTGCAAACTTTACGTGTATGCAAGGCCTCACATGGCCATAACACCAAGACTAACCTTCAAACAAGGTTTTCATGCTTGGAGAGGGAATAAGCTTAAAAAAAGGTGCAACTTTATGGTATTTGGAGCCTAAGGAGGTCCAGATATGGAATCATATCCTTGTGATAGGTCCAGATCTAAGTTTGCTTCCATCTCCTCAAGGTTGGCCATAACCTCCACAAAGAAATCAAAGCTTAAGGTAGCATATTAATACCTCAGAAAGATGCCCAACACAAAATAGATGCTTGATCTAACACTTCTCCCTTGATACTTCTGCTTCAAACTTGGAATCCTCCCCAAACTCTCAAAGATAAGCTCCCAATTGTTCTTACTTCACACACTAGAGGTTTTGCAGCCGTGAACGTTCTTCTATGGTGTTAAGGGAGGATACTAGGGTTTATAATGATGTTTATATAGGAGCCAAATGTCGAAACTAGGGTTTTCTCTAAACAACTCTGACTCACCGAGTCGGGCCTTCCGACTTGCCGAGTCAGTTCTGACCTGCGTCCAAGATGCCACGACCCTACTCGACGATTTGACCTCCCAACTCACCGATTCCATGCATAAATCCTTCCTAATTTGGCAACTTTCCCACCAATACCCGAACCATGTGTTGCAAGTCTCCCCCAATTGAACTAGACTTCGTCCTCGAAGTCTGTTGACCCAAATAAATCCGAGTAATGCTCTCGCATCTCCTCTTCCGGTTCCCAAGTCCACTCGGAACCCTTCTGATGCTGCCATTGTACTTTCACCAGTCTTACTTCCTATCCAAGATGGAAATGGGCTTCTCGATGTAGTTCAAGCTCTTATCCACCTGGATATTACCGAATGAGACAACTGCAGCCTCGTCTGTGACATACTTCCGAAGTTGCGACACATGGAATGTGTTGTGAATCTGGCTAAGCTCCTCTAGCAGATCCAAGCGATATGCCACTTTGCCCACCCGGGTCGTGATCTTGAACGTGCCTATATATCGAGGCCCCAGCTTGCCCCTCTTCTGAAACCTGATGATCCCTTTACAGGGCGACACCTTCAACAACACAAAATCCCCTACCTGAAACTCACGATCTGATCATCGTCGGTCAACATAGCTTTTCTGACGGCTCTACGCGACCCGCAACCAGTCGCGCACTTGCTGAATCAACCCAGTAGTCTTGAGCACTACTTTAGTGCTTCCCATGACCCGGTGTCCAACCTCATCCCAACAAACCGAGGTTTGGCACCTCTGACCATATAACATCTCGAATGGAGCTCGGTCGATACTGGCATGGCAATTGTTATTGTACGAAAACTCTGCTAGTGGAAGATACGTATCCCAACTCCCTTCAAAATCCAACATGCATGCCCGTAGCATATCCTCCATTTTCTGGATCATTCTCTCACTCTGACCGTCTGTCTGGGGGTGGTACGCCATGCTAAAATGTAGCTGAGTGCCCAGATCCTCATGGAATTTCTTCCAGAACCTAGATGTAAACCGAACATCAAGGTCAAAAACTACCTACTTAGGCACCCCGTGTCTAGCCACTACCTCACGCACATAAATATCCACCAACTTCTCTGCGGATATACTTTCGGATATCGGAAGGAAATGGGCACTCTTCGTCAATCTATCCATAATGACCCATATGGCATCCACAACCCTCTTCGTCCTTGCCAACATCGTAATGAATTCCATTGTGATCTCCTCCCACTTCACATGGGAATGGGTAGCGGCTGGACCTTACCATAAGGCCGCTGATGCTCAGCCTTGACTTTCCTGCAGGTGAAGCACCGCTCTACAAACCAAGCAATTTCCTGCTTTATGCAAGGCCACCAATAACTCAGCCTCAATTCCCTATACATTTTCGTAGCTCCTGGATGTATAGAGAACTTGGACTTATGCGCTTCCTCTAATATATTCTGTCTCACTCCCTCAATCACCGGTACCCACACCCGGCCACACTGCGTCAAAAGACCACGACTATCCTTAACAAACAAAGGATATTGTCCTCGGATTCTCTCTACCTTCTAATTCTTTTTCTTCACACCCTCAACCTGAGCCTCTCTAATCATCTCCAACAATGGAGAGATCACCGTCATTCTCAAACACACATTCCTAATCGGGGAACCCACCGTCTTACGACTCAAAGCGTCAGCCACTATGTTGGCCTTACCTGGATGGTAAAGCATCTCACAGTCATAATCCTTCAGCACATCCAACCACCTCCTCTGTCGCATCTTGAGGTTTTTCTGGTCCATCAAATACTTCAGACTCTTTTCGTCGGTGTAAATGGTACGCCGCACTCCGTACAAATAATGCCTCCAAATCTTGAGAGCAAATACCACTGCCCCCAGTTCCAGATCATGAGTGGGGTAATTCGCCTCATGTGGCTTTAACTGTCGCGATGCATACGCTATCACGTGTCCTTTTTGCATCAGTACTGCACCTAACCCTTTAATCGACGCATCACAGTACACCACCAGATCGTCTAACCCCTCAGGTAGTACAAGGATCGGAGTTTCACACAATCTCTGTCTTAATGCCTCGAAATCCAAGTACTGATCCGTACCCCACCGAAACGTCACATTCTTCTTGGTTAGTCGTGTCAATGGCACAACAATCTTGGAGAAGTCCTGAATAAATCTATGATAATAACCCGCTAAACCCAAGAAGCTACGAATCTCTAATGCATTCTTCGGTACTTCCCACCGCATCACAACCTCAACCTTGGTTGGATCAACCGAAATACCTTCCTGGTTGATGATATGCCCCAAGAATTGTACCTATCACAGCCAAAAATCACACTTAGAGAACTTGGCATACAGCTTCTCTGCCCTTAGGGTCTCCAGCACCTCCCTTAAGTGTTGTTTGTGCTGCTCCCTGGTCTTAGAATAGACCAAGATATCATCAATGAAAACGATCATTGACCGATCTAACATCGGTCTACACACCTTGTTCATAAGATCCATGAACGCTGCTAGGGCATTGGTGAGCCCAAACGACATCATTACAAACTCATAATGCCCATACCAAGTCCTGAAAGCCGTCTTTGGTATATCCTCATCCCGAATCCTCATCTGATGGTATCCCGACCGAAGATAAATCTTGGAAAACCAAGACGCACCCTACAGGTGATCGAACAAATCATCGATCCTTGGAAAAGGATAAAGATTCTTCAATATTAGCTTGTTTAGTTCCCTATAATTGATACACATCATGTGGGATCCATCCTTCTTTTTCACGAAAAGAATTGGTGCCCCCCACGGGGAACTGCTCGGACGAATGAACCTTCGGTCTAACAGCTCCTGAAGCTGTATAGATAACTCCTGCATCTCGGGTGGTGCCAACCGATATGGTGCCTTTGCTATCGAAGCAGCACCCGGCACCAAATCGATGTGAAACTCCACCTGCCTCTCCATAGGCACTCCTGGTAACTCTTCGGGGAAAACATCCTGAAAGTCCTGAGCAACCGGCACACTGCCTACATCCTTCATGATCTCTACCCTTGTATCCAAGATATAAGCTAGAAATCCTGAACAAACCCGCTGCAGGAACCTCCTAACCCTCGCAGCCGAACAGAGGTTCGGCCCCTACGATGCCCTATCAACATGTATCACCAATTCTCCCCTACTTGGGGTTCGAACCCTCACCAACTGATGCTGACAGTCAATCATGGCCCCGTTGGCCCCCAACCAATCCATTCCGATAATCACTTCCAGCCCTTGTAACGGTATCGGGACTAGGTCGACATGAAATCTCTCATAAAGCACCTTCAGGACACAATCCCGATACACCCTCACAGCACTAACAGTGCGGTCATCTGCAATCTCCACCTCGAGCGGGGAAATCAAAGTTATTGGCGCATCCCGGAACTTCTTGCTAAGTGTAATAGATATGAATGATCGAGTAGCACCCGAATCAAACAAGACATGAGCAAACATACCATTGACCAAAAAAGTCCCTATAAAATCATATAGTACACATAAGTGAAACAGATACATAGAGTAGAGAAAAATAAATATGTACCAGCCACAACGACCGGCGCTGCCCGTGCCTCCTCGGTAGTCAGCTGAAATGCCCGGCTCTTTACTACTGGAG
The DNA here is from genome assembly GCF_002870075.4 of Lactuca sativa. Lineage (NCBI taxonomy): Eukaryota > Viridiplantae > Streptophyta > Magnoliopsida > Asterales > Asteraceae > Lactuca > Lactuca sativa. The sequence goes on along the minus strand of NC_056628.2, from coordinate 194,737,987 downwards.
CATCCGCCTTAACAAGGCGGCCATCGATAATCGTCATTGTGGCGAGCACAGGCGCCGCCACCGCTCCTCCTCCTCCCTACAACTTCGTACAGTTGACCCGCTTACGGCCGGTCTAATTGTAGTGAAAGCAGATTAAGCCCTTCGTGGGGCAGTCCCTGCTCATATGGCCCTGCTAGCCACATGCATAGCATCCCGAGCCTGCGATACGGCAAGCTCCACTGTGTACCCGGCTACACTTGGCACATCGGCCCCAACCCTGCTGACCCTTGCTGGGAGTGTCTGACGTCTTAGGCTTCTTAGCCTGTCCTAGTGCTGCATGAGCCTGCTCAGGCTTCCACTTCATGCGGGATTCCAACTCTATTTCCCGTTCCCGGGCCTTCTCCAACATTTCATTTAGGGTCTTGCACCCCGTAAAGCTCACAAACTCCCGAATATCATCCCTCAGCATGGAATGATATCGGGTCTGCCTCATCTCCTCATCGGTAGCGTATTACGGAATCAACAGTTCTCGTTCCCGAAACATGGCGGTGATCTCCGCCACAGTCTTGGTGGTCTGTTGCAAATCATGAAACTCTCTCACTAGTCATTGCACCTCAATGGGTGGTGCAAACTCCAAATCACACCGTCAAACAAACTCGACCCATTTCATTTCAGCCACACCGGCTGGTCCCACCTGTCTAGTAACCTCGCCCCACCAATCCCGGGCTCTGTCTCTCAGCATGCAAGAAGCAAACCCAACCTTTGCCACATCCGGGCAAGAACTCGTGCGTTGGGCGTTTTCGATATCCGCCACCCAGCGTCAGCTAACAATGGGGTCTCTGACCCCGAAAAACTCCGGTGCACCACATACCTTGAACTCCCGGAACAAGGGAGTCCGGGCCCCAATCTGGCCCAAAGCAATCTCAGCCCTGAATGATCTGAGTCTCTCCTCCATGTTCTCCATTATGCCCTCCTTGACCGTCCCAAAAAAGATTGGGGGAGCGTCAAGGATGCCCCTAGTAAGCTCGGCTGCAATAAGCTCGCGCAGCCTCTCATCTATGTCGTCTGTAGTGTCACCTGATCCATTCCCGGATCTAGTTCCCAATCCTGATCCTCCCGCCCCGAAACATGTCACCACCATGCTGAACTGGAATGTCATAAATCATAATGATCAGGATTTACATAAAACGGATCTCTCCACATCGGTCCTCCTTGACGTCGTCATATCTAACATTGGTTCGGGTATAGGTCCTTTGCTTCCAGTAGTACGGGCCCAATACTACCTTCCACACCTACATGTACCTTTCCCCAAGGCTCTACTTGATAACTCCAATTCATCCCAAAATAAACCATATAGTACAAACCACCGCATAACCCAAATCCTAGGCGGGTCTAAGATTTTCTCTACCCTCATCAAACAGACCAATCATAATAGGTTGCCTTTATGCATGCAAATTATACACAGAAGAGGATCAAATAGACTTTCAAATAAAAGATTCTACCCTAGGACCACAACCAGACAAGGAACAGGAAATAAGGCCAAATGGATCATTCTAAGGCTATAAGCTTCTAACCATATATAATTTTAAAAAGCATACATATAGCAAATTCCATACGATCATCCAAGTTCAAATATCAAAATAGCATGGCTAGCATACTAGGGAACTACTTACATGGCTCGGCTGATCACGCGCATTGCACTCTCATCTTTTCCTTCTTTCAAAAGCTTTTTATGTTATTTTTAAAAAAAAATACCATTTCCTTAGTTTGAGTCCTGACACACCCGAGAGTATGCCTGAATCCCTCAAACCAAGGCTCTGATACCAACTTGTAACGACCCAAATTTTACAAAGAAATTTTTCATTTTTAATTAGTCAACCATATTTCATAAAACATGAGAATCCCAATAATTGTTTTCAAAACCACCAACATTACAACATTATTATTTTCAAAACATCAGAGTGTCCCCCAAACCATAACGGAAAAGAGAGATAGAGTGCACGCCGCATCATCACACCTTGCCTTTTCCGTTGGGCTCTGATGTACCTGAAACAAATCCACAGACAGTAAGTTGAAAGCTTAGTGAGTCCCCCATAGCATACCCCACACAAACCATATATCACATTAGCTATAAAAGCTATCTCTACCACTATCATACGTCAATTAGCTATGAAGCTATCTCTACCGTTGGCCACAAGGCTATCTCTACCATCAGCCATAAAGGTTGTCTCTTCCTTTAGACATAAGGCTATCTCTACCATTAGCCACAGAGGCTATCTCTACCGCATATCATGCATACATACATATCGCACCTCTACATAGCAAGTAAACCAACTAACATAAAATGGGTCGGACTTGGTGCCTTAGACCCATTGGTATGGTGAGAAAACTCACCTCACAAAGCTGAACCGGCAACTAAATTTAGGTATGACCTACGCTGCTCGTCCCAAACTGCCTATAACCAACAAATAAATAATCTTAACTCGGCCCCTAAGGCTCCTCTGAGTCAAACCTGGTCAAAGTCTAGGTCTGTAGTCAAGGTCAACAGTCCATATTGACCTTGACTTGACGAGTGCAATCAGCTACTCATCAGGTTCCTTTCTTAACTCATCGACTTGCCGAGTCATCCGAGAGACGCGTCGAGTTCCTTGATGTTTAAGGCCGTAAACTCCCAACCGAACACCCTTGACCGTGAACCCTTGGCTGTGAACCCTTGGTCATAAACCTTTAGCCGTGAACGAGGAAACCCTCTTGACTCATCGAGTCTCTTGCACGACTCACCGAGTCCCCTTAGTCCATTACACTTATGGCCTTTTCCAGTGGGACTCAAGGTCCCAAACTTCAGATCTATCCTCTACTAGTGTAGATAGCACGTAAAGTTGCAAACTTTATGTGCATCCAAGGCCTCACATGGCCATAACACCAAGACTAACCTTCAAACAAGGTTTTCATGCTTGGAGAGGGAATAAGCTTAATAAAAGGTGCAATTTTATAATATTTCGGACCTAAGGAGGTCCAAATATGGAATCATATCCTTGTGATAAGTCAAGATCTAAGTTTTCTTCCATCTCCTCAAGGTTGGCCATAACCTCCACAGAGAAATCAAAGCTTAAGGTAGCAGATTAATACCTCAGACAGATGCCCAACACAAAATAAATGCTTGATCTAACACTTCTCCCTTGATACTTCTTCTTCAAACTTGGAATCCTCCCCAAACTCCTAAAGATAAGCTCGTAATTGTTCTTACTTCACACACTAGAGGGTTTGCGGCCGTGAACGTTCTTCTATGGTGTTAAAGGAGGCTACTAGGGTTTATAATGATGTTTATATAGGGGGAAACTCCCGAGAGTAGGGTTTTCTCTAAACAGCTCTGACTCGCTGAGTCGGGCCTTCTGATTCACCGAGTCAGTTCTAACACGCGTCCAAGATGCCACGACCCTACTCGACGAGTTAACCTCCCAACCCGCCGATTCCATGCATAAATCCTTCCTAATTTGGCAACTTTCCCACTAATACCCGAACCAGGTGTTACAAGTTTGGGTGAAATGCAAGTGTAAATCCTTGGATCTTAGGTTATGGGTTATGTACCAAGTTGGCTCTTGGTTGAGATTCACATCGGGAATCATTAGTATATAAGTGCAAAATTTGTATCTCAACAAGTTATAGATTTAGGAATATGTATGTCGGGTTATCAGTTGGAAGCTTCAGGGTCAAAAGGATGTTTCAGTTATGATGGTAGGAGGACACCCTTGTGACTGTGTTTCGGAATGGTTCTACCTGTACGGAGGTCAGACAAGTAATGGGGCTAAGGAATTATAGAAGTAGCGTTTTAGATCGACAATTATGGGTTTAGTGATTTGTTCAGCACTAGAAGGTTTTTTTTCAAAACGTTGATTCTCAAAAGGGTGGTAAGGATGATCTTGAGGACAAAAGCTAATTTAACTAGGGGAGAGTTGTAACACCCTGCTCTGAATTGTTTCCTATGTAGGGGTGGTGACCCGAAGACCGAGTATCATCACGCTTAAGGCCTTTGAGGAAAATAGATTTAGACCCATTTGGTTATGGGTAATGTAATTTAGATGATTCGGGAGTTCTATCTGTGTTTTGGCGTCAAGGGGTATTTTGGTAAAGTGTCAGTTTGGGTTTTTATGAATGCTGTATTTTTGTTCCAAAAGTTTTAAGGAAAGGATGGGTTGATAGAAGTGTAGAGCTTCTCTTTACTTTTACGTGGTTATAAAGAACGACAAAATCGGAGTTAGAACGAAGAAGTTATCCCGTTTAAAGTTTGGTCGGTTTTGGGTTGTGCTGAGTACGTTGGGCGTACAAAGGGAAGTACGATGGGGGTACTTAGGAACCTTGAGTATGTTGAGCATACCAAAATTATGTTGGGCGTATGCAATCAGTGCCCAACCCCTATTTTCGTGGTTTGAGCCCTGTTTAAGCTCCTTAACTCCCCCAAACCCACTCCATTCTCAACGTCCACCCCTCCAACACTCCTTACATGAAACCCTAACCCTAGTTAAGCTTTGTGTCCTAAAAGAAGGTGTTTTTGAGTCCTTTGTAGAATGCATGGTGCACCTTGGAGAAGAAATAACTATTTGGAGAAGTTTTGGTTGCATTGGAGCTTGTAGATCTGGACTTTATTCACCTTGATCTATCTTCTAGAGGTATAAAGTTTGAATCTTAATCATGCATTTGTTAGATCTAACTAGTTTTGGATGTTATGAGCTTTTGGTCATTTTAGTGCATAAAGTTTAGATTTTGAAATTTGTAACCTTGTTATAGATAAAGTTGGAAACTTTATCCATCTAAACATCATTTTTGTTGGATTATGAGCATGGTCCTTTTGGGTTGCCTTCACCATAGCAATATGTAGGATGAATTAAGGAGAGAAAGGTTTAATTACGATTTATTAATATATTATAAGAATAATATATTAAAGGAGAAATCATATTGTTTAATTAATATTAGTCAACAATTAATTGATAATTAATTTTGTGGCTAAAAGAGATTAATTAAACTTAGGGGACTGATATTGTAATTATATGATAGTTACAAAGTTAGGCTTAGGATCCATTAGATGGCAATGGACAAATTCTATATGGATATCCATAAAGAAATCATCCAAGGTCCTTCTGGAATGGTCTATGGGCTGCTTACGGCTTAAGCAGTCAAATTAGGGTTTACTAGCTTGATAACCCTAATTGCCTAAGTATATAAAGGATCCTTATGGCCCCAAAAACATGGTGAACTGTTGGATTAGGGTTTCTGGACGATTTTGGCAGCCTCCTCTCTTCTCCTTCTTCATCTAGTTGCTTAGTGGTGTTTGTGACTCCATTAGAGGTGCAGCACTTGAGGCACTAAGCTTTTGAAGTCAATCTAAGCAAGGAATTGATTGTTATTGCAATATAACAATCAAAGGTAATTACTAAACCCTTATTTCGGTTCTTATTTGATAGATCTAGGGTTTATAGCTTTGGATATTCAATTGCATGTTCATTAGACAAACTAGATCCAAAAGCTATTAGGGTTTGCATGCACACCATAGGATTGATGTTTTGCTTAAAACACATCAGTGGTATCAGAGCCTAGGGTTGTTTGTTTGATGTATTTGATGCTTTGGTTGATTATTCATGCTTAAAATCGAAATTTTTTTGGTTCTGGAGGCTGGACTCGTTGAGTCCATTGCTGAACTCGCCGAGTCCATAGTGAACTCGACGAGTCCAAGCTTGACTCAACGAGTCGGAGTCGCGGATGGAGCAGATTTCGGGATTTTGACCTATTTTGGCTGTAGATAATTACCTAAAATGTTTTATATTAATAAAATCCTATTTTTATCAATATTTGGAGTTTATCCTTGCCAAAATTGAAGATAATTGTCAAATTTAGTTATTCTTTTGTTTTAGTAGATAAATATTGATTATTTGTAATTTAGATTTGAATTATCTTGTAAAAAAGTTTCAAATTGCACCCTTTAGGTTTTATAGTTTAAATTTGAACTTAAAAGTTTTGTTTTTGAAATTTTAAATAAGTTAAACCCTAATGTTTTGAAAAGTTTCAAAACTTGCCCTCAAGTTTTGGAATTTAAATTTTTGATTAAAAGTTTAATTTTGAAATATTTAAATTCTAAACCCTAATGTTTTGAAATGTTTCAAAACTTGCCCTCAAGTTTTGGAATTTAAAAGTTGATTAAAATTTTAATTCTGAAATGTTAAATTCTAAAACCCTAATAATTTGAAAAGTTCAAATCACACCCTTATGGTTTTATTAATTAATTAAAGTGTATAATTAAAATAGATTTAATAAACCCATAAAGTTTTGGTTTACATTTAATTAAATTAAAAGTATAATTTACTAAATTGAACCACCTAGTATTTTAAAAGTGTAAAATACACCCTATACTATATATAACATTAAAAGTCTAATATTATATATATGTAAGAGTAAACAGTCAGTCTTACCGTTAGTAGGCCTCATTCACGAAGCTGGTCTATAAGGGGTGTTTAAGTAAATTGTCTATAAAATGGCGATGAATGGGTATCCACTCTTACCCACCGCACTCTTGACTAGTGGAGGGTCGTTAGCTGAATGGGTAGGATAGGACAGAAACCTTCCATTATAAGTATAATGAAGTACAAAGTAACTAAATTCTTTTACAAATTCCCAAATCATAGTTACTTTAGGCAAAATGTGAAATTGTATGCTAATCCATGGAATTACACTTCGTACCCTTGTCAAACGTTAGTGGAGCGTGTGTGGTTAACCGGCACACTAATTTGGGGATGACATTGGTAGCGAAGGGTGACTCGATGTTTGTCATAGATCAATGGAGCGTGTGTGGCTAACCAACACATTGATTAGGTGATAGTAGCATTGGGTGCACTATGTGATTCTTATGGTTATTCACACCTTATTTGTGATCCTCGGCATCCCAGTCACAAATTGTAGGGCATAATCGAGATTAAACATGCCATTGAAAAGTTCAATGAATCTCAAAAGATCTAGGAGTTTCAATTCATTTAAAACTTAAGCTTCCTTTTTGTTTTTCATGGTGGAAATTGGTAAATCGTCATTTACCTACCTTCAAATATTATGTGACTAGATTACGGCATCCCTCTTCTAGGTTGTAGAGTATTGTGTTGGATCCTAGCATTGATGTTTCATTTGGGTGTTACATCAAGGATTCTAATCAACTTAACTTGAATTTTTCTCCCGTTTTTGTAGATGTCTAGTTCTGACAATCATGGTCTTCCCAAATCCCATGGAACAAGCTTTCCAAATGAAGATGATGTTCCACGATATGATCGAGGAACAAGAGATCATGCTTCACTTCCTCCACCTCCTCCAATAATTCTCCCTAACCCACAAGTTCGAAGGCTTGAAAAGTTCAAGCTCACTCAAGCCCTTTTGGCAAGTAAACACGAAGATGGGAAACCTGTGTGTGCACACGTCTTAGAGATGAAGTCACACATTGATAGGTTAAGCATGTTGGGTGTCGAGATTTCAAGTGAATTGGCTGTTGACTGGGTTCTTCAGTCACTTCCTGAAACATATAGTGAGTTCGTTAGAGAGTACTATATGATGGATCACGACGTGACCCTCATTGATCTCACCTATTTGCTTATAGCTGCTGAATCAGCAATGATTTGGCATGCTAATCAAGCAAATTTGTTTGGTGAGTCAAACTCCCAAACTGCAATGGACACTAGAAACATTGGAAGTCCAGAAAGAACTAAGTTTGTGATTGTACGATGTGTTGTGCCAAAAGGAGTCCATTTGCCTTTATTGCCAAAAGAAGGGGCATTGGAGACGAAGCTACCCAAACTACCTAAGAGATCTAAGAGATGGGAGAGTCAAGATGTATGGCTCTACTTCAGGTAAAATCCGTTAACTAACTCTTTTAAGTTCCTATTCTAGATTCTTAATACATGATGTGATAAGATTACATTTTGATGTTTTGTAGGATCGAAGAAAAGAGAGGAAGCTTAAGGGAAGAAGTGAGTTGAATCTAATCATGAAGAAATGGATTTCGATCGCATCACTTGAAGATTGGATTCTTGAGCTACTACTTGGAGTTAGAATAGATTGCTGAAAAATATGTAATAACATAGTTTTTCAATTGAATTGCATTGTAAGGACAAATTTTTTCCGCAATAAAATGAATTTTGATTTTATCTTATTTATTTATCCTTGCAATGGCCTGTATGAAAAATTGATATTTGAAGGTTTCTATTATTAACAATAATGGATTTGATTCTTAATTGTCTTATTTGTGGAGATGTCAAGAATTCACCAAATAGGGAGAGTTTCTCATCGCCCAAGTTTCAATTGGACAGAAACTTGGAATCATACAACTTGGTTGTGTGATGAATAAGAAACTTCATATTTGGAAATTAGACTAATTCTTTGACAAAGTGTCAAGTGAAGGACTAGGAGATCGAGTACACTAGGTTGTGCGTTGATCAAGTCCACCACAAAGAGAGATAAAGATCTTCGTCATGATTTACTAAAGTTTAGTAAATATGATTGTATTTATAAGATTAAGTGTAATTCTGAGTTGATTGGAAAGGTTTCAATAAATAGCAAAACGAATAAGAAGAATCAAGTAGTCAGAAGATAAAAGTTTCTCTATTCTAAGAAGAAAGGAGAGTATCTTTTATTGTGTTTTATGATAAGTCTTACTGATTAAGAACCATATCTCAATTGGTCCTCTAAGTGAGTCTTAGTACATTTGTATGTCTAAGAAGAGGAATCGGGAATTGGTTAAATCAAGACGTTAATCACACTTCGTTCCAATATCGAATCTTAGAGTCATACTCCAAGATTGCGAATTGAGTGACAAGTCTTAGTAGGTTTATAACACTCAATAAATGTGGAATTTGGAAAAGTTTTCTTATTCTTGCACATTTGAAATTGGTAAGTTGTGTTGTCTTAGATAAGATAAAGACCAACTAGGACCAATTATGTGAAGTGTTTTGTCTTGATAAGAACTACACTAACTCTTGAATATTTGTTTTGTCTAGAAAAGTTTTCTGACAAGAGGATCATATATGTCAAGAGGTCAGTGGGAGTTTTAATGATCTTGAAAAAGTTTCAAGAACAAATCAAGAATAAACCTTATCAATCATCACTAGCACACGACTTGAGGTTTACAACCTATCGTGTTGACATTATTTTGTTTCTATGCCATTCCAATTGAGTTAATTATGTATGTGAGTTCTATGAGTTCTCATTTGAATGCATAAAGACAAAGCACCTTGATCGATGGAAAGTACATTGATATGTAAGGACAAGTTGCTAAACTACTTGGAAGACATAGTGGGCACTCGTGTTACCATAAGGCTAGAATTCAAGAAAGTTCAATCCATATGAGTTTGGATTTGTCGCAAACTTGGTTTTGGCAAATTCACATGGACAGGAACTCATACACCATAAAATCTAAGTGTCATAAGATTCCCTCCTTCATGAAAATGACTGTGAGGAAATGCTTTCACTAAGAGAGATTTTAAGAAGATAGCAATTGTGAAAATTGTATTCTCAAATTCCATTATGGTTACGGCATCCCTTTCCATAGTTCGAATTATGAGATTTGGCAATTAGTTTGAACATTTGGAACTTAGTAACATAAGTTCTGAATTGTTTAGACACACATATAAACTATCTAAGGCAAAGGTGTATAAGTTTGAGAAGCTTAGATAAAGGATTATCGAAGCATCTGGTATTAGAAATATGAATTTTGTGGAATTCAATTAGCATTGTTTTCTGGAATTTCAGCTGTTTTCTGAATACATGTCAAAGCTAGTGGGAGCATAAGTGTTATGCTTATATAATAATAATCATCATGATAGGGGGAGCATAAGTGTTATGGTTGTATGATTATTATGGCAAATATTGCAAGTTAGCAATATTAATTATAGAAAAACAAAGATTCAATTTGCAAAGTTGCATGGGTTGAAAAGTTGTTTTTGCTATAATTAAGGGAGAGAATATTATACTTTGTTTCAAAATCTAAAGCTTAGATTGAGAAATTTTAATAAATTTAGTCAAAGGATACATAGTGTGTTCTTAAATTTCGATTATGATTACGGCATCCCTCTTCATAGTTCGAATTGTGAGAATGTGACACATAAAATATTATGGCAGAAGATTAATAAAGTATCATATCTTTATGTAAGACATTATGCATCGTGTCCCATACACTTCAGGTATAGGATCGATTGCAAATGCTATAATATTTGACCATTCAAAAAATTTTCCAAACGTCTAGCGCATCAAGAGGGAAAAAGGACTAGAATCGGTTTTGACTAAAATAATTAAACAACTATCAAAGGACGATCCAAAGTTCACTGAGGATTGGTCGCTTGTGAATAGTTGGAAGTATGGTATTGAATGGACCATATCGACATTATTATGAATAGATAAGATTCTATTAAGAATGAGTTGTCATATGGAAAATGTGGAAATGTTTCCATATTGGGAGTTGGATATTGAAAGTCTATGTCTAGATTAGAAACTTTTATACAAGAAGGATGTTCAAAGGAATGTACTAATGTGAGACTTCACGTCTATGGAATTGTCTTGTAACAATTTCCGATATAGTACTTTGTAATTTCATTGGCCAAGTCTTGGTGACTTTTGTGCTATGACTTTGTGAAAGGATCGTTGCATAAAATGTTAGAATCTAGCATACTCTAGTAGTGGCAAGAACCTTGTGTTCTAACACTAATGATAAGGATTGGGAATTGTGAAATAAGCATCATTGGAAAAGTTTTTCAATTGATCTATTTCACAAAGTAAGGACCATAGGATTCATAGTGTGCATGCTTTGTGCATGGGACAGCTATTGTTGTAATTTGAGTAATAAGTTGATTTTCTAAAACAGTAAACGATAAATAATGAGTAATCAATATGGTGGTTAAATAGAAGTGTTTTATTTACTCTCACAAGTTTGGGGCCATATAGGATTAAGTATTATTGTTGTGTTTCAGTTTGCATGTTTTGACTTCCAAAATAACTGGGTTATTCAAACCTCCACAGTCGATCATATGTTGGAAGTAGATATGAAAGAAGACTGTTATGAATCTGTCTGTAGATTGTCTAAAGTGTTTAAACATAGCACAAGTTTGTTGTAGGGTTCATGAGTGCTTTGATAAGATTAGAGTATTGGATTAAACCCACGCTCACTTGGATCACTTCATGAATTTATCACGGGTGATTAGTGAGACGATAATATTGTATATTCTTGAAACCGAGATGTGTGAGCTGTTATTTGTTGGTCGGTTTCATATTGATAATAAGTAAACGTACCAGTAACTTGGTGTCATAAAACTTATTATTGTGTGTGATTCGATCAGAGAATGCAAGCGAGCATTAAATGTTATCCATTCCTTTTAACCAAAGTGGGATAAAAGTGATATATGTGGGGCCCTCGATGATTTAGTGATGACACCTAAGCGCTTATCCAAGTCGGGACTAAGTTGATGTGTTCAATTGTAGTCTATTGTCAGTCGTCATAAATCGGAAGTTGGGAAACAGTATAGAGAGAATGATTGAAATTCATGTCTTGCGTCTATACGATATCTTGAGAATGGAGGAATATATGATCCCTTATCTAAAGGACACGCTATCTGATAAGATCAGAGTTGACAGCGGCTTTTGAAAGCTACGATTGCTGATCAGGTTCTGAAGTCATACGGAAAATAGTTATTCGACTTATCCAAGTGGGAGACTGTTGGATTAGTGTCTAAGTCCATAACTATTTTGGTATGTACTTGACCCGATTATGAGCATGGTCCTTTTGGGTTGCCTTCACCATAGCAATATGTAGGATGAATTAAGGAGAGAAAGATTTAATTACGATTTATTAATATATTATAAGAATAATATATTAAAGGAGAAATCATATTGTTTAATTAATATTAGTCAAGAATTAATTGATAGTTAATTTTGTGGCTAAAAGAGATTAATTAAACTTAGGGGACTGATATTGTAATTATATGATAGTTACAAAGTTAGGCTTAGGATCCATTAGATGGCAATGGACAAATTCTATATGGATATCCATAAAGAAATCATCCAAGGTCCTTCTGGAATGGTCCATGGGCTGCTTAGGGCTTAAGCAGTGAAATTAGGTTTTACTAGCTTGATAACCCTAATTGCCTAAGTATATAAAGGAACCTTATGGCCCCAAAAACGTGGTGAACTCTTGGATTAGGGTTTCTGGACGATTTTGGCAGCCTCCTCTCTTCTCCTTCTTCATCTAGTTGCTTAGTGGTGTTTGTGACTCCATTAGAGGTGCAGCACTTGAGGCACTAAGCTTTTGAAGCAAATCCAAGCAAGGAATTGATTGTTATTGCAATATAACAATCAAAGGTAATTACTAAACTCTTATTTCAGTTCTTATTTGATAGATCTAGGGTTTATAGCTTTGAATATTCAATTGCATGTTCATTAGACAAACTAGATCCAAAAGCTATTAGGGTTTGCATGTACACCATAGGATTGATGTTTTGCTTAAGACCCATCAATTTTTTATGCAGATCTGAACGTTGGAGACTTGTACTTAATGGATTGAGTTGAAAAAATGAACTTTTGGGTCCCTTTGAGACTTAAACACTAGATCTTGTTTGTTGGGACCATTCTAATAGATAAACTTGGAAACTTTATCCATTATAAAGCTATTATGAACTATAAAAATGTGCTCTTGGCCCCTCTATCCCTTCCATGCAAGATTTGTGATGTCTTATTGAGTTAAGAACTTAGGGTTTTGGACATTAAGCACTTTATAGCCATGCAAAGTCATAAATTTGGAATCTTTTATGACTTAGGATATCATTTTGGGCTTGGATTTGAGTTTTAGATGTAAGAACTTAATGGAGTTTTGGGACTGGGCTAAGTACGTTGGGCGTACCTGGTGGTACAATGTGTGTGCGCGGTCAGCGCCCCGCTATTAGTCAACATCAGTGTAGCACCCAGTTCCTGGTACGTATTAAAATTCAAGTATGTTCATGTTTTGCTCTGGGACTCGGCGAGTTGGAGGCCCAACTCGTCGAGTAGACTCGATTGTTGACCAGGAAGTTTAATGATCTACTCGACGAGTCGGGAGACCGACTCGACGAGTAGAAGCTATCTGGATGAAACCCTAATATTTAGGGTTTGCACCCTATTTAAATGACTTATTCTACCTCAACCAGCCCCCATCGTCCCTCCCAACCCAAAGAAAACCCAAACTCGAAACCCTAAGCCTTATTTGAGTGTTCTTGAGCTTTTTGGTGCCTTTTGTGTGTATTTGAAGTTGGAAAAGGAGAAGGAAGCTTGGGAGATCAATAGAGACCAAGTAGATCTAGAAGTCTTGGCACATTTCCTGCTCATTTGAGGTATAAAGTTGCTACCTTGGCTATTCATTACTTAGATCTTGATTTGGGGCTATTTTCTACCTTTTCTAAGCTTTAGTAAAGCTATGCTCGGATTTGTGTGTATATTTGGTGTTCTACTTCAGATCTGGAACCATTGACGGTTCCCATGGCATAAGGTGCCAACTTTATGGCCATGCAAGGCCCATGCAACATATATACCCTTTTTTATGGCTTTTTGAGCCAAAGACCCCATGTATGGACATCAAGTTCGTAGCTTTACGTATAATATGGACCCTAGGAGGTCAGATCTATGGTTTGGATGCATTTAGACCAAGTAAAATCAATTGTATAGTTTGGGAATAAGAGGGACTCGGCGATTCGTTCATAGTACTCGGCGATTTGGGACGTATTCTCCACCAAATCCTTTATGTTAAGGGACCAGATGATAGGATAGAAGATCACTCAGTTATCTAGGCTCTTTAGGGACCTAGAAATCATAGAACTCGGCGAGTGGATGAGCTAACTCGGCGAGTTCAAGGCAACGTCCCAACCACATGAAGACGGACTCGACGAGTTCAGGGAGAACTCGACGAGTCATAGACTAAATACCTTCATACGGATGAAGATGAACTCGACGAGTTCAAAGAAGAACTCGGCGATTCATTTGAAGAAGGTCCCGATGTTTGTTAAAGGATAACTCGTCGAGCTCTTGCTAGACTCGACGAGTAGGGACGGAATTGTAGCCTTTTATGGTCGCGGGGACTCGGTGAGTCGAGTCAACCAGATGTTGACTTTGACCAAAGTTGACTTTGACCAAGGTTTTGACCTTGACTTTGACTTGAACTTGAATTGACCCTGGTAGGGGTTATGAGTATGAAATGGTAACTTAGAAAGGATGTTCTATAGGGATAGAGGAGTCGAGAAGAGTTTATTTTCGTACCGATGACAGTGTAGACACTACACGGCATTGAGGTGAGTTACCTTCCAGTAGCAGTGGGTCTAAGGCACCAAGGCCGACCCACTATTAGTTAATTACAGTGGAGATCATTTTCTATGTGATAATTGTTATGTTTTCTATTATTTGATGTGTTCTATGTGCCGGTATGATATGTTTTATGTGATAGTGGTAGTAGGAGGGAGAATAGTCCCCGATTCGGTCGTTAGGACCGAAGGGTAGGTCGGACACCCCATATATGTGACAACCCGATATTTCAACTCTATGTAATGACCTAAAAAGTCAAGTATTGTAACCACTTTTGTGATAATGAAATTAACTTCAGAAATAAAATGTCCAAAAAGTTTCTATTTAATTACCTACTATGTTTGATGTCATTAAACCATGATCGTACATAAAAAGAACGCCCAAATCCGACTTCGTATATTGAAGTTATGATTTTTCCAAGTTCGGTTTAGCGACAGACAGCTAAAAAAACTCGAATCGGAGATCGAACAACTTTTGACCGGAATGACCTAAACGAGAATCGAAGGTCTCGACAATGGTATTTCAGCGGTAAAAAGTCTGGTAAAAACAGACGTCGGATAAAGAAGTTATGAAATTCTAAAGGAATTTTCTTAAACGCGTCATTTTAAAAAATAAATAATAAAAATAATTTCAAAATTTGCCGACGGAATCTAAACGAAAGTTATAGAGCATAGTCTCACCTACGCGTGGATATAAAGAACATCGAAAACAGAGTTCGTATGAAGAAGATATGAATTTTAGAAGTTTATTAAATAAATAAAATATAAATTTTATTATTTAACCTTGGTATTATCCGAAGGCGAGTCAGCAGATAGGGCCGAGTTACGCCCAGCGTAAGCTCGTACGCCCAGCGTACTCAAGGCCTAGGCCTCGAATCGTCCACGTCTCTCCCTATGCGAAGCTAGCACCCGTCCCATCCGAACTCCTAGGCAGTCGAGGATCCGGTCATGCGTGATGCACGCGTACACCCAGCGTACCGAGGCGGTTCCCACCCCCTATAAAAGGGATGCGAGGGTTCCAAAGAAAAGGGCCATTCTCTCCCATTTCTCTTGCGTTGTTGCCTCGTTTTCTGTGCCCATGCTAACCCGAAGCCCCGGTCACTTTGCTCAAGTCCCGAAGGTCGTTTGTACTCCCGAGATTCCCGAGAAAATCCGTTTTCCCGAGAAGAATTTATGCCCAGTTTTCATCTCGCCTTTCTTCGATCTTTCAAGTGAGTTCATACCCCTTAATTAACCCTTTTAAATATTCTAAATGCTTTTATATGCTTTCAAAGGGGGGAATACAAGTAAAACACCCGATTATTATCGTGTGTTATATAAAGTTTTATTATACACTTTTATTCAACAAAATCATATGTGATTTATAAACTTTATAGGGAACTTTAGTATGTAAAATATATCACAATAACATTATATCTTTTGAAACGAAATTTTTTTTATATAGGTATAAATTAAACACTCTGTTTTAGATTGCATGTATATGTGTCCAACTTAGACACTATAAAACTCTATACTTTCATAACAAGGGATTCATTTTCTAGGGATTTCTAAGCAAACGAGACATACTTTTAGAAAGCTATAATAGGTATAGTTTTACGAGAACATTACTAACTTTTACATACTAGAAACACGATTTTCAAGAAGTCACTTTCATATACAAGAACAAACGAACATTTTAACACGTAAATCTGTTTTTATACTATGTTTTGTGAGGCATTAACTTCACGTACGTTCGAGTACACATTTCAAGTCCTGTATTATATACCAGAATCTCTTGGAGGGGGAGCATGGTGTTTGTGTATAGATCTATACGGGCTTGACAACCCGCGCCCTGACTGTTAGCTACAGTCCACCACTTAGGGTGACAAACGTCATAACATTCCAACGCCTGAAGAACGTTGTGTATAGGCAATCCGAGTCAATAGTATGGTTATAAAACTCACATGGGGTATTAAAAATACATTAATTTACGAGGTTTTTCAAACATATTGGATATTTTACACGTACATACATTTTCTAGAAACAAACATTTGTCTTGATAGAAGGCTAAATTTATGCTAGTAGAAAATATGGGATTTTCTAGGAACAAACAAACAAAAACAAAACATTTCATTTCATACAAACATTGTCATTTAATGCTTATGAAACTCACCAGCTTAAATGTTGATCTACTCTTTCAAAACTACTTGTATGTCCCAAGGATTCAGTAATTACAGGTATCAAAACAGCTTTTGAAGAAGGGACGCTGCGTCGTCAGTTTAAATTCCTATTTTGGCATCATATTGTAATAATGTTTTGAACATGTACTTTTTAACAATGTAAACTTTCAATTATATATATGATGGTTGTATTGCTTTCTTCACTATGTATTCATTTGTTATGCTACCACATGAAGTCATCCGCCCCCGAACGTTTCCGCCGTTCTGGTTTGGGGGTGTGATAGATTGGTATCAGAGCAATGTTTATAGTGTACTAAGTATATCGAACCACGTAAGATATACAAACTATAAATGCTTAAGGGATTAATACTCTCTGATAAAACTTTTTTTGTTTTACGCCTAAGCCGTGTTTCGTTTAACTTATAAAGTTAGTTCATTCAAGTACAAATACATGCATACAACAAACTTATTTTCATGATTATAACTATACAAGAAGTATCTAGACAAGTTGGACACTACGATTAAGACTCGATATATGTAATCGGATTTGGGACAAATATAGCATGATCAACTATATTTGTCCGAGATCGGACCAATATATATATATATATATATATATATATATATATATATATCGAGGATTGCCCGTCGTAAACAACAAGTCAAAACTTACCAAAACATCACGGGAATCAAACAAACGAATTTAAATACTATAGGAGTATTTATTACTTAGAATAGCTTACCATATATGTTTAGTCTTACATGTTCCAAACATTATTCAATTCTTATAACCCTATTCTCGTACAGTCAAATGGTTGGATTTCACCACCCGAGCGACCCCTACTATCCCAACCAAGGCAACGGAGGATGGATCGAAGAGGATGAAGAACCCATAGAATTGGATGATGACTCCGGTACCGACTCAGAGCCGGAAGTGATCAATCCACCACCCGCACAACCTCCCGTCTTCGTAAGGAACTTTCAAGGACCGACTCCCGTCTAGGGAAGTCACCTCCACCATTGGAGCCAACAACAAAACCTACGCCCTCTCTACGGCATGTGCCGAGACTTCTACGATGTCCGCGGCGGAGGTTCGGCTGATCGAGCACTCCCAGTAATGGTGGGAAAACTAGCCAATCAGTCCTACCAATCCGGAGTTCAAGCTAGCCGGATTCGGGATGTCAACATAGAAGTACAGGTTCACACTTCTGACATCTGTAGGCTGGACAGAATTCAGGACAATGCCCAACTCCAAACTGAGGCATTCCAAGCACAAATGATTGCAGCCCTAGCCGAACTGAGGGAACAACAAGCCGCCTTTGATAGGCGTCTGATGGAATCAAAGCAATCGGATGTGGAGTCAAGCTCCAAGCGCAGCCTACGTCGCAAGTAGTGCTTGCCAAAATCTCAAATTTTGTTATAAGTTAGGACCTCGGCTAAAAGTTTTTAAATTTCTTAAACTTTGTAACCGGAGACCCTTATAGGGGTCAAATTTTCGTGATCATTGTATCAACTATTATATTAATATAAGTGGCACTATTATTATTATGTGGGGTATTTCATTAAATCCTTAAAAAGTTATGGAAAAACTAAATACTTGTTTCATATTTTCAGTCTTACAAATAACTTTCATTCTTCTATTTTGAGACTCGTACTATCATCTGTTGTTGGGCTATAGCAATTTAGTTCATGAGACACATACAGTTTCTATGCTATGGAATTCTTATCTTTATCTTTTCAACCTATAGTTGAAGGATGCCTCCGCGTAGGAACCCAAGACGAAACAACGGTGGGGAAGCACCTATCCCACCACCACCTCCACCTCCTCAGTTTGATGTTGTCATGTTCCAAGCAACAGTCACTGCAGCTGTAGCAGCTGCCATGTCACAGATCAATAACTCGAGTACTACTGGCTCGGGAACTGGCACACACCCATCCAACCATGGCGAGAGTCATGGGCAATCCTAAGAATGCACCTATAAGGACTTTACTAATGCCAAACCCTGGATGTTTTATGGAACTGGTGGTGTGATGGCTCTAAGGCAGTGGATCGAAAGGACAGAATCAGTCTTTGAAATATGCTCCTGTCCCGAGCACAGCAAAGTCAAGTTTGCAACTTTCACCCTTATTGATAGAGCTTTAACTTGGTGGAATGACCACGTTAAGGTACTTACCCTGATAGTGGCAAACTCCATAAGCTGGGAGAGCTTAAAAATCATGCTGATGAGAGAATACTGTCAACGAGGGGAGATTCAAAAACTCGAGCACGAACTCTGGACTCTTGGAATGATTGGTACCGACATAGCAACTTATACCAACAGATTCTGCGATCTGGCAATCCTTTGCCCAGATATGATTGCTCCTGAGAGTAAGAAAATAGAAAGATACATTTGGGGACTGTCGCCCCAAATTCGTTCAAGCGTGTTAGCTTCAAAACCTGACACTTTTGAAAGTGCCAAGGAACTGGCACAATCTCTTGTTGATTTCGGAGGTCATCAGAACTCAACGGTTGCTACACCAGAACCACAAAAGGGAAACAACAACAACAATAACAGGAAGAGAGTATGGAATAAAGGGAAGGGTGGGTCTTCCCAAGAATCCGCGAAGAAACAACAACTGGTTTCAGTGAATGCTGCTACTGTACCTACTACCATTCCTACAAATCCCTACCCAACAAAGCCTGATGGGGGTAACCTTCCAAAGTGCACCAAATGCACTTATCACCATCATGGACCTTGTCCGGAAATGCAGTGTTCCAACTGCAACAGAAAGGGACACACTGTCCGTTTCTGTAAGGACCCCGCAAAGCCGATCACTCAAGTTCCCAGCGTGGGTGTAGGCCAAACTTGCTATGGTTGTGGCGAGGTGGGCCACTACAAGAGAAACTGCCCAAAGGCAGCAAATACCGGCGGGGTGGGACGAGTTTTGGCTATAGGCCACGATGAAGCCGTAGCTGATCCGACTGTAGTTGCTGGTATGTTCCTTCTCGATAATTCATATGCATGTATATTATTCGATAGTGGAGCGGAGAGCAGCTTCGTGAGTCAAAACTTTATTCACTTACTTAAACATAAACCTAGCAAGTTAGAAAAATCATTCATTGTAGAGATGGCAAATGGAAAAACAGAAAACACTAACTGCATATACATGGACTGTACGTTAACTTTAGACGGTCATTCTTTCCCAATCAACCTCATGCCGGTTCAAATTAAAAGTTTCGACGTCATAGTCGGCATGGATTGGTTAAGTCTTTTTCGTGCCAACATCCTGTGCTTTGAGAAAGCAGTTCGTCTTAGTCTTCCTAATGACGAAACATTAGTGATTTACGGCAACAAATCAAGTACAAACCTTCGCATCATTTCGTGCATCCAAGCTCGAAAGTGTTTGCGAAAGAATTATCATGCATTTCATGCGCCCATCGTCGATACGAGTCATAAATTAAGAGACATCAAGAGCATTCCTGAAGTACGCGACTTTCCCGATATCTTTCCAGAAGAACTACCAAGATTACCACCACAACGCCAAGTCTAGTTTAGAATCGACTTAGTTCCAGGGGCTACCCCAGTAGCGAAATCGCCTTATCGCCTAGCACTAGCAGAGATGCAAGAACTTTCCAGTCAGCATAACGAACTCCTTCAAAAAGGATTTATTAGACCAAGTTTCTCACCTTGGGGAGCACCGGTCCTGTTTGTAAAGAACAAAGATGGATCGTTCCGCATGTGCATCGACTACAGAGAACTAAACAAACTTACCGTCAAAAATCATTATCCTCTACCCCGTATTGACGACCTATTTGATCAACTTCAAGGAGCAAACTACTTCTCAAAAATAGATCTATGATCCGGATATCATCAATTACGAGTACTAGAGGGGGATATTCCCAAGACAGCTTTCCGAACTCGTTATGGACACTACGAATTTGTAGTGATGCCGTTCGGATTAACCAACGCACCAGCAGTATTTATGGACCTAATGAATAGGGTGTGCCGCCCTTACTTAGATCAGTTTGTCATCGTCTTCATCGATGATATACTTATCTACTCCCAAAGTAAGGAAGAGCATAGTCAGCACCTACGAAAAGTCTTAGAAACATTGCGATCGGAGAAGCTCTATGCGAAGTTCTCTAAATGCGAATTTTGGATTCGAAGAGTCGAATTTTTGGGCCACGTTGTTAGCGAGAAGGGGATACATGTGGACCCCTCCAAAATTAAGGCCATTGAGAACTGATCGGCACCAAAGACACCTACAGAGATTCGTCAATTTCTAGGTCTCGCTGGCTACTATCGCAGATTCATAAAGAACTTCTCTAGCATTGCAAAACCTCTTACTACCTTAACCCAGAAAGGTATGGCCTTTGACTGGGAAGCGAAACAAGAGAAGGCATTCCAAACATTGAAATAGGCCTTGTGCACCGCACCGATACTATCCCTTCCCGAAGGAATAGAAGATTTTGTAGTGTATTGCGATGCATCAAACCAAGGACTTGGTTGCGTTCTTATGCAGAGAGGGAAGGTTATTGCTTATGCCTCCCGACAGCTTAAGACACACGAAGTGAACTATACGACACACGATCTTGAGTTAGGAGTAGTGGTATTTGCTCTGAAGATCTGGAGACACTACTTGTACGGAACAAAGAGTACTATTTGTTGGGTCTTGAGCATTCTAACACTCCTATGGTGTACATGCAACCCTATAAACCTTGGATCTATGTTTTCTCTATTATACATGCAAATAAGAACTTTCCAAGGCTTTAATCCTAACTAGCATATTATGATGTTCTTAATCTACAAAGTACTAGTTAGAGGACATACCTTTTGATGTAGCTTGATGTCTTCAAGCTTTAAGAGCTTAGCCCCAATAGTGTGGAAGCCTCAAGTGGAATCACAAATCACCAAGACACCTTGGAATACTTTAGAGAATATGGATACTTGGTTCTCTCTAGTGAAATTGGCTAGCCCTTCTTAGTGTATCCACACTAGTGCCAATTTCACCAACCAATGACATCTTTATATAGTGTGGAGGATTAGGGTTAAACCCTAATACCCATGACCTATCATTTCCTAGGATCCATGGGTTAAACACTCCATGGACTATCCATGAAAGCTTAGCCCAACCTAAATGAACTTGGCCCATTCCATATATATAAGAGTCCATATTTAATTAGTTCCTTTTGATCACTTAATTAATTATAAATTAATTCTTGATCAATACTAATTAAATAATATGATTCCATAATAATATATTAGAACTTATAATATATTAATATTAATCATAAACATACTATTCTCAAAAGATTATCCATATAAATTGTGTCGGTGAAGTGCAACCCAAATGGACCATGTCGGGTCGGGTCAAGTACATACCAAATATAGTTATGGACTTAGACATTAATCCAACAGTCTCCCACTTGGATAAGTCTAAAACTATTATTGCGTATGACCTCAAACCTAACTGGCAATCGTAGCTCTTAAAGCTGCTGTCAAACTCTGACCTTGTCGATGAACTCTAACCTTTGTCAATGACTTGTCCATTAGATAAGGGATCATATATTCCTCCATTCTAGATATCATATGGACTGAGACATGGATTATAATCATTCTCTCTGTCCATTTGTTGTTTCCCGATTTTCGATTTATGATAACTGACCAATTGAACAAATCAAATCAGTCCTGGCCCGGCCGAGCACTTCCATTTGTCATCATCAAATCATCGAGGGGCCCACAGATATCGCTTTTATCCCAAAGGTAAAAGGAACGGATAAACTTCGACTCATATGGCTTGTTCTACTACTTGTTGAATCATACACAAAGGCACGTTTTATAGCACCGAGTTACCAAATGCGTTTTCGTGCAATCAATGTACTATCAACTCATAGTAACAACTCATATCTCTAGGTTTGAAGAATATAAGATATTATCGTCTTATGATCACTCGTGATAAAATCCATGAAGTGATTCCAATGAGTGCGGGTTGAATCCAATACTCAAAACTTATGAGCACTCATGAGTGTTGTAGCCCTTTGTCCAACACCTTAGACCTCTACAAGCCAACCCATGATAGTCTTAATTCATATTTATTTCCTACATATGACCGACTGTGGATGGTTTGAATAACTTAGTCATTCCGGAAGAATAACCTAGTTTATTCGGGAAGTCAAAACATGCAAAGTGAAACACAATAATAATTGAATCCAATATGGTATCAAACCCTATGAACATAAATAAAACACCTTTTATTTATCACCATATGATTACACATTATTCATTGTATACTGTTTCAGCTATCAACTTTATTCTTAAATTTAAAACAATAGTTGTCCCATGCTCCAAGCATGTACACTATGTTTTCTAAACACTAGTCATGCCATACACCAAGTATGCATACTATGTTTGTCTATGATCTTTACTTTGTGAACTAGATCAATTGAACATAACTTCAATGATTCTCTTTTCACACTCCCAAATCCTTACTGCAAATACAAGAATTCCAAATTCATGTCATTTACTGAAATCTGTTAGATTCTAAACTTATATGCATTGATCCTTGTAATGATTATGCACAAAGTCAGAAAGACTTGACAACAATCATTACAGAGTATTCCAAAGGAGATCAGCTCCTTGGAAACATCCTTCTTGCATTAAGTTTCCTAATCTTACACAGATTAAATAATTTCTAACTTTGAAACATTTCTATATTCCATTTTGACTATCACTTCTGAACAAGAGTTGACTCCTTAAAGATTATGTCAATATGGTCCTTCCAGAATTATCACTATACTTCCAACTGTCCTTGAGCAACCAATCTTTGGTAAACCTTAGATTGTCCTCGACAATTGTTTAATCATTTTAGTCATATCCAGTTCTAAACCTTTTCCCTTCTTAATGCCCCAGGCATTTGGAAAATTTTAGAACGGATGAATATAGCACATGTAATCGATCCTATATCCGAAGCATATGGGACACGATTCATGATGTCTCACATAAAGACTAAACCAGTCTTTTGCTATACTATTACCATTTCAATTTGCCAAGTTCTCATAATTCAGATTATGAAAAGGGATGCCGTAATCATAATCGAATTTTAGAACGCAAAAATGGACCCATATACAGAATTGCCTTATGTTGAGCCATTCCAACATGAAATTCATATATATATATATATATCCTTGACTAAATGATTAAAACCTCACGATCTAAGCTTATAGATTTGAGATGAAGTATAATTTCCTCTCCCTTAATTATAGCAAAACAACTCTTTCCCAATTGAAACTTTTGTTTTCTATAATTAACATTGCTAGCTTGCAATACTCATCATAATTATCATGCTCCCACTAACATGATGATTATTATCATAACACTTATGCTCCCACTAGCTTTGACATGTACTGAGAAATCAGCTGACTTTCTTACTAAAGTTCAGATTTTTGATACTAGATTGTTTTGATAAAACTTAATCAAAAGCATACACCTTCCCTTAGATAGCACACTTGTGTGTCTAAACAATTATGAAGAGGGATGACGTAATCATAATGGTTAGACATTTTTGCTACTTCTCACAAGTCCAGGTTAGTGTGCCGGTAAACCACACACGCTCCACTAACGACTTTGAGAATGCAAATATCACAATTGCTATCTAGCTAAATTCTACTTAGTGAAAGTGTTTCCTCACCATCATTTTCATGAATCGGAGAGAAACCTTATGACACTTAGATTTAATGGTGTATGTGTTCTTATCCATGTGAATTATCAAAACCATAGTTACAAGACAGGGATAATGACAAATTCAAACTCATATGGACTGAACTCAATCTTAATTTCTTGCCACCTGACAGCTCAAGGGCCTGCCATTGCTTCCAAGTTGTTGTGCAACAAATTGAGAACTCTAAGAACTCATATGCAAAGCCAACTTTAACTAGAATGGGCACAGAATATGTCAACACGATAGGTTATAAACCTCAAGTCGTATGCTAGTGAAGAACTTCAGGTTTTATTCTTGATTAGTTCTTGAGACTTTCAAGACCTTTAAGACTCCCACTGTCCTCTTGACATATAAGACTTTCTTGTCAGATATTCAAGAGATAGTGTGGATTCTAACCAATACAAACTGTGACATCCCCAAAATCTCGGCCAGAAAAGACCGATTTTCATTTATGCTTTTAAATAATTTCAGAGTAAATCCTTTTGATTTGAAAGAGTTGCGGAATTTGTTCCCAAAACAAAACATGATAAAATAATATTTATCAAAGCATTTCATCAAGAGATGCATTTCATTATACAATCAAAACTCGGGATGTCATGTTCCGATACAGACCATAAAGCATAAACGATAAACATTACAAGTCATTCAACAAATATATACATATACAGACTTGTAAACAAAACAACAAGATGATCCATCCATCTTACGCCCTTGTGCCACTTCCTGTAATACAAATAAAACTGAGTGGGTCAGGCTTGGGAGCCTGGTGAGCATATAGGGTTTTCAACCCACAATAAATAAATTATATTTAATTTCACCAACCAATCACTATCCCGATTACCCATTCCCGTTATCCTCACTTTACGTCCCTAAAACAACAACTATCTTAAGGGACCTAATCTAGGATTTTCATCGGGACGGACATCACTGCGAAGGGGTTTCCTCAACAATAGATATCCTAAAGGCAACCATGAGGGGGATAGAGTACACCGGTGAACACATCGTTCAAAACACCTACAGGTTATGAACCTGCTAGCGTTCCACTGGACTGTCTAGAAAGAGTCCGTGGTCGTTATCCATACTCCGCTGAATAACTAGATCAACAACAACAACATCGAGGCCTCTCATCTGTTTATTACACACCAACTATCTACCCATGTTCTACCCAACATATTAGTAGATAAAAATATATATTTTCATACGTAGTTTAAAAACATGTATATCATTTTCATTCAATATATATTCCACATAACAGATGAGGCATACCACATAACACGTATTTCATAAAGAAATAAGCAGATCTATAAGATAGAAGAGAGTGAATACACATTCACACATAACACAACCAAATATATACACATAGCACGTATTTTATATATAATACTTTGTATTATTGTATTTGGAAGGAAATAACTACACACTCACACTTATAAACAACAATACACTTAATACACTCGGACCAAACTTGTATTATTATCGTGTTTATGAAAGTTAGTATACACTCACTTGATCAGAAGACGATCCGACAGCACTACGGCTTATAGAAGTAGCATTCCACAGCAGATCTGGAAGATCTTCACAAAAATCGAACTTCTCGCGGGCAGAGCTTCGGCTCGGGAACCGCACTTCTCGGGATCTTCGGGATCTCAGGACTTGCCTCGGGGCTAGAGTATGATACCGGGACTTCGGGATAGCTTCGGCACGAAAAACGATGCAAAAGACTAGAGAGAAGAGAAGAAAATGAACAAGAAATGAGGCTGCCTTCGGATCCTTTATATAGAGGCTGGAAGCCTCAATTACGCGGGGCGTACAGCAGTACGCAGCGCGTACTGCTCCAATGTTCGTAAGCACATGCGTCATCCGAAGCCACTTGCTGCGATGTCGACACCCTCGGAGTACGCGGCGCGTACCTCGGATCAGATCAATGACTCGTTCGGATAATACCTCCGAATTTTGAATTAATTTTAATTACAAAATGATTAATAAACTTCGGAAATTCATAACTTCTTCATACGAACTCCGTTTTCGACGTTCTTTATATCCACGGAAAGGTGAGACCACGCTCTACGACTTTCGTTTAGAATCCGTCAGCTAATTTTGACTTTATTTTTATTAATTATTTTTAATAGGCCGCAACAGAAACTATCGTTATAAATTCATAACTTCTTCGTTTGACGTCCGTTCTCGCCTAACTTTTTATCGCTTCGATACCAACAACGAGATCTTCTATTCTCATTTAGATTGCTTCGGCTAACAACCGCTCGATCTCAATTCGAGTATAGCAGGTTGTATACCGCTAAGCCGGAACTTCGATAAATCATAACTTCCTCATACGAAGTCAGATTTGGGCGTTCTATATATATTCGGAAACCTCGTTTCGACTACTACAACATTAACCAAAGATATTAAGTTTATTTTACACTTAAATTTTGACGCTTATTTTTATTCTTAATTAATCAGACCACATAATTAAGCAATTAAGCACAAAACACATAATACTCAAATAATACATTCTTATTATTTCAAAACGGGTTACAAAGGTTAACCTAGACTATTATATTGCTAAATATGGCAAGCCCGGAAACACAGGCGTTACACAAACACTTCACACAATTGGCCTAAGTTGGTCTTTGTTTTATCCAAAACATCACAACTTACCAATTTCAAATGTACAAGAGTAGAAAACTTTTACTCTTACATTTGACAAGTGTTTTAAACCTTCTTTGAGACATGTCACTCAAGTTACAATCTTGGAGTATGACTCTAAGACTTGTATTGGAACGAAGTATGACTCATCTTCTTGATTTAACCATTTCAACGATTCAAGTTCCTCTTCTTAGTCACAAGAATGCACTAAGATTTTCCTTAGAGAACTAATTTTGATATGGTTTCTTAATCATTAAGATGATCACAAAACTGATACTAAAGTACTCTCCCATCTTTTCAGATTTGAGAAACTTTTATCCTTCTGCCTAATTTGATTCTTCTTATTCGCTCTGCCATACATTGGAACCTTTTCCAATGTCTCAGAATTACACTTAAGCTTGTAAGTATAACCATATTTACTAAGCTTTAGTAAATTATGACGAATAATGTTATCGATCTTTTGTGGTGGACTTGACCAGTGCACAAGAATGTGTACTCGATCCCTTAGTCCTTCACTTAACTCACACATCCATGTGAGCAAGTAATTAGTCTTAATTTTCCAATACTTGAAGGTTCTCATTCATCATGCTATACAACTTGCATGATTCCAAGTTCCGGTCCAATTGAAACTTGGGTGATGAGAATCTTTCCTTATTTGGTAAATCTAGACATTACCACAAATGAAAGAATCAATTTCATATTTCCACTCTTGCTATTAATGGAATCATATAAGCAACAATTTTCCTCAAATGCCATTGTAAGGATATTTTAAAATAAATAAAATCAAAATTTTTCTTTTATTTTAAAACTTTTCGGAAAAACTTATCCTTACAATCCATATGAAAACTTGTTGTTATCTACTCCTAAGCAATATCTCATAACTCCTAAGAAGTAGCTCAAGAATCCGATCTTCAAACTATGCGATAGAAATCCATCTATGCCATCAGATTCAGCATATTCTTTCTTTAAGTTTCTTCACCTTTCTTTGATTCTTAAAACATCACCACGTGACCCAGTCACATCATGTATCAGGAATCTCATAATCGAAACTTAGCAGAGTTAGATAGTGGACTTTACCTGAAGTAGAGTCAAACTTATTGACTTTAACTTCCTAGGTAAATTTGGCAGCTACGCAACCAATGCCCCTTCCTTTGGCAATATAAACATATGGACCCTTTGATAATGGTACATGGGACTATCACAGACTTAGCTTTTCTCTTTACCATTTGGTCAACTGAGTTGACTATGGCCGATCCCTTTCCATTGGGAAGAGAATGCTTTCCGAGATTTCCTGTGTCATTATTGTCAATGTCCATCAAGTTTTAAGGAAGTTGATCTTAACAAATATATAAGATCATTAAGGGTCTTGTCATAGCCTGTTTCATAGGTGTCCCAAAGGAACTCACTATGTGACTTAGAAAGTGATTGAACCACCAACTTTCTCAAGACTTTGACATCCAACTCTCCCGGCTTGTCAATATGTGACTACATCTCCAAGATGTGACCACACCTAGACCTTACCTTGCCAATAGGGCCTGAGTGACCTTAAACTTTTCAAGAACTTGTGGGTTAGGGAGAATAATTGGAGGAGGTGAAAGAAGTATGATTTCATAGGGACATCATCTTCATTTAGGAAAGCTTGTTTCAAGAGATTTAGGAAGATCATAAATGTCTAAACCAGACATCTTTTGGGAGACATTCAAGATAGTTGATCTTAAGTCCTTAATATGACACCCAATCTGAAATATTAAGGCTAGGACCCAACAAACTATTTTATAACTTAGAAGAGGTATGCCGTAATCCAAGCTATAAAATATTTGAAGGTAGGTGAATGACGATTCACCAATTTCCACAAAGATAAACGAAATGTATTATTAGGTTTTAATTGGTTTTGAAACTCCTAGATCTTTGAGATTCATTGAACTGTTCAAAGGCATGTTTCAATCTCGAGTGTGCCCTTCAAGTTTTGTGATTGGGATGCCGAGGATCACAAAACAAGGTGTGAAGTAACCATGCAAATTACTTGGTACCCTTAAGTGTTTACCCCTTAAGTATTTGCTCTGAAGATCTGGAGACACTACTTGTACGGAACAAAGAGTACTATTTGTTGGGTCTTGAGCATTCTAACACTCCTATGGTGTACATGCAACCCTATAAACCTTGGATCTATGTTTTCTCTATTATACATGCAAATAAGAACTTTCCAAGGCTTTAATCCTAACTAGCATATTATGATGTTCTTAATCTACAAAGTACTAGTTAGAGGACATACCTTTTGATGTAGCTTGATGTCTTCAAGCTTTAAGAGCTTAGCCCCAATAGTGTGGAAGCCTCAAGTGGAATCACAAATCACCAAGACACCTTGGAATACTTTAGAGAATATGGATACTTGGTTCTCTCTAGTGAAATTGGCTAGCCCTTCTTAGTGTATCCATACTAGTGCCAATTTCACCAACCAAGGACATCTTTATATAGTGTGGAGGATTAGGGTTAAACCCTAATACCCATGACCTATCATTTCCTAGGATCCATGGGTTAAACACTCCATGGACTATCCATGAAAGCTTAGCCCAACCTAAATGAACTTGGCCCATTCCATATATATAAGAGTCCATATTTAATTAGTTCCTTTTGATCACTTAATTAATTATAAATTAATTCTTGATCAATACTAATTAAATAATATGATTCCATAATAATATATTAGAACTTATAATATATTAATATTAATCATAAACATACTATTCTCAAAAGATTATCCATATAAATTGTGTCGGTAAAGTGCAACCCAAATGGACCATGTCGGGTCGGGTCAAGTACATACCAAATATAGTTATGGACTTAGACATTAATCCAACACTATTTTCACCGATCACAAGAGCCTTCAACACATTTTTTACCAGAAGGAGCTCAACATGCGACAATGACGATGGGTCGAGTTACTCAATGACTACGAATGTGAAATTCGTTATCATCCTGGCAAGGCCAACGTGGTAGCTGACGCCCTCAGCCGAAAAGAATACACTGGGCGGAGAGTCAAATCTCTGTCTTTGACTATCCATTCCCACTTATCCACACAAATTAAGGAGGCTTAACTGGAAGCGTTACAACCTGAAAATGTGGCGGGTGAATCCCTGAGAGGAATGGAAAAGAATATAGAAATCAAGGGTGGCGGAGCGTATTATCTCATGGATCGAATCTGGACACCGAAACATGGTGGTTTCAGAGACGTAGTCATTACTGAAGCACACAACACGAGATATTCCGTTCACCCAGGTTCAGATAAAATGTATCTGGATCTTAAGAAACTGTACTGGTGGCCTAACATGAAAGTAGAAATTGCTACCTTCGTAAGTAAATGCCTTACTTGCGCTAAGGTTAAGGTCGAGTATCAGAAACCGTCAGGATTACTGCAACAGCCGGAGATACCGGAATGGAAATGGGAAGGGATTACTATGGACTTCGTAACAAAGTTGCCCAAGACGACGGGTGGACTCGATACCATATGGGTCATCGTCGACAGATTGACCAAATCCGCGAATTTCCTACCAATAAAGGAGACTGACAAGATGGAAAAGCTTATAAGAACTTATTTAAGGGAAATAGTGCGATTGCATGGTGTTCCGATATCCATTATCTCCGATAGAGATAGTAGATTCACTTCAAGACTCTGGCAGTCACTACAAAGTTCCCTGGGGACTAGGCTAGACATGAGTACAGCCTACCACCCACAAACAGACGGGCAAAGTGAGAGAACAATACAAACTTTGGAGGATATGCTGAGAGCCTGTGTAATTTACTTTGGAAAGGAATGGGACATCCATTTACCCCTTGTCGAGTTTTCATACAACAATAGTTATCATACAAGCATAAAGCCTGCTCCGTTTGAAGCCCTCTATGGTCGAAAGTGCAGATCCCCTCTGTGCTGGACTGAAGTTGGCGACACCCAGTTAGCTAGAGGACGAGTTCCTAAAAGCACTCTCACCGGTCCGGAAATCATACGGGAAACGACAGAGAAGATCGTTCAAATTCGTGAACGGTTGAAAGCCTCTAGAGACCGACAGAAAAGCTACGCTGACCAAAGGAGGAAACCTTTGGAATTCCAGGTAGGAGACCACGTTTTATTGAAGGTCTCACCGTGGAAGGGCTTAATACGCTTTAGAAAGCGTGGGAAACTAAATCCAAGATACGTAGGGCCTTTCGAGATTCTTGCTAGAATCGGCCCTGTGGCTTACAAGCTTAATCTACCGCATGAACTTAGTAACATACATCCAACCTTCCATGTCTCGAACTTGAAAAAGTGTATGTCCGATGATACTCTTGTTATTCCACTCGAAGAGATCGAGATCAACGAGAGCCTCAACTTTGTGGAAGAACTGGTAGAAATCATGGACCGAAAGGTCAAACAAACGAAACAAAGTCGCATACCCATCGGGAAGGTTCGCTGGAATGCCAATCGAGGACCTGAATTCACATGGGAACGCGAAGATCAGATGAAACAAAAGTACCCTCATCTTTTTCTCTGATTCACTAGTATCTTTACTACTTTAAATTTCGGGACAAAATTCCCTCTAACGGGGGGATGATGTGACAACCCGATATTTCAACTCTATGTAATGACTTAAAAAGTCAAGTATTGTAACCACTTTTGTGATAATGAAATTAACTTCGGAAATAAAATGTCCAAAAAGTTTCTATTTAATTACATACTATGTTTGATGTTATTAAACCATAATCGTACGTAAAAAGAACGGCCAAATCCGACTTCGTATATTGAAGTTATGACTTTTCCAAGTTCGGTTTAGTGACAGACAGCTAAAAAAACTCGAATCAGAGATCGAACAACTTTTGACCGGAATGACCTAAACGAGAATCGAAGGTCTCGACTATGGTATTTCAACGGTAAAAAGTATGGTAAAAACAGACGTCGGATAAAGAAGTTATGAATTTCTAACGGAATTTTCTTAAACGCGTCATTTTAAAAAATAAATAATAAAAATAATTTCAAAATTTGCCGACGGAATCTAAACGAAAGTTGTAGAGCATAGTCTCACCTACGTGTGGATATAAAGAGCATTGAAAACGGAGTTCGTATGAAGAAGATATGAATTTTAGAAGTTTATTAAATAAATAAAATATAAATTTTATTATTTAACCTTGGTATTATCCGAAGGCGAGTCAGCAGATAGGGCCAAGTTACGCCCAGCGTAAGCTTGTACGCCCAGCGTACTCAAGGCCTAGGCCTCGGATCGTCCACGTCTCGCCCTATGCGAAACTAGCACCCGTCCCATCCGAACTTCGAGGCAGTCGAGGACCCAGCGTACTCGTGTACGCCCAGCGTACCGAGGCGGTTCCCACCCCCTATAAAAGGGATGCGAGGGTTCCGAAGAAAAGGGCCATTCTCTCACATTTCTCTTGCGTTGTTGCCTCGTTTTCTGTGCCCATGCTAACCCGAAGCCCCGGTCACTTTGCTCAAGTCCCGAAGGTCGTTTGTACTCCCGAGATTCCCGAGAATCCCGAGAAAATCCGTTTTCCCGAGAAGAAGTTCTGCCCAGTTTTCATCTCGCCTTTCTTCGATCTTTCAAGTGAGCTCATACCCCTTAATTAACCCTTTTAAATATTCTAAATGCTTTTATATGCTTTCAAAGGGGGGAATACAAGTAAAACACCCGATTATTATCGTGTGTTATATAAAGTTTTATTATACACTTTTATTCAACAAAATCATATGTGATTTATAAACTTTATAGGGAACTTTAGTATGTAAAATATATCACAATAACATTATATCTTTTGAAACGAAAAATGTTGTTATATAGGTATAAATTAAACACTCTGTTTTAGATTGCATGTATATGTGTCCAACTTAGACATTATAAAAATCTATACTTTCATAACAAGGGATTCATTTTCTAGGGATTTCTAAACAAACAAGACACACTTTTAGAAAGCTATAATAGGTATAGTTTTACGAGAACATTACTAACTTTTACATACTAGAAACACGATTTTCAAAAAGTCACTTTCATATACAAGAACAAACGAACATTTTAACATGTAAATCTGTTTTTATACTAAGTTTTGTGAGGCATTAACTTCACGTACGTTCGAGTACACATTTCAAGTCCTGTATTATATACCAGAATCCCTTGGAGGGGGAGCAAGGTGTTTGTGTATAGATCTCTACGGGCTTGACAACCCGCGCCCTGACTGTTAGCTACAGTCCACCACTTAGGGTGACAAACGTCATAACATTCCAACGCTTGAAGAACGTTGTGTATATGCAATCCGAGTCAATAGTATGGTTATAAAACTCACTCACATGGGGTATTAAAAATACATTGATTTACGAGGTTTTTCAAACATATTGGATATTTTACACGTACATATATTTTCTAGAAACAAACATTTGTCTTGATAGAAGGCTAAATTTATGCTAGTAGAAAATATGGGATTTTCTAGGAACAAACAAACAAAAACAAAACATTTCATTTCATACAAACATTGTCATTTAATACTTATGAAACTCACCAGCTTAAATGTTGATCTACTCTTTCAAAACTACTTGTATGTCCCAGGGATTCAGTAATTACAGGTATCAAAACAGCTTTTGAAGAAGGGACGTTGCGTCATCAGTTTAAATTCATATTTTGGCATCATATTGTAATAATGTTTTGAACATGTACTTTTTAACAATGTAAACTTTCAATTATATATATGATGGTTGTACTGCTTTCTTTACTATGTATTCATTTGTTATGCTACCACATGAAGTCATCCGCCCCTGAACGTTTCCGTAGTTCTGGTTTGGGGGTGTGACAATATATGTCTGACAACATGATTATGATATATTATTATATGATAGTAGTAGGGGTGAAATAGTCCCCGTGACCGGGCGAGATAGACTGGAGGGTAGGCATGCACCCCAGAATGGCCTAACACGGGTAGGTCAGCACCCCAGAATGGCTTGACATGGGTAGGTTAGCACCCCAAAATGGCTTGACATGGGTAGGTCGGGCACCCCAGAATTGCCCGACAGTATGTATGGTTGTACGGTATGTGATATGATGGGGGAACTCGCTAACTTTGTGCTTACGATTTTTAGTTTTGGTTTCAGGTACCTCTTCATCTAAGGGGAATGAGTCGGCAGGGTAGCAGCACATCGCACACACATGATTCCGCATTTGAGAACCCTGGGATTGTACTCTGTCATTATACTATTTGACATTATGCTTTTTGAAACATGTAACTGTGGTTTTGTGGTTTGATGTGATACTAGTAATGTTTTACTCAGATAGTTTTACAAGTATTATAATTAAAAACAAAATTTTTTATCTCGATTTTTGGGATGT
This sequence comes from Lactuca sativa, assembly GCF_002870075.4. Taxonomy (NCBI): domain Eukaryota; kingdom Viridiplantae; phylum Streptophyta; class Magnoliopsida; order Asterales; family Asteraceae; genus Lactuca; species Lactuca sativa. The sequence continues at coordinate 194,703,817 of NC_056628.2, read as the reverse complement.
TACAATCAGAGTATGTTGGGTGTACTCTCTTGGTATGTAGGTCGTACTCCGATGGGAAGAAATATTGACTTTTAGACCTTGACCATTGACTTTGAATTTGACCAGGGTTAACCAATATTGACCTAAGGGTATTTTGGGTTGTCAGTTTAATTATTGATTAAGATTGTATTTATTGTTAGTTGACGCGAGGTTATCCGGTTCGACGGTCTGAGAAGTTATTTGATTATCAGCGGATAGAGGTGAGTCTTCCTTACTGTACCGATGGGTCGAAGGCACCAAGGCCAGCTCATTGGATTAGATATCTTGATATGTGATAGTATGATGTTATGCTTAGTGATCTGTAGATCTACCTGATTGTCTACTGACTTTAGATCTAGGCACTCATGAGCTTACAAGGCTTAAAGTTGCCAGCTTTATCAACCCTTGGCCCTTCCCCATGACCTAGACCTCTCATATAGCTTATTTTTGGTGTTTCTAGCTTCATGACATCATGCATGAACGTAAAGTTAGCAACTTTACGTGGTAACTTAGTCCTAGGGGACCGGATCTATCGTTTGGAAGCATTGAACTCGATTGGAAGTGACTGAATGGATTTAGAGTAAGGGGGACTCGACGAGTTGTTCATCCAACTCGACGATTTGGGTCATGATCCCCCAACCTTTTCTGTTACTAAGCAAACTCGTCGAGTCTAGGAGACGACTCAGCAAGTTGGCCAAGGTTTTTAGGTTTTGAAGATTGAAGAACTCGACAAGTTCAAGAAGGAACTAGACGAGTTATAAGCAAGAAGGAACTAGACGAGTTATAAGAGAAATGTCTCGACTCTGTTATGAGGAGGAACTCGATGAGTTGGAACGAGATTTCCAAGGTTTTATGGATCATGGAACTCGAAGAGTTGATGGACCAACTCGGCGAGTTGAGTCAACTAGGATGTTGACTTTGACTTTAACCATTGACCAAAGTTGACCCTTAGAAGGGTTATGAGTATGAAAAGGGTAATTAAAGGAAATGATTATGTGTAGGAGTCTGAGAGGGATTGATTTCAGAGCAGGAGACTTTGCAGCTATTTCCCAATTATCGAGGTGAGTTACCTTCCAATAGAAGTGGGTCGAAGGCACCAATGCCGGCCCACTAGTAGTTGATTATAATTGAGATGATTGTCCTTGTGATAATTGTTTGGTATGCCACTATCTGTTATGCTTTATGTGCTAGTATGCTATGATATTATGTGATAGTGGTAGGTTAGACCCCGTAGCTGGTTGAGATAAACCGGAGGGTAGGTCGGACAGCCAGATATGTCTGACAGTATGTTATGTTATGTTATTATGTGGTAGTGGTAGGGGTGAAATAGTCCCCGTAACCGGAGGGTAGGTCAAGAACTCAGATATGCTTGGTAGGTGTAGGTCGGGTACCCCAATATGCCTGACAAGGGTAGGTTGAGCACCTAGATATGCTCAGCAGGGTAGGTCTGGCACCCAGATATGGATGACAATATGTTTATTGTGTGGTATGTGGTATGATGGGAGAACTCACTAAGCTTTGTGCATACAATTTTCATTTTTTGTTTTAGGTCCTTCTTCTTCGAAGGGAAAGGAGCTGGCACGATAGTAGCGCATCGCACACATGATTTTCCACACACGAGATTCTTGGGATTTGTACTCTGACATTATTTTCCTATGATATGTTTTTAAGATGGTTGGCTTATGGTTTTCATGATATGATATAACATTGATGGCATTTTCAGTAATCTGTTTTATGAATCTTTAAATTAATAATGAAATTTTTGGTCTTGAAATTTGGGATGTTACACTTCAGCCCCCTATTTTGGAAATAAGTTACGAAATCAGTCCCTTGTTGATTGATTTTAGCAAAATTAATCCTTATGATTAGGTAAATTACAAAACCACCCCCATACTTGGTAACTAATACCAAAACTACCCTTTGGTTTTATTAGGTAATCTAAATAGACTCGGTTATTTATTTTGAATGCAAGGAGCATCACGTTGCAGTTTCTCACGTCACGCTTAGTTCTTGAATTTACGCGTTTAAGGTGAATGCTTATGACCCCTTTAACATTTTTATTATTTTGAGGGAGAATACATATAAAAAATGTATATCAATTATGAAAAATGCATGTTGAACTCATATTTAGCTTAAGTCGATATTATGTAAAAATAATATATTATAAACTAATTTTATCATGACATGCATATGTTGTATTGGTTTAGAAATGTTATTAACATTGTAAATATCTAAAACCTATATTATACATGTACAAACACATATGTTCAATATACATGTTGGAATTATAACACTTATACCTTGGAATTTATACATGCAACATACTTTCTATTTAAGCGAATAATATACATTTTTACGAATATACCAAACATACTCGACTTTTATAGGGAACTTTATCATATATGATAGTTAATGGCCTTTATAGTGAGACATTATTCATTACCTAAGTTTAACCACTTAGTATACCTTCTCGACTATAATCATTAATCCTCGGAGCGAGATACATATGTATAGATCTATACAGGTTGACACCCCCACCTACAATTGCTAGCTACAACCTCGACGGATCAATTGAAATGGGTGATAATTATCTTTAGTTTATCCATGACGTCCAATGAAGTGTCGTAAGGGGTTACATCTATTCACATATGTACCATCCCAATCTTCATATATTAATTTAAAGCTTTATATTTATATTTTATGGGCAACTCGATGAGTTGGAAGGCTCCAACTCGTCGTGTAGATTATTTAATGCGCGTGTATCTTTCAATGTATACTCGACGAGTTGGAAGGCCCCAACTCGACGAGTTGAAGGATGAACATGAAAACCCTAATTTTTAGGGTTTGGACCCTATTTAAAGGCATTAAATCTCATTCTTAGCCTCCATCATTGCCACCTCAATCCAGAGAAAAACCTAATCGTTCCTTTTTTCCCACTTTGAGTGTGTGTGAGCTCAAAGTGTATTATTTGGTGCTTTTCTCGAAGGAGCTTGAAGTTGGTGGTGCAAAGTTGAAGGGAGAAGCTTTTGATTTAGGATTTTCAATGTTGTTGTAGCCACTTGGAGGTATAAAGTCGTTATCTTGATCTTCCTTTTTTCTAGATCTCTCCTTTTGAAAGTTATGGCCATTATTAGCTTAGTTTGGGAACATTCTTGGATTTGAGCATGTTATGAAACCATGGTTTCAGATCTGGACATCTCATGGCCTCCATGGACTTAAAGTTGCCAACTTTATCAAGTCTTGGCCCTCCTTCATGCCCTAGGTCCCTTGATAAGCCATATTTGAGTGTTTTAGCCCTTTTGATGCCATGCATGGACGTAAAGCTAGCAACTTTACGTGGTATTTCAGTCCTAAGGGACCAGATCTATAGTTTGGGGCTTTGGTTTCGCTTGGAAGTGTCTGAATGCATTAAGGCTAGCAAAACTAGACGAGTTGCTCTGCCAACTCGACGAGTTGGTTCGAGTTTTCCCGCATTATGGATGCTGAAGAACTCGACGAGTTGCTCTGGTAACTCGGCAAGTTGCCTCGAGCTTTTCACGATTTTCTGAGACATGAAGGAACTTGACGAGTCAGAAGATGTTGTAACATCCCAAAATTCAAGGCCAAAATTTTCATTTTTAATATAAGGAAACCGTTAATAACTTTGTTCCAGACATTGAAAATATTTCAATTAAAACGAATATCAGAGTCTAATCCCAAAGATCACATAATGCAGAATGACATGGGTGAATGCGTTGCGATCGTCTCGAGCTCCTTTTTCTTGAAAATTAAAGGTACCTGAAACCAAAACTCTAAACCGTAAGCACGAAGCTTAGTGAATTCCCCAAGTACCACATACCATACATATCAACTGGGCCATACATGCCATACATACTGTGAGCTATACATATCAAATATATCCATAATCAAGTAAGGTGCTATGTGCCAAAGATAGTCTTGCTATTATGCCACGGGCCACACGTGGTCTTTCTTGCCAAGCCCGAGGCCACCCCCCTCGGTCTTACAGACAAGTGCCAAGAGCCACCTCCTGGTCTTCCATGCAAGCATCACAAAGACAACTAGCATACATACTACTCTACTTAGCTAATCAGCATACAGTATGTTAGGAGCCACCTCCTGGTCTTTTATGTATATTGCCTGGGGCTAACCCCTGGGTCTTCCTACCATACATAATAACATACTGTGTGCTAGGAGCCGCCTCCTGGTCTTTCATGCATAATGCTTAGGGCTAACCCCCCCGGTCTTCCTAGCATACATAAACTAAATGGGCCGACATTGGTGTCTTAGACCCATACAAACAGTGAGGAGACTCACCTTGCACTATTGAAGACTAGCTGAACACCTCTGACTACTAACCGGCAACTCATGCACTGTTGATCCTTCGGCTCTCCGAACTAACAATACCCAAAATAACACTTAGACCACAATACCCTCAAAAGTCAAACCAGGTCAAAGTCAAGGCTCTGAGTTGACTCTGCTCGCCGAGTTGGCCCACCAACTCGTCAAGTCCCACTATCCACATGAAACTCTGGACTTCAATCCTACTCGTAGAGTCTTCCTTGAGTTCGTCGAGTTCACCTTCAAGCACGGCGGACCCTTATTAAACTGACTCGCTGAGTTCACCTTTGAACTCGTCGAGTCCATCTTCATCAGTTAGGGATATTGCCTTAGACTCGCCGAGTTCGTTCCTTGAACTCATCGAGTACAATGATCTTCAAGTCCATAATGAACCCAAACGTTTGGGTCCTCCTCTAGATCCAGCTACCTCACATTGAAACAGGAATGTTGGGGGGAACCAAGACCCGACTCCCCGAGTCCAAAGAATAACTTGTCAAGTCCTCTAAGGTACAACTCTCTACAGACGATTTCCATGCCAAACAGCTTCTCCCAAAGGTAGATCCAACCTCCTAGAGCATGCTTTTCCACGTAAAGTTGCAGCCTTTACGTATGAATAATTCCCAAAAGCCAAAACTAAGCAACAAGGAAGAGTTTTGCTATGGAGGAGGGCTTCAAGCCTCAAAAGCTTGAGACATTAATGCACTAAGGACCTTGGAGAGTCTAGATCTGAAGTTGCAAACTTCAGATCGTGCTCCATGCAAGCACTAGCCACAAATGTGCTAGAAAAGGCCATGAAGCTCAAGATGAAGGGATCTATCAAATGAATGCTCAAGGTAACAACTTGTAACCTTCTATTATCTGCCAAACTGAAGTAGATGTTGGATCTAAACTCTCCTCCTCGTTCTTTGCTTCCAATCTTCCAAGATATGCACCACAAAAACAACCTTTAGCTTCACAATGCTTAAGAAATGGAGTTTGGTGGCTAGGGTTTCGTTTCTGGACATAAGCAGGTAGTAAGGGGGCTGAGTAAGAGGCCTCATGTTCTTTAAATAGGGTACAAGGCCTGAATTTAGGGTTTCTAAAACCCTGGCCAACTTGCCAAGTCGGTCCACAGACTCGTCGAGTTGGTCACTTAATCCGCGACCCAAACCGCGCCCCTACTCGTCGAGTTCCTCCTAGGACTCGATGAGTAGACCTCTTGACTTGGGGTTTTTCTTTCCTTTCTTGACCTTCATAATTCAGGTTGTTACAATTCTCCCCATTTAAACTAGACTTCGTCCTCGAAGTCTGCCACATCTACTACCCTGCAACCTCTCACCGCATACCTAAACGATACGTACTTCTCCTGCTCGTCCAATCCTCAGAGGGCCGCTTCCTGTTGGGACAGAAATATGGTTCATACTTTACTTTTCTAGGCAAATGTATTTTTCTGTAATATTTTATGAGTTTACGGTCAGGTTTACGATCAGGAGGTGTTTACGGCCATAAACCCTATTTACGGCCCGACCGTAAACCCATTTACGGTCCATGTTCACCAAGCCCATATTCCCTTGTATATATATATATAGGTGTTAAGGGTGAGGAGTAGAGATTGATGAACATGAAGGAGTGTACGGCCTAGAGAGAGAAAAGAACAAGTGTGTGTTAGTGTGTGTGTGTGTGTGTGAATCTCTTGTATCTGGATCATCATTCTATTTATCAATACATTGAGATTCGTATTATTCTTCTTCTCCTTCTCTTCTATTTGATCTGACATCATCCGTTTGATTGGGATTCCGCACCATCAAATGGATCTAATTGATACACAGGCAAATTAGGGACTTACAATTGGTATTAGAGCTTGGTTGTATCTGTCAATTTTCTCATATTTGGAGAATTATTTGATCTTATTTTGGAAGGATTTTTGCTTTCTTGGATAGATCTCTGAAAATTAAGGGGGGTTTGTTCTTCGTGTTTTTCATAAAAAAGGGTTTTTGCTCGAGTTTTGGAGTTTCAAAGTCGAAAAATCGATGTTTTTGGTTGAAACCTGCGAGGGTGAGACGGAGTTTGCGGCTGGCGGCTAGGGTTTCAGAGCTCACGGCCCGAGGTTCACGGTCGGAGCTTGTGGCCTCGGAGTTTACGGCCGGTCCTCGAAGTTTGCGGTCCAGCAGTCTCGGTCTTCGCCTCGCAACTCGGTCCTCATCCTCGCTTCGCACCAGCAGCCAACCTTCGCATATATTAAAATAGGAAGCAGAAGCGGAGGTGCCGAGGTTCGAACTCAGGACCTCTGATTCATAGACCAGCGCCTTAACCATCTCCTACAGCCACGCCTTTGTTCCTTCCCTCCCAATTTTATTTCAAAAGCACTCCCTTTCGTTCCTAATTTCGTATTTTTACACTTTTAACCCAAAATTCAAATTTCTTTTAATTTTAAATTCCATTTTCATCCAAAATAATAATAATAATAATAATAATAATAATAATAATAATAATTTAAAAATAAAAAAATAATAATATATAAAATAAAAAATAACAAAAAGAAAAATTTTTGTTTTTATTTTTTTTAATTTTGATTTTTTTTTCTTTCTTTTTCTTAAAATTTTGATTTTTGACTTTTATTTTTTTAACTTTTGACTTTAAAATTTTGACTTTGACTTTTAAGTTTGACCTTTGACTTTTTCATTTAATTTTTAAAATTTCTAATTTAGCTTTTCGGTTTGACTTTTAAGTTTGATTTTTCAAGTTTGACTTTTGAGTTTGACTTTTTAAATTTGACTTTTAAGGTTTATAGTCAAAGGGCATTTTTAAATTTTAGTTTGACGTTTAAGTTTTATTTTAGTTTCTAGTTGTGCTTTTTAATGGCTATTAAGGTCTACGAGGGAGTTGAAGACATGAAAGAGAATTGTCAGGATATGTTAAGACAAAATTTCAACATTTTTGATTATATCCCTGGAAAAACCCTCGAAGCTCAGCTGCAGCGATTTACCACACTCACTACTGAGATGAATATAGCTAGGATCTTCTTGTCTAAGTTTGAGATAAACAAAAAGCTACTGAATTCACTTCCGAAATCGTGGCATATGAACGTATATGTCATCAAGAAGACAAAAGATCTCAATCGTCTTAGTATTGATGATGTAATTGAAGAGATTGATGCTTTGAAATGTGGAGAAACAATGAGTTTTGTAAACCTTCCGGTCAATAAAGTTTCATGTTCTCAATCATGTGAAGTTTCATGTACACTATCTAGTGAAGATACGATTAAATTTCTTCGGGAACAAATTGATTTATTAAAAAGATAAGTTGAGGACCTGAGTATGAAGGATATCAACTTAGGAAAGGACAGAAACCCCTGAAGGCTGAATTAGAAGCAAAAACCAAAGACTTTAGGAAGCTTCAGGAAGAGTATAGCAACAAATGTGAAAATTATGACTATAGTAAGAGACAATTTGCTGCTGTAACTGAAGAACTTGATACATTGAAAATTAAGTGTGGAAAAATAGATGTCAGTTTCAAAAATTATATTGCGTCAAGTCAAACAGCCGAGTCCTTATTTGAAACCCAATTAAAATTTAAAGATAATCAAAACAAGGGTCTAGGGTATTATAGTGTTCCTCCACCTTTCAGTCATAACTACACATCCATCCCTATGACACAGGAAGAAATTGACAAGGATGCACATCTTCAATATGGAAAACCAACTGGATTTGTGTCAGGAGGTATTCAGGTTGAAGATACTAATGTTTCTACTTCATGTGCAGGTAAAGTAGCAGAAGATGAGAACAAAGAGAACACTACTGAACAAACCAATGACTCCTTAAACTCAGAATCTGTTGCTTCGAATTCTATTACTCCTAACAAACCTGCCGTTGAGAAATACAGGCCTCCAATTCCAGCACAACAGAGTGCTTGTTGCAAGTGTGCATGTGGGATCAATAAGAGACAAGCCATGGATACGCCACTAGGGGCAGGAAGAAATAACTTCACAGTGAAGAAAAAGACTTGTTTTCACTGTGGAACACCTGGACACATTGCCAGAAATTGTCCTAATCACGCATACGTTCCCTACTATGCTCAAGGCCGGCAAAACGCACCAAGAGGGAGATACTTCAAAAGAAACCCCTCAAGGTCACGTTCAGACAATGCCGACTGGAATGCCATGAAGGCCAAGAATTCAACTCATAAGGCCAAGCATCCAACTCCCAAGAATAAGAAGGGAATGTTGGTCCAGAAGTCGAGTTCAAGAGACGCTCCTGTGAAGCCAAGACCGGTTAGGTCAAAGTCATGTAGGAAGCCAGCTTCAAGTTCCAAATCAAGTGCCGAGGCACCCATCGAATCGAACAAGAAATGGGTTAAACCCGAATATAGATGGGTACCAAAGATGAAAACTCCCAAATCTTCTAATGACTCTAATATTTCATCGTCTTCTGTTTGTGATAAGCTGGATATGTCATGGGAGAGAGTATCGTGCGTTGATCACAAAGGTCAACCCAGTTTCAAAATGGACTGGGTTCCAAAGACCAATTAATCATGCTCTGTTTCGGAGCAGCTATGGAGGCATATCATCAGACTTCGGTTTGTCGGTAGTGGCTGTTCCAGACACATGATAGGGGACATCTCTCAACTGTACAACATTCAGACTTTTGTTTGAGAGTATGTGTCCTTTGTGGGAAGGGAAGAAAGGAAGGGATCACATGGGGTTTGCGCTTAACGATGTGAAAAATTTTCGGATCTGTTCTGAGATTACGCGTGCTGTTTCTCAAACCTTCTGGATGAAAATTCAATCGGTGACTTACGGTTTGAATTTTTCTTCTCTATACTCCTGAGTTTTTCTTAAGTTAATTTGCTTTAAAGACTAATTTTTGTTTTAGTATATTTTAAATTTTCGCATTTACTTTCGTTTCTCTCCTATGCACAAATTTAGGGGAGAAATAAAAACAAAACAAAAATTATAAAATTTTAAAAAAAATAAATACAAAAACATTAGAAAATCAGAAAATAAAAAATTATGGTGTAAATGAAATGTGCTTGAGGGAGATGTTTTGGGAAGTGATATAATCATGTGATAACAGGCAATATGAATCTGTGTAAGGGACTGAATCTGAATTGTCTAGGCTTTGTGTTCGATGCGTTGGTAGGCACGAAAGATTCTAAATGGACTTGACTAGGCAGAGTTGAACTTTAGGAATTCAAAGACTTGACAAATCTTAACCTAATTAGATCCATTTAGATTAACAATACAACGCTCGGATAGGTTGAGCAGGGAGATATACACGGGAATCTACTGGTAACACTAAAGAACCCGTATCTAGAACTGTGGATTCACTTTTCCTCGATGTGTGGATTATATCCTTAATTCCGGTTGGATGGGGTGACTGGGGAATTCCGATAAATTAGGTCTGTAGAAGGTTATTTTCTTGCTTTCTGTATGTTCTTCATATGTTGCCTCCTCTGCGTGATCGAGAGATCCGACCTGGACTATAACATATGCAATTCTATCTCTCTACATCTTCTCTCTATGTAATTCTTTCTATCTGTTAGCCATATATTGTCTCTTCTGCGTGACTCAAAATCCGACCTGGTACACAGTATATGCGCCATTCTCTTCTCAATCCTTTTAAAAACCTCAGTTAGTCATATGTTTCATCCTTTGCGTGATTGGAAGAGATCTGACCTGGATGTACAACATATGCATTCTAAATCTATCTTCTCTCTTAATAACTGTCTACTCACCTGGTGTAAGGAGTATTCTGGAAGTCCTTGATAGCTGGAGCATATCAGGAAGCGGGAAACACGTTCTAGTACAATTAAAATTGAACACATATGGTTTGTTTGTAGATCTCGCTGCTCAATTTAGGTGGACAACAATATCTTTGGTCGTCGTCAGCTGAATGGTCCTTAAGGAATATTATCTAGGAACTTAGGATCACATTGTCTTGTCACTTATACTATGTCCTAATTTTGTCACAATCTCTCGTGTTTAAATGGACCACAATACCGGCAATTGACCAGATCTATTCATGAAGGGAGAGGTACTGATAAACGGATAAAGGTTGTCTAAAAAACTTAGATCCCAAATCATTCTTAAAGTTAGCTATTATTTTTAAGTTTGTTCATAGTGTTCTTCTAATTTAAATATTAGTGGAGAATTAAATTAAAAAAATCAAAATATTCAAAATCAAAAAATAGTGTTATTTCTATTTTACTTTTTGTTCAAGAAAATCAAAAGTCCAAAAATATTTTTGTTTTTGTTTTTGTTTTAATTTGTGTGCTAAGTTTTCTTTTAGTTTAGTTTTGTTTTGTTTTGAAAAGTGATTCAGGTATAGATACGACTCATGGAGATTGTGTCGAAAATGTCTAAGCCAATGCTTCATCTGTAAGCATCGAAGAATTCACATTCGAAGGAGCAAGAAATTAAGATTATTCTTTCAACATTCAATTTGTCAACTCCAGAAGCAAGGTGAAGCTGAAATTGAAGATTATGTGACGGATTGCATTGAAGCCTCCTCAATCAGTCTGCTGCTATCGTTGTACCTGCTAAAGTGATCTAGAAGATTTGTTCTCTCTGATGTTCTCTCTGAAGATTCTCAAGCTGAAAGCGCTATTTTTCAAGAATCAGTACAAGAAGCCTCCTCACCCAATGTGCGTTTAATGCCAAGCTCTGAAGAAAAGCTCAAGGGCTCAAGATGAAGTCATTCATGGAAGATTTATATATTCATCCTGATGTTGTGAAGAAATTGAAGGTTAAAGCTGAAGCCAAGCTCCCATTGAAGATCGACAAGAAGAGCCAGCTACTTTTTAGGGGGAGCTTGTTGGGTCATTTAAGAAAAGAAAGCTATAAACCAAGGGGGAGATTGTTGGGACAAAAATATGGTTTATACTTTACTTTTCTAGGAAAATGTATTTTTCTGTAATATTTTATGAGTTTACGGTCAGGAGGTGTTTACAGTCGTAAACAGGTTTACGGCCGTAAACCCTATTTATGGCCCGGCTGTAAACCCATTTACGGCCCATGTTCACCAAGCCCATATTCCCTTGTATATATTGTCACACCCCAAAACCGAGAATGGCGGAATACGTTCTGGGGTGGAGGATGTCATGTACAGTATCATAACAATGCATAATAGTAAAGACAAGCAACAACATCTATTGCATTAATATAATAATTTAATACAAGTGTGTTCTGTACAGTTGTTAGACACCAAAAGTATAATCAAAATAAAAGATGAGTCTTGTATGTACTCCATCATCTCAAAAGCTGCATCTGTACCTGTCTACTGATGACCTGAGAATACAAGTTATTTTGAAAACGAGTATCAGCATAAAGTTGGTGAGTTCATAAGTATTTAGTGTCATTGATTGTATAAAAGTGATTACAATCATGTAATATAATAGTTGTTATCAATGTTTGAAAATAGTATGATCCCTAGAAAATCCTATATTTTCCAGCAAAAGTAGTCTTCTACCAAGACTCGGTTATTTGTATGTTTGATCCTTTGAAAGTGTATAAGTTTTCCCAGTGAAACTATCAGTATGAAAATATAGTTTTAGACTTCATTCATGTAAAGTAATTAGGAAAAATAATATTTTACCCCAGCAATGTCATTGCCGGCTGAACGTAATAAAAATGCAGACTCCATGTAGTATTAAATGTACAATACACCTTGGGGAGTCTGTTTCGCCTTTAATTCTTAATGTGTTAATTAAAGGTCCGAATGTGAACTCGTATGTAACCATGCTGATTGACGATCGAATAACAGATGACCCTCCAGGTCACACGTAGTATGGTGACATTTTGTCACCCTAGGCCTAGTCGGCTCGGACTGTAGCTAGCAGTCGAGATGTGGGGGTGTATTTCCCGTATAGATCTATACACATAATGCCCTCTCTCCCTCCAGGAGGCTCTGGTTACAAGGTGATAGCACAGTGAAGTGTCGTATCGAGAAGTAGTATGTCACATTCTATTTTAGTATATTCTCTTGTATTAGTGTATAATGTACTTTCTGGTATAATGTATAGAGTGTTCTCTTGTATAGTATATAGTATTTTCTTTACATAGTATTTAGCATGTATCGACTTGTAACTATACTACTATAGTAAGTGTCATGGTAGTAGTGGTAATGAGCGGTAATCCTTAACTATACCTATTATAGTTAAATAGAAATATTAATTGCACGCCCTTGGTACACAAAGGTATTGAGCTGAAGTGAAGACTTTTATATCCAACACAAATATACATAAGATATAACTAAGAATTCAACGACAGTCGGACAGATAACAATATGCCCTAAGTCCACATCAAACAAGAACAGGAAGTAAGGTGAGCTATCAGTCCTAAGTCCTTCAAGTCTTACTTATATAAATATATTGGTGTAGATATGGTTTGGGAACAAAAGAAGTTTAAAAGGGTTTGGAAATAGTTTTATAACAATTTATCATGAAAAATGAGTTTGATAAACATTTAAAGGAGTTTTGTTGGTAATGCAGTCAAAAGTATAGAAAATCCTCTTGGTTGCAAGTTATAAATCACATGTGATTGATACTATAACTTGTATGATTCAACTTTTATTCCCCCATAAAAGCATTTAAAAACATTTAAAAGGTTGATTAAGGGGTATGAACTCACCTGCAGTGAGTGGAGTGGATGGAAGTGTCGGGTAGGATGCTAGGTGTCAAGTGAGGACTTAGACACACACACGGATCCTATGTAACATGTATTGATACATAAATGTATATAATTAGTTATGTAATCAATAATTTAGTAAGTAAAGACACTCTAATGCGTGAAAACACTTTGTTTCGAGTGCTAGGAGTGCTACGGGTTGTTTCTAAGGAGTGTATGGCCTCACTATGGAGTTTACACTTCAAATGGTCACCCCTATGTATTTTTATGGTTGGAGGACCATTTCCCCCATGAGTTTACGGCCGTAAACTCATAGGAATGGTGTTTTTGTGTGTTTTAAGGTCTCATGCTTCACAAAGAAGGGTTCTAGGTTCAAATCAAAGGCTTAGGAAGTGGTTAAGGCTCGAAATGGCACCCCTTTGGAGTTTGCGGCCTTTGGACTGCTCCATGGGAGTTTACGGTCGTAAACCCTTGGGTTCACGTCGGTAAACTCTTGGCCACTTCATCCTTTTCGTGTTTTGTGGTTCTTAGATCATGCATGCAAGTTTCTAGCCTCATGTCCAAGCATTAGAAGGTGTTAGGGGCATCAAAACACCCTTTGGGGGTGTTTACGATTTTGGGAGATTCCCAAACCATAAACTCATGTTCTTGGGGGTTTTTGGTGTTTATGATGAGTTTTGGCCATATGAACATTCCTATGTGCACATACAAACCCTAACGCTTGGATCTAGGTTTCTCTAATTGAACATGCATTGAATCCAAGACTTCTAATGACAATTCTAGTATAATAACATAAGAAATCAGATTTAGATGATTACCTTGAATCACTTGCTTGAATCTTCTTATCCTTGGAGCTTTAGAGTCACAAGTGTCACTCCTCTAATGGCTTACAAACACCAACTAGCAAGAGAATGATTATAGAGAGAGGAGAGAGGAGGAAGAAATCGGCCAGGGTTTCTTTAGAGACAAGGGTGCCAATTTTCCTTAACCCTTAGGGTCTATTTATACTAGTGAGGCTCCTAGGGTTTCACCCTAAAACACTAATTGGATAACTTAAGCCCTAAGCAATCCAATCCCTTTATGATAAGCCCTTGGACGAATTCTAGGCTCCTCTAAACCCTAAATTCGTCCAATCCCTTATCCTTAAGAGATTATAGCCCAAAGTACAACTATCATACAATTGACAGTTTATGCCCTTCTATTTAATTAATCTCTTTAAGTCACCAAATTGATTCCTAATTAATTTATGACTTATATTAATCAAATAATAATATTATTATTCCTTATATTATTCTCATAATATATTAATAATATTTCTTCTCTCATTATAAATAATCCTGTCAAGTTGCTATGGTGAAGGCAACCCAAAAGGACCATGCACAACCGGGTCAAATACTTGCCTAATATAGTTGCAGCCTTAGACACTATTCCAACAGTTTAGTCCAACGCCATGAAGCTCAAGATGAAGGGATTTATCAAATGAATGCTTAAGGTAACAACTTGTTACCTTCTATTAGCTGCCAAACTGAAGTAGAATTTGGATCTAAACTCTCCTCCTCATTCTTTGCTTCCAATCTTCCAAGATATGCACCATAAAACAATCTTTAGCTTCACAATGCTCAAGAAATGGAGTTGGGTGGCTAGGGTTTTGTTTCTGGAATTGAGGGGGTAGTAAGGGGGCTGAGTGAGAGGCCTCATGTTCTTTAAATAAGATACAAGGCCCGAATTTAGGGTTTCCCAAACCCTGGCCAACTCGCCGAGTTGGTCCACCGACTCGTCAAGTGGGTCACTTAATCCGCGACCCAAACCGCCCCCTACTCGTTGAGTTCCTTCCTGGAATCGATGAGTAGACCTCTTGACTTGGGGTTTTTTCTTTCCTTTCTTGACCTTCATAATTCTGGATGTTACAGGTGCACTCGACGAGTTGGATCAACATGGACTGTTGACTTTGACTTTGACCATGGTTGACTAAGTTTGACTTTTGAGGGTATTTTGGGATTTTAATGAAGTAGTCATTGGTGATTGTAGGCAGTTGAGCTGGAGCTGTGAGTTGGAATTGATATTACCGGTTCAGCACTACTTGTGATGTGAGTTTTCCTCACTATACTTAGGGGTTGAAGGCACCAAATCCGACCCATTGGATTAATATCCTAGTAGTTATTAATATGTTGAGTATGAGTTAGATATGCATGCTAGTTTGGTATGCTAGTCTGGTAGATCTGTAGGACTACCTATGATACTGTCTGATTATCTGTATTTGTATTTATCTATTACATGTCGACATGTTGTTGTTGGGTCAAAATATGGTTTATACTTTGCTTTTCTAGTTGATTGTAATTTTCTGTAATATTTTATGAGTTTACGATCAGGAAGTGTGTTTACGACCGTAAACCCAGTTCGCGGCCCAAGTATATATATATATATATATATATATATATATATATATATATATATATATATATATATATATATATATATATATAGGGGTGAGGGGTGTGAGGAGTAGGGTGATGAGCACAAAGAGAGTTTACGGATAGAGAGAAGAGAGAAACTAGAGAGCATTTTGTGTGTGAATCTTTTGTATATGGAACTTTAATTCTAATCAATTCATACAGAGATTCATATTATTCTTCTTCTCCTTCTCTTCTATTTGATCTGACATCATCCGTTTGATTGGGATTCCGCACCATCAAACGGATCTGACTAATACACAAGCAAATTAGGGACATACAATTGGTATCAAAGCTTGGTTGTATCAATCATTTTTTCAGATCTGGAGCTTATTTGATCTTATTTTGAAGAGATATTTGCGTTTTTAGATAGATCTCGCAAAAATAAGGGGGTTTGTTCTTCACGTTTTTCGTAAAAACAAGTTTTTGATCGAATTTTGGAGCAAAAAGGGTGATGAATACCAAGGAGCTTAAGTGTGTGCATTCTAAGGTGTGAGAGAAACTAGAGAGAAGAGTGTGTGTGAACTATATGTATGGAGCTTCAATCATTTCATTGAATACATCATAGATTCATCTTCTTCTTCTTCTCCTTCTCTTCTTATTGTGATCTGACATCATCCGTTTGATTGGGATTCTTCACCATCAAACGGATCTGATTGATACACAAGCAGATTAGGGACTTACAATTGGTATCAGAGCCAAGTTGTATCAGTCAATTTTGTCATATTTGGGGCATTATTTGATCTTATTTTCGAAATATTCTTACGTTTTTGGATAGATCTCGCAAAAATAAGGGGGGTTTATTTTTCGTGATTTTCATAAAAAAAGGTTTTTGATCGAGTTTTGGAGCTTCAAAGTCGAAAAATCGGTATTTTTGGTCGGTGGCCGGCGGCTAGGGTTTCGGAGTTTGCTGCCTCGTCCTCGCATCAACAGCTCTTTATTATAAAAAGAAAGGGATTTAGAGGTGCCGAGGTTCGAACTCAAGACCTCCAAAACTTGAAACCACGCGCCTTAACCAGTTGAGCTACAAGGGATTTTGTTAAACAGTTCGATTGTTTAAACTTTATACACTTCTGGGCAGCAGCAAGCCTCGCATCGCATTAGCAGCTTCGCATGCCTTCTCGATCAGGAGCCTCGCATCGCTTCCTCGCAAGAGAAGTCTTCGCATCGTTCTTTAATAAAAAGAAAAAATAAGGGGAGACGCTTTGTAGTTGCCAGAGATAGAACCAGGGTCTTCAATCTTTCCTCCTTCGAGGCTTACCAATTGGGCTAAGCTGAACCTTGTTTCAAACCTTCGAATTTTATCTCATATACAATCCCTTCGGTTCCTTATTTTCGCAAATTTAACACTTTTTGCCCAAAAATCAATTTCTTTTAATTTTAAGCTCCATTTTCAACCAAAATTTTAGTTTTTAAATTTTTAATTTTTATTTTTGACTTTTTACTTAAAATTTTTATTTTGACTTTTAAAGTTTGACCTTTGACTTTAAACTTTGACTTTTTCGTTTAACTTTTAAATTTTCAAATTTAGCTTTTCGGTTTGACTTTTAAGTTTGATTTTTTAAATTTGACTTTTAAGGTTGACTTTTGAGGTTTATAGTCAAAGGTCATTTTTAAATTTAAGTTTGACTTCTAGTTGTGCTTTACGAGGGAATTGAAAAACATGAAAGAGAGTCGTCAAGAGATGTTAAGACAAAATTTCAACATGTTCGATTATGTCCCTGGAGAAACCCTAGAAGCTCAATTGCAGCGATTTACCACACTCAATCTCCCAAATCTTCTAACGATTCTAATATTTCTATATCTTCTGTTTGTGATAAACAGGATATATCATGGGAGAAAGTATTGTGCAAGGATGACAAAGGTCGGCCCAGTTTCAAAATGGATTGGGTTCCAAAGACCAACTAATCCCGCTCTGTGTCGGAGCAGCTATGGAGGCATATCATCAGACTTCGATTTGTTGGTATTGGCTGTTCCTGGCACTTGATAGGAGACATCTCTCAACTGTACAACACTCAGAACATTGTTTGGGAGAATGTGCCCTCTACGGGAAGGGAAGAAAACAAGTGATCACTCACGGGGTTTGTGCTTAATGACATGAAGAATTTTCGAATCTGTTCTGAGATTATGCGTGCTGTTCTCAGACCTTCTGGATGCAAATTCAATCGGTGACTTACGGTTTGAGTTTTCTTCTTTATACTCCTGAGTTTTTCTTAAGCTGATTCGCTTTAAAGACTAATTTTTGTTTTAGGATAGTTTAAATTTGCGCATTTACTTTCGTTTCTCTCCAAAGCACAAATTTAGGGGGAGAAATAAAAACAAAACAAAAATTAGAAAACTAAAAAAAAAAATCCAAAAACATTAGAAAATCAGAAAATAAAAATGTTGGTTATGAATTGTGGTTGACGGAGATGTTATGGGAAGTGATATTATCAAGTGATAACAGGAAATCTGAGTCTGCTTAACGTACCCAAAGTTGAAGGGTCTATGCTTTGGTTTGATGCGTTGGTAGGCATGAAAAATTTTAAATGGACATGACTAGGCAGAGTTGAACTTAGGAAATTTATAAACTTGACAAATCTTGACCTAGTTAGATCCGTTCAGCCTGACAATACGACGCTCGGATAGGTTGAGCAGGGAGATATATATGGGAATCCACTCGTCACATTAAATGAACCCGTACTTGGAACCGTGGTTTAAGTTTTCCTCGATGTGCGGATTCTATCCTTAATTCCGGTTGGATGGGGCGACTGGTAAATTCTGATAAATTAGGTCTGTAGAAAATCGTTTTCTTTCTTTCTATTTGTTAGTCATATGTTGTCTCCTTTGCGTGACTTCCAATCCGACCTAGTACACAACATATGCAACTCTATTTCTCTGCATGTTATATATGTGAAATACCTCTTATCTGTTAGCCATATGTTGTCTCCTTTGTGTGACTTCTAATCCAACCTGGTACACAGCATATGCAACCTTCTTCTTCTCAACCCCTCTGAAGTAATAAGTAATAGAATTTTGAATCTATCCTCTCTCTGAATGGTTGTCTGCTCACCCGGTGTAAGGAGTACTCTGGAAGTTCTTGATGGCTGGGGTATATCAGGAAGCGGGAAACACGTTCTAGTACACTTAAAATTAAACACATACAGATTGTCTATAGATCTCGCTGCTCAATTTAGGTGGACAACAATATCTCTGGTCGTCGTCAGCTGAATGGTCCTTAAGATATAGTATCTAGGAAGTTAGGATCATATATAATATCTAGGAACTTGAGTTCACCTTGTCTTGTAACAAATAGCATGTCCTAAATTTGTCACAATTTTTCGTGTTTAAGTGGACCACAATATCGATGATCGACCAAACAAAGATGTGAATATGAAAGATACCGACAAGTGGATTAAGGCTGTCGAAAAACTTTGATCCCAAATCATTCTTAAAGTTAAATATCATTTTTATTTTTGTTAAATTTGTCATAGTTTCTTCTAATTTAAATATTAGGGGAGAATTAAAAATTAAAAATAATGAAAATAAAAAAAATCAGAAAAATTCAAAAATCAAAGAAAAATCAAAAAAATTAAAAATCCAAAAATAATGTTATTTCTGTTTTATTTCTTGTTCAGAAAAATCAAAAATCCAAAAATATTTTTGTTTCTGTTTTAATTTTTGTGCTAAGTTTTCTTTTAGTTTTGTTTTGTCTTGAAAAGTGATTTCAGGTATAGATAAGACTCATGGAGTTTGTGTTGAAGATTTCTGAGCCAAAGCCTCGTCCGTGAGCATCGATGTCACACCCCAAAACCAAGAACGGCGGAAACGTTCTGGGGTGGAGGATGTCGTCTACAGTATCACAACAATGAAAAGTAGTAAACAAGCAACATGACAAATTATGATAAACACTAAAATATAATCAAAATGAAAGATGAGTCTTGAACGAGCTCCATCTTCTCTAAACCTTGCATCGGTACCTGTCTATTGATGACCTAAGGATACAAGTATTTTGAAAGCGAGTATCAGCTTTAAATCTGGTGAGATCATAAGTATTTTAGTGTCTTAATTTGTATGTAAGTATTTGTATGTTTATGAATTGTAAGTATTGAAAATGTATATGAACTGTAAGTATAAAAATGTCTTGTAAAACAACTATAAACGTTTGAAAAACCCTAGAAATCCCTATGATTCCTACTATTATATAAGAGTGTCTTCTACCAAGACCTAACTGTTCTAAATGTAGTCTTCTACCAAGACTTAACTGTTCTAAATGTAGCCTTCTACCAAGACCTAACTGCTCTGAATGTAGCCTTCTACCAAGACCCGACTATTCTAAATGTTCGTTTCTTGTAAAAGTGTGTAATTTTCCCAAGTGTAACTATCATTAACAAAATATAGTTTGTACATTTAATGTTTAAGTGAAAAGATCACTAAATATATGTAAAGGGCAAATTAATGTAGTACTGTAGTGTAGTGCTATAGGAACTAATGCTGTACTAACTACCTTAAACCGGATTTATATTAAGGCATCATGTGATTAACGGTACCATACTATCGACTAGGTAACAACGACAAATGTAGGTCGTAAAAAGGTATGACGTTTGGCACCCACAGACCTGCAGGTCCGGCTGTAGCTAGCGGCAAGGTGTAGGATAGTCAATCCAGTATAGATCTATACGCAAACTCACACTCTCCCTCCAAGAGACTCTGGCTACAACTCGGGTCATGACATTGAAGGCATGCTCCGATACAGTGGATCACAATTATGTCAACGTATTCATGTATATGTAATGTACTGAAATGTTCTACGTGTGCTAGCTGTAATGTGTGTTCTCTCTCTATCTAGCATGAATAGTAATGTACTGAAATGTTCTATGTGTGCTAGTTGTAATGTGTGTTCTCTCTTTATCTAGCATGAATAGTAATGTACTGTAATTTTTTAGCTGTAATGTATGTTCTCTCTATCTAGCAAGTATTGACTCATGAATGAACTGACTCATTGTACGATATCGCGTTCTAGTAATAGTTCTAGTATCTTCCTAAACTACCCATATGGTAGCTTACTAGTAATTTAACTGGTATGTATGAACATGGATGTATACCCTAGCTACCCAAGGGCATTGGATGAACTAGAAGGACCTTTATGACTATATATGTACATATGATATATAACTAATATTTAAACAACCTTCGGACGGATACCCGATGTCCCACCAAACAACATCTCAAGCACGAAAAGGAAATAGGGTGGATAACCTTCCTAAGTCCTTTAAACAATTCTTATATATCTATACATATATAGGCATACAATTGATAATATAAAAGCATAAAATAAGTTTTGTAAAACCTTTGAACATAATTATTATCTAAGAAAAGATCGACTCGATGTCAATCTATAAAACGGTTTGAAGGCATGGGTTTGATAACACAGTTTAGTATAAAGAAACATTTGTTTGAAACACAATTGTAAATAAGTTTGAAATGTAATATACAGAGTAAAATGTACAGTGTAATAAGGAGTTTTAAACACATAAAGTGTTTATGAAAAACATTTGAAGGAAACTGTTTGGTAAAACGGCTAATGAGTAGCCAATCATTTGAATGCTGCTTATTAATCACATGTGATTGATATAATAATTAGCATAATTCAACTTGTATCCCCCCATAAAACATTTAAAAACAGCTAAACATTGATTAAGGGGTATGAACTCACCTGTTGTGAACAGATCGGAAGGAAGTATCGGGCAAGTGCTTGGTGTCAAGTGAAGACTTTAGACACACACAATGATCCTAATTACATATGAAGACATATGTATATAAACAATTAGTGATTTAAATCACTAATTAAACATGTATAAATATCCTAATGCGCGGAAAACACTTTGGTCAAGTGCTAGGAGGCTATCGGGTTGCAACAAAAGAGTGCAAGATCTCATACGGGAGTTTATGGTCTAAAGACCATGTGTGTTGGAGTTTACGGCCCAGGGGAGTAAACTCTTGACCGTAAACTCTCTATTGGGGCACTAAATGAAGCTCAAAGCTATTACAACTTAAGTGGTGAAGTGCTTCTAGGCTTAAACAAGTGTTTGGGTGGGTTTAAGGCCTTAAAATGGCCTTGCTTAATGTTCACGGCCCTAGGACCACTCCCCCATGAGTTTACGGCCGTAAACTCATGGTAAGGAGTACCATTTGATGTTTTGAGGTTCCTAGCTCATTGGTGATTTGGTTCTATGATAAGTTCTAGCCATGTGGAAGCATTAGGGGCACAATATCACCCCTTTATAGAGTTTACGGCCTAAGGACCAATCCTTATGAGCTTAACGGCGTAAACTCTATGGGAACATGGTTTCTTGGATGCTTAAGGTCCTTAACACTTCAAGGATATGATCTAAGTTGGGTTCTAGGCTTAAGGAAGGAGTTAGGGTGCAACTTGCCCCATTAATAGGGGTTTACGGCCCAAGAACTTGTCTTGGCTGTAAACTCCATTGTCCTTGTGTTTACTTATGATTTCTAGGCTATAAACACATTAGGGTACAAGTCCAACTAGTTTCACACTTCAAGGAAAGGTCTAGGGCATCATTTGCCCCTTAAAGAAGGGTTCACGGTCCAAGATGTTCTTGGGCCGTGAACTCTTAAATCTAGGGGTTTTGTTATGATTTCTAGTGTTTTAAGTACATAACTAGCCTTATAACACACTAGGATGGAAGTACTTACGAATTGGGACGAAAGCCCGAAGATCCTTGAGAGATAATTCGGCTTTTCTCTAGTTGAAAATGGAACTAATGAAATAATATGGCTCAGAATCCTATATATACTCCTGGGATTTTTGGCAGAAAATATTTCTATTCTGGAATTGAACCTGTAACACCTGTGTTTCTGGGCTTGCCATTTTTAGAAATGTAATAGTCTAGGTTAACCTTTGTAACCCGTTTTGAAATAATAAGATTTTATTATTTGAGTATTATGTGTTTTGTGCTTAATTGCTTAATTATGTGGTTTGATTAATTAAGAATAAAAATAAGCATCAAAATTTAAGTGTAAAATAAACTTGATATCTTTGGATAATGTAGTAGTAGTTGAAACGAGGTTTCCGAATATATATAGAATGCCCAAATCTGACTTCGTAGGAGGAAGTTATGATTTATCGAAGTTTCGGCTTAGCGGTATGTAGCCTGTTATACTCGATTTGAGATCGAGGGGTTTTTAGCCGAAGCAATCTAAACGAGGATCGAAGGTCTCGTTGTTGGTATCGAAGCGATAAAAAGTTAGGCGAGAACGGACGTCAAACGAAGAAGTTATGAATTTATAACGAAGTTTTTCTGTCCCGGCCTATTAAAAATAAATAATAAAAATAAAGTTAAAATTAGCCGACGGAGTCTAAACGAAAGTTGTAGAGCGTAGTCTCACCTTCGCGTGGATATAAAAAACGTCGAAAACGGAGTTCGTATGAAGAAGATATGAATTTCCGAAGTTTATTAAATAATTTGTATTTAAATTGGAAAGTCCGGCATTATCCGAAGAGGAGTCATCGGACTCATCCGAAGTACGCCCCGCGTACTCGTGTACGCCCCGCGTACACCGAGGAATGTCGACACTTGCACTCGAGCACTTCGGATACGTAAGCAGTGACGATTTCAGAGCAGTACGCCCCGCGTACTCCGAGGCTCCAGCCTCCTATAAATAGGATGCGAGGGCAGCCGAGTTCTTTTTCTCTTTTCTCTCTTCTCTCTCCCGTTTTGCATCGATTTGCGTGCCAGAAATGCCCCAAAGCCCCGGTATTATTCTCGATCCCCGAAGCAAGTCCCGAGATCCCGAAGATCCCGAGAAGTGTGGTTCCTGAGCCAAAGCTCTGCCCACGAGAAGTTCGATTTTTGTGAAGATCTTCCAGATCTGCTGAGGATTACTACTTCTGCAAGTCGTAGTGTTGTCCGATCATCTTCTGATCAAGTGAGTGTATACTACCTTTCATAAACACGATAATAATACAAGTATGGTTTGAGTGTATTAAGTATATTGTTGTTTATAGGTGTGAGCAGTGTTGCAAAACTCGGCCTACTCGGCCGAGTACTCGGCCGATTACTCGGAATCGACCCTCCACCGAGGCGAGTAATGTCAACTCGGCCAAAAAACTTGGATTTAGTCAAAATCGGCCAAAAATCGGTCAAACTCGGTCAAAAATCGGACAAACTCGGTCAAACTCGGGCCTACTCGGTCTTACTCGGGCCTACTCGGTCAAACTCGGCCAACTCGGTCAAAATCGGTCAAACTCGGTCAAAGGGTCAAAATTGTCATAAAAAGAGAAAAAAATCAAGAATTTCAAGATTAATGTGTATAATGCACTTAATGATTTATTATTTAACACAAACATGTGATTATTACTACATATATATCTTAAATTTTCAGTAATTATCCACGTAGTGAGACAATTATGTGTATTTCAGTTTTTATGTATTCACATGTATCTAATTTTGGTTATATATTTCAATCAAATTATGATTTTAACTTATGATTTTGACATATATAATTTTCTAAAAAACATTTCTACATGAATTACCGAATCCGAGTACTCCCCGAGTACTCCCGAGTACTCGCTACTCCCAGTCGGCCGAGCAGGTACCGAGTAGCGAGTTCTACAACCTTGGGTGTGAGTGTGTGGTCACTTTCTTCTAACGCATAAATATGAAGTATTTTACACGAAATACGTGTTATGTGTATATTTTGTGTTATATGTGTGAATGTATATTCACTCTCTTCTATCTCATGGATCTGATTTGTTTTCTATGAAATACGTGTTATGTGTGTGTGCCTCATATGTTATGTGGGATATGTATTGATCAAAGCATGCTATACAGGTTTTTGAACTATGTATAAAAATGTATATTTTTATCTACTAATATGTTGGGTAGAACATGGGTAGATAGTTGGTGTGTAATAAACAGATGAGAGGCCTCGTTGTTGTTTTGATTCAGTCATCTAGCGGAGTTTATATGACGACCATGGACTTTTCTAGACAGTCTTGTGGAACATTAGCAGGTTCGCCACCTGTAGGTGTTAATGAACTTGGGTGTTCATTCGCTGTACTCCATCCCCCTCATGGTTGCCTTATTTGACTTATATTGCTGAGGAACCCCCGAAGCATGTGTTGTCGCCCCGATGAAATATTCTTAGACTAGGTCCCTTATGTTAGTTGTCTTAGGGACATAAAGTGAGAATAACGAGAATGGGTAATTGGGTTATTGTTGGTTGGTGAAAATTAAATATGATTATTTATTGTGGGTTGAAAACCCTATATGCTCACCAGGCTCCCAAGCCTGACCCACTCAGTTTTATTTGTATTACAGGAAGTGGCGCAAGGGCATAAGATGGATGAACCATCAAGTTGTTTTGTTTACAAGTCTGTATATGTATATATTTGTTGAATGACTTGTAATATTATCGTTTATGCTTACTGGTCTGTATCGGAACATGACACCCCGAGTTTTGATTATATAATGAAAATACATTTCTTTTATGAAATGCTTTGGTAAACATTGTTTTATCATGTTTTGTTTTTGGGAACAAATTCCGCAACTCTTTCAAATCAAAAGGATTTACTCTGAAATTATTTTAAAAGCATAAATGAAAATCGGTCTTTTCTAGCCGAGATTTTGGGGATGTCACAGTTGGTATCAGAGCATTAGTTTAAGCGAACTAGGAATTTGTAGGATTTCTAGACTTAAACTTAGAATGCTAAGTGAAATGTTGAGATATGTGTCTGTTATGTTTTAGACACGAGCACTAGTTTATTTTAGGAAAGTTACCTAAAATGCTTTATGTGCTAAATGTTATATGTTGCCATATATGATATTATTTGTTTGGATCTATGGTCTGTTGCCGACCGGATCTAGAAACTTTATGTGTATAGGATTCTAAGCGTACGTCTACGATATTAGAACTAGCATGTAAAGGTTTCGGAGTGATAAGGATGATTTGAATATCTATCGTGATCGAGGATCTAATTTCACCTTATTCGGTGTGTAGATCAAAATGGCGAGAACAATAAGTGGAGTTGGAAATGCTGACGAAAACAGGAACCAACCACCAATGATTGAACAAATACCTGTCGTAGCAGCAGCACCTGAGCCAATAACCATGGTTGGTGTGCAAATGATGATTCGGACGATGTTGGATCGTCAGATGGATGACACTAGATGGTTGCTTTAACAGAATCGTGAAGAACTGTCAATTCATGTGGAAGAGCCCGAATTAAATGAAGGGCACTCGGAAGGTGGAAACTTCAGTGGGTCTGTTGGTCAAGCCAACCCACCGATAGTTAGGCAAGATAACCATGATGGAAGGAATGATGGAATGGGATGCAAGTACAAGGACTTTCTAACTTTCAAACCATCGACCTTCAATGGAAAGGAGGATCCGATTGGAGTTATGGATTGGATCTCCGAAATGGAGTTAGCCTTCATGACTTGTGGCTACAGAGGCAAGTTGCAGACTATCTATGCAGTGCGTCAATTCCGAGGTGGAGCCGTTCGTTGGTGGAACACTCTAGGGAAGACGTTAAGCCCTAATGAGCCACTGCAATTGACATGGGTAGAATTCTTGGTGCAGTTCAAACGCAAGTTTTGCTCGGCTTAAAATCTATTGGAATTGGAGAACAAGTTTTTAGCATTGACGAAAGGCAGCATGTCAGTTGATGAATACACCAATAACTTCACCGATAAGATGGATTTTGCCTTGCGTATCGTCCCAGAAGAGCTGAAAAAGGTGGACCGATATGCGAAGGGACTCCCATGGGAGTACGAGGTGCCAGTACGTCAGACACATACTCTAGAGGCAGCTATCTGGGCTGCCAAGTCTGTTGAGAACATGATTAAAGGGAGAACCACCGTCAAGGTTGAGGTTGGTGAGAAAAGAAAGTTTGAGGGAACATCTGGTTCTGGTAAGAAAGGCAAATTTTCGAAATCTGACTCGAAAAAGTTTGGAGGAAAGGGAGGCGAAGCGAAGTGGTGTGATAAGTGTAAGAAAAAGCACTTTGGGAAATGTAGCGAGGATGTAACCTGCTACAAGTGTGGAAAGGTTGGACATTTTGCCAATGAGTGTACGGACAATAAAAGGATGTGTTTTGGTTGTAATGAAGAGGGGCACATTTTGAATGACTGTCCGAAGAAAAAGGAGGCAGCTAGGCCCAACATTCCACCAAAGCCGAAGGCGAGAGCCTTCCAGATGACACTTGAGGCCGCAAAAGATGAAGCAGATGTCGCTTTAGGTACCTTTCTCGTAAACGAATTACCTGCTCAAATTTTGTTTGATTCTGGAGCCAACTACTCCTTTATTTCGCATGAGTTTGGTAGAAAACTAGCCTTGCCTGTTGATAGACTAGATAATGCTTTATTAGTCGAAGTTGCTAGTGGCAAGTTTGTATCTGTTAGCCATCGTATGAAAAACATCTTAATTGACCTTAATGGGAATAAGTTTCACGAGGAATTATTGCCTATCGAACTAAATGGTTTCGACATCGTTTTAGGAATGGATTGGCTTAGCGCCAATGATGCCGAAATTTTATGCAAGAAGAAGATAGTTAAAGTAAACCCGCCTGGGAAAGATTCGTTTATGGTGTATGGGGACAAACGCAGAGTGAATTCTGGAATCATTTCCCTAATGAAATCCAGAAAGTGTTTGACCAAGGGATGTACATCATATTTAGCATTCATGATTGATGCTAAGAAGGAAAAGAAGGTGATGCAGAGTATTCAAGTGATGTGTGATTATCCGGAAGTATTTCCCGAAGATCTTCCTGGATTACCACCTGATAGACAAGTGGAGTTCAGAATTGACTTGTTACCAGGAACCACGCCAATAGCAAAATCACCTTACCGATTAGCACCGACGGAGATGAAGGAGCTAATGATGCAACTTCAGGATTTATTGGACAAAGGTTTCATTAGACCTAGTTCATCGCCCTGGGGAGCTCCGGTGTTATTCGTAAAGAAGAAAGATGGAAGTATGAGAATGTGCATCGATTACAGAGAGCTGAACAAGGCAACAATAAAGAATAGATATCCGTTGCCGAGGATTGATGACCTATTTGATCAATTGCAAGGTTCGAGCTATTTCTCGAAGATCGATCTAAGGTCAGGATATCATCAGCTAAAAGTAAGAGAGCAAGATATCGAGAAGACTGCATTCAGAACTAGATATGGACACTACGAGTTCTTGGTTATGTCATTTGGACTAACCAATGCTCCGGCAGCATTCATGGATTTAATGAATAGGGTTTGTAATCCGTTCCTTGATAAATTCGTGATAGTGTTCATAGACGACATTTTGATCTACTCGAAAAGCCAGGAGGAGCATGGCAGACACTTGCGAGAAGTGTTGGAAGTTTTGAAGCAGGAGAAGCTATATGCAAAGTTCTCCAAATGTGATTTTTGGATTCGTGAAGTCCAATTCTTGGGTCACGTGGTCAACCAAGAAGGGATAATGGTTGATCCAGCGAAGATCGAAGCTGTGATGAACTGGGAACAACCGAAAAGTCCCATGGAGATTCGAAGCTTTTTAGGATTAGCCGGGTATTACCGCAGGTTTATCCAAGGCTTTTCTTCGATTGCTACTCCATTAACAGCTTTGACCCACAAAGGAGCTACTTATGCTTGGAGTGATAAGCATAAAGA
This sequence comes from Lactuca sativa, assembly GCF_002870075.4. Lineage (NCBI taxonomy): Eukaryota > Viridiplantae > Streptophyta > Magnoliopsida > Asterales > Asteraceae > Lactuca > Lactuca sativa. The sequence continues at coordinate 194,675,762 of NC_056628.2, read as the reverse complement.
AGCATTCGAGAAGCTAAAGAAGAAGCTATGCGAGGCACCGATACTTTCTCTACCCGATGGAGTTGAAGACTTCGTTGTTTATAGCGATGCGTCTGGGGTTGGATTAGGTTGTGTTTTGACCCAAAGAGAAAAGGTGATAGCATATGCGTCTCGACAGCTGAAAGAGCATGAAAAGAATTACCCGAATCATGATTTGGAGTTGGCAACGGTAGTTTTCGCTCTAAAAATATGGAGGCATTACCTCTATGGCACGAAGTGCAAACTTTTTACTGATCATAAGAGTCTCCAATATCTCTTTAATCAGAAGGAATTGAATATGAGGCAACGACGCTGGCTAGAATTACTTAAAGACTACGACTGCGAGATACTTTACCACCCCGGTAAAGCTAATGTTGTTGTTGATGCTCTCAGTCGGAAAGTCAATCTTGAAAGGAAAAGGCCAAGAGCGTTGAGAATTGAAGTTGTCTCGACCATTGTGGAAAGTATAAAGAAAGCTAAAGAGGAAGCTTCTGAAAAGAATGACCGAAAGGAGGAACGTTTGGGCAAAACGTTGGTGTTTGGTACAAACGGTCATGGACTGAAGGTATTCCAAGATCGTATTTGGGTACCTAAGTCAGGAGGAATTAGGGATCTTCTGATGGAAGAAGCTCACAAAACCATGTACTCGATTCATCCTGGTAGCACTAAAATGTATAGGGACCTGAAACCCTACTACTAGTGGCCGACGATGAAGCTTGATGTTGCAAAGTATGTGGCCGAGTGTGTGACTTGTGCGAGAGTCAAGACACAACATCAAAAACCGTACGGGAGTTTAGAACCATTGCATGTGCCTATGGGTAAGTGGGAGGACATTGCTATGGATTTTGTCACTAAACAACCCAGAACAAAGAATGGTCACGACATGATTTGGGTGGTCGTTGATCGATTCACTAAGAGTGCGCATTTCATAGTAGCCAAGGAGAAATGGTCTATGGAAAAGCTCGCAAATTCTTACGTGAAGGAAATTGTGAGGCTTCACGGTGTTCCGTTAACGATTGTATCGGATCGTGATAGTCGTTTCACCTCAAGGTTTTGGAAAAGTCTACAAGAGGAAATGGGTACCAAGTTATGTTTAAGCACAGCTTACCATCCGCAGACTGATGGTCAGAGTGAAAGAACGATACAAACACTTGAAGATATGCTGAGAGCATGTACCTTGGAATTCCTAGGTAATTGGGATGAACATTTACCTTTGGTAGAATTTTCCTATAATAATAGTTTTCACTCGAGCATTAAGATGGCACCTTATCAAGCTTTGTATGGACAGAAGTGTCGTACGCCGTCTTGTTGGTTTGAGGCTGGGGAAAAGCAGTTTATGGGACCGGAGATGGTTCATCAAACTGCTGAAAAGTTGAAAATAATTAGGGAAAGAATGTTAGCAGCTCAGGATCGTCAAAAGAGCTATGCTGACAAAAAGCAAAGACCGATGACTTTTGAGGTTGGAGATTCGGTTTTGCTTAAAGTCTCGCCGTGGAAAGGACTTATAAGACTTGGTAAAAGGGGAAAGTTGAGTCCAAGGTTTATTGGACCGTTTAAAGTTCTTCAGAGGGTTAGGAACCAAGCTTACAAGCTTGAATTACCAGAAGAACTGAATGGAATTCACAACACTTTTCATGTGTGTTATTTGAGGAAGTTCACGGGAGAATTTCTCGATATAATTCCAATTTCTGAATTTAGAATTGATGAGAACAAAAGGTTGATTGAAAAACCAGAGGCAATTGTTGACCGAAAGACTAAGAAGTTGAGACGCAAAATGGTTGGGTTAGTGCTTGTCCGATGGAAACACACGAATGGGCCGAATCTCACCTGGGAGACGGAGAGTGACATGTTGAGTCGCTATCTGCATTTGTTTGTTGATGTGTGATTTCGGGGACGGAATCATTCTAAGGTGGAGAGAATTGTAACGCCTGTGTTTCCGGGCTTGCCATTTTTAGCAATGTAATAGTCTAGGTTAACATTTGTAACACGTTTTGAAATAATAAGATTTTATTATTTGAGTATTATGTGTTTTGTGCTTAATTGCTTAATTATGTGGTTTGATTAATTAAGAATAAAAATAAGCATCAAAATTTAAGTGTAAAATAAACTTGATATCTTTGGATAATGTAGTAGTAGTTGAAACGAGGTTTCCGAATATATATAGAATGCCCAAATCTGACTTCGTAGGAGGAAGTTATGATTTATCGAAGTTTCGGCTTAGCGGTATGTAGCCTGTTATACTCGATTTGAGATCGAGGGGTTTTTAGCCGAAGCAATCTAAACGAGGATCGAAGGTCTCGTTGTTGGTATCGAAGCGATAAAAAGTTAGGCGAGAACGGACGTCAAACGAAGAAGTTATGAATTTATAACGAAGTTTTTCTGTCCTGGCCTATTAAAAATAAATAATAAAAATAAAGTTAAAATTAGCCGACGGAGTCTAAACGAAAGTTGTAGAGCGTAGTCTCACCTTCGCGTGGATATAAAGAACGTCAAAAACGGAGTTCGTATGAAGAAGATATGAATTTCCGAAGTTTATTAAATAATTTGTATTTAAATTGGAAAGTCTGGCATGATCCGAAGAGGAGTCATCGGACTCATCCGAAGTACGCCCCGCGTACACTGAGGAATGTCGACACTCGCACTCGAGCACTTCGGATACGTAAGCAGTGACGATTTCAGAGCAGTACGCCCCGCGTACTCCGAGGCTCCAGCCTCCTATAAATAGGATGCGAGGGCAGCCGAGTTCTTTTGCTCTTTTCTCTCTTCTCTCTCCCGTTTTGCATCGATTTGCGTGCCAGAAATGCCCCGAAGCCCCGGTATTATTCTCGAGCCCCGAAGCAAGTCCCGAGATCCCGAAGATCCCGAGAAGTGCGGTTCCTGAGCCAAAGCTCTGCCCACGAGAAGTTCGATTTTTGTGAAGATCTTCCAGATCTGCTGAGGATTACTACTTCTGCAAGTCGTAGTGTTGTCCGATCATCTTCTGATCAAGTGAGTGTATACTACCTTTCATAAACACGATAATAATACAAGTATGGTTTGAGTGTATTAAGTATATTGTTGTTTATAGGTGTGAGCAGTGTTGCAAAACTCGGCCTACTCGGCCGATTACACGGAATCGGCCCTCCACCGAGGCGAGTAATGTCAACTCGGCCAAAAAACTTGGATTTAGTCAAAATCGGCCAAAAATCGGTCAAACTCGGTCAAAAATCGGACAAACTCGGTCAAACTCGGGCCTACTCGGTCTTACTCGGGCCTACTCGGTCAAACTCGGCCAACTCGGTCAAAATCGGTCAAACTCGGTCAAAGGGTCAAAATTGTCATAAAAAGAGAAAAAAATCAAGAATTTCAAGATTAATGTGTATAATGCACTTAATGATTTATTATTTAACACAAACATGTGATTATTACTACATATATATCTTAAATTTTCAGTAATTATCCACGTAGTGAGACAATTATGTGTATTTCAGTTTTTATGTATTCACATGTATCTAATTTTGGTTATATATTTCAATCAAATTATGATTTTAACTTATGATTTTGACATATATAATTTTCTAAAAAACATTTCTACATGATTTACCGAATCCGAGTACTCCCCGAGTACTCCCGAGTACTCGCTACTCCCCAGTCGGCCGAGCAGGTACCGAGTAGCGAGTTCTACAACCTTGGGTGTGAGTGTGTGGTCACTTTCTTCTAACGCATAAATATGAAGTATTTTATACGAAATACGTGTTATGTGTATATTTTGTGTTATATGTGTGAATGTATATTCACTCTCTTCTATCTCATGGATCTGATTTGTTTTCTATGAAATACGTGTTATGTGTGTGTGCCTCATATGTTATGTGGGATATGTATTGATCAAAGCATGCTATACAGGTTTTTGAACTATGTATAAAAATGTATATTTTTATCTACTAATATGTTGGGTAGAACATGGGTAGATAGTTGGTGTGTAATAAACAGATGAGAGGCCTCGTTGTTGTTTTGATTCAGTCATCTAGCGGAGTTTATATGACGACCATGGACTTTTCTAGACAGTCTTGTGGAACATTAGCAGGTTCGCCACCTGTAGGTGTTAATGAACTTGGGTGTTCATTCGCTGTACTCCATCCCCCTCATGGTTGCCTTATTTGACTTATATTGCTGAGGAACCCCCGAAGCATGTGTTGTCGCCCCGATGAAATATTCTTAGACTAGGTCCCTTATGTTAGTTGTCTTAGGGACATAAAGTGAGAATAACGAGAATGGGTAATTGGGTTATTGTTGGTTGGTGAAAATTAAATATGATTATTTATTGTGGGTTGAAAACCCTATATGCTCACCAGGCTCCCAAGCCTGACCAACTCAGTTTTATTTGTATTACAGGAAGTGGCGCAAGGGCATAAGATGGATGAACCATCAAGTTGTTTTGTTTACAAGTCTGTATATGTATATATTTGTTGAATGACTTGTAATGTTATCGTTTATGCTTACTGGTCTGTATCGGAACATGACACCCCGAGTTTTGATTATATAATGAAAATACATTTCTTTTATGAAATGCTTTGGTAAACATTGTTTTATCATGTTTTGTTTTTGGGAACAAATTCCGCAACTCTTTCAAATCAAAAGGATTTACTCTGAAATTATTTTAAAAGCATAAATGAAAATCGGTCTTTTCTAGCCGAGATTTTGGGGATGTCACAGAACCCTAATATCCTAGAGTTTTGGAATAACAGTGTTGCACAAAACCCTAGTGCATCCACTCTCCTGATATCTCCTTAAGTGTAAATCCTGAAATACTCAAACTTATACCTAAAAGTCTGGAGATTCACTGTAACTGTTCTATTTTTATTGGCTAACTATGGTTTGTACATAATGGAAATTTCGGGTTGTCTCAATCGAAGAATTCGCATTTGAAGGATCAAGAAATGAAGATTATTCTTTCAACATTCAATCCTTCAACCCCAGAAGCAAGGTGAAGCTGCAATTGAAGATTATGTGATGGATTGCATTGAAGCCTCCTCAATCAGTCTGCTGCTATCTTTGTACCTGCTGAAGTGATCTAGAAGTTCAGTTCTCTCTGATGTTCTCTCTGAAGATTTTAAGCTGAAAGCGCTATCTTTCAAGAAGCAGTACGTCAAACCTCCTCACCCGACGTGCATTCAAAGCCAAACACTAAAGAAAAGCTCAACCGCTCAAGATGAAGTCATTCATAGAAGATTCATCAAGTTCATCTTGAAGCTGTGAAGAATTTGAAGATTAATGTTGAAGCCAAGTCCCAATGAAGATTAACAAGAAAAGTCAGCTACTTTTTAGGGGGAGCTTGTTGGGTTATTTAAGAAAAGAAAAGAAATCTATAAACCAAGGGGGAGATTGTTGGGTCAAAAATATGGTTTATACTTTGTTTTTCTAGTTGATTGTAATTTTCTATAATATTTTATGAGTTTACAGTTAGGAAGTGTGTTTACGACCGTAAACCCAGTTTGGCCCAAGTATATATATATATATATATATATATATATATATATATATATATATATATATGGGTGAGGGGTGTGAGGAGTAGGGTGATAAACACGAAGAGAGTTTACGGCTAGAGAGAAGATAGAAACTAGAGAGCATTTTGTGTGTGAATCTTTTGTATATGGAATTTTAATTCTAATCAATTCATATAGAGATTCATATTATTCTTCTTCTCCTTCTCTTCTATTTGATCTGACATCATCCGTTTGATTGGGATTCTGCACCATCAGATGGATCTGACTGATACACAGGCAAATTAGGGACTTACTGTTGTGTGGGTTGGGTTAAGGTTGTACTGCTCTATGTTGTAGCCAACAAACCCTGGAGTATGCCAAATATGAGTTGAGGGCCACGGAGGGAATGCCATACTCATACTGAGGACTCATGAGCATTCCAGATGCGAACTGAGGGTCGGGAAGGGCATGCCAAACTCGTATTGTGGGCAAATCTTTTGTATTCCAGTCCAAGGACTGAGGGGGCAAGCCAAACATAAGCTGTGGGCCTAAGGGGCAAGCCAGAGTTATGTTGTGGGCTCAGGAGCAATCCAGACATAAGTTGTGGGCATGATAGGCAAGACAAACTCATGTTGTGGGTTCGGGGGTAATCCAGTCTGTAAAGCTGTGGACACATAAATGATGCTATTATGTGTACTATTTGTTATGTATCGGTATTTTGGGGGAACTCACTAAGCTTCGGGCTTACAGTTGTGTATTTTGTTTCAGGTACTTCGAATGATCGTGGGAAGGCGAAGGCTTGATCGTGCACCTCCTCGTTTTTCATGTTGTGATTTCTGGGAAAACTATGATATTGAATTATTTTGAAAACAATTTGTAAACAATGGATGGTTTTGGAATGTTTGAAAAGTTTAAATTTTTCATGAATTTTGTGGATGTTACAACATAGCTTGGTTATAGAACTCACTATTAACTGGATCATTTATCTAGAAACCACATATTCTGTTTCCCTCTTTATCAAAACATTTTAAGTATGGTTTTACTTATGATTTATCTTTTTATAAAACAATTTAAGTATGGATTTACTTATGATCTATCTCTTTATCAAACATGTTAAGTACGAAATTACTTATGATCTATCTCTTTATCAAACATGTTAAGTATGAAATTACTTATGATTTCTCTATTGGTCAAACATTTCAAGTATGGATTTACTTATGATTTATCTCTTTAACAAACATGGTTTAAACTACTAGGGAAATGCTTTTCTGATTTTTTTTAAACTATGATTACTGCGATTAGAAGAAAACCTGTAACTCTCACCAACCTTTTTGTTAACCCTCAAACTACATGTATTCTCAGAAAATAATTGAACCAACTTTTAACAAAACGAATGTTCATGGATTTCGGGCAACCTAGTTTATCTAGTTTTTGTTATATCAACTTACTTGTTAAGGAAAATTCATGAACTTATTATCATTATTTGTATGAACTGTACTCAAACCTTAAAGTGAAATGTAACTATTGTGTTGTTATTGTTGTAACTTATGATGTATATTCATTTTTATTATGATCCATGAACTAAGTCACACAGCCTGACATATTTCGCCGCCTCGGCCAGGGGTGTGACACAAATCATCAAATACATCAATGGGGTGATTGGATAGAGATTGAAACCATCAAAACTACCCAAAGGATGTTAGAAACCAAAACCCTAACCATTAGTAGATGCTAATTTTAACATTAGGTTTTTCCCTAAACCTTATATCTGAAATTTAGAGGTAAGAGAAAAGAGATTATACCTGGCAAGCTTTTGATTCCTATTTCTTTTGCTTGGATGCTCAAATCTTATCTTGGACGAAACTTTAGATGCAAAAATGGAAGAAAATCACCATGAGAGAGATCCTTACTTCTCCTCCATATGTTTTATGAACGAGGGGAAATGGATGCATCTTATTTCCCTAACATTTTCACATTTGGTCTCTCTAATTCATCTTAGGGGTGTTCAAAAACATCCGAATCTAAAAATCCGAATCCGAAAATCCGATCTAAAATTATTCGAAAAATCGGATATCTGAATTTTCGGATATCCAAAATTTGGATACTCGGTTTTTTCGGATTTGGATACGAATACCTATTTTCTAAAATTTCAGATATTTCGGATATCCGATATCCAAAAATTTAATTTTTATTAGATTTTTATATTCTATTTACTATTCATAAGCGAAACTAAATGATTTTATTTAATAAATTGGGTTACTTTTAATGTGGAATGTATGATGTCTATTTTTGTTTTAAGATGGATATCAATATATAAATGTTTGGAAGATGCAAATATGTTAAACGAATCTATTAACTACTTAGTCTATACGTAATCTATACTAATAAATAAAAATCTTGTTGCCACATGTCTTATTGTTATTGATTTCGCCAAATATCATTTTTCTAATTAAAATTTTTCTACATGTCATTTTGTGGGGTTTTGATTTTAGTTATTTCATTTTGTTTATTATTTATGTAAATAAATGTACTAAATATCTCTCAATTTTAAAATCACTTTCCTTACAGATTCAAAATGAGTGTTGTTAAATTGACATCCGATAAACACTCTTACTAATTACTTATTCAAGATCATTTTTTTTCCATTTAAACTAATATGTCATTCAAAACAAAAATTAATAATTAATGCCATTTTTTGATGTTATGAATACTTGATTTATAATTATTTGCAATTTATCAAAACCATTTTCTTTTCTTTCCGAGGATTCAATCACTTCTTTCTTTTATTTATTTTATATAGTATAGATAACAATAACGTGTTTCATTCTGATTAAATATTTGTATTATCATGATTACATAATAATAGAGTTTAAGGATAATATTTATAAAACTTATTAACTGTTTGAAACATCCCAAAAATACGACCCAAAAATTTTTGTTTTAATATTACTAAAAATCACATCATTAAATGTCATATACACTAAGAACCATAGGATGAATAACTCAAAAGTCGAAGTAACTGTGTCAAACACAAAATGTATCAATCGTATCAAAATATATGAATAAAATCCCCAAGATAAAACTGAATCTGTGGTGTGTGCGATGTCATCATCCCGAGCTCTTCCCCTTGCTAGCGGAAGTACTTGAAACCAAAACTGAAACTGTAAGCACGAAGCTTAGTGAGCTCCCCCGAACTACCACATACCATACAATAACATATAAACACATATTGGGCCTTGCCCACTACATCATACCGAAATCCGGAAACTGCATCGGACCGAAGTCTGAATATAACTGCAGAGGGACCGAAGCCCAGAACTAACCAGGGCCTTGCCCTCTGCATCGGACCGAAGTCCGGAAGCTGCATCGGACCGAAGTCCGGAACTAACCAGGGTCTTGCCCTCTACATCGGACTGAAGTCCGGAAACTGACTAAACATAGCATATCATAATCATAACTACTAGCATAAACACATATGTTGCATACTGCATCGAACCGAGGTCCGGAGCACATAACACAAAGACATGCTTGAATCACAAAGACATCAAGCACATTGAACTACTGCATCGGACCGAAGTCCGGAACTACTGCTGACTAAACGGGCCGACATTGTGGCCGTAGACCTGTTCCTACTGGAAGGAAACTCACCTCGCAACGCTGACTGCTGAGATGCTAGATCTGAAACTGTCTGACTGCTGCTCCGGAACTCCCCGACTACAAATCCCATAAACACTAAATCAAATATTGATAACTAATCTCAGGGTAAAATGACTATTTACCCCTGGTCAAGTCAACTTCCAGGTCAAAGGCAACTTTCAATTGACCAGACTCGCCGAGTTAGGCCGCCAACTCGCCGAGTCCCCATCAACCATTCTAATCCTCTACTCGCTTCTACTCGTCGAGTTTGGCAAAGACTCGACGATTTCTTCTTCGATACTAACATCGAGTCTAATCTTCATCTGACTCGCCGAGTTGTATGAACAACTCGTCGAGTTCCCCTTCAACAGAAGAAAACACCCAGTCTTTGACTCGCCGAGTCGTATGAACAACTCGTCGAGTCCGACTGCTTCCAGATCCAAGTCTTAACTCATTGAGTCCTTACTCTACTTACTACATAGGCTCGCTACTACTGAACCGGGAATCTAAGACTCGCGACCCGACTCGTCGAGTCAGAAGAACGACTCGCCGAGTCCTTAGCATGTCGATTCCATACAATCAATCCTAATCAACTTTAGTGTATCCAATTTGTAGATCTAAGCTTCTGGGACTATCTGAACACGTAAAGTTGCTAACTTTACGTGTATCAAAGATGCAATGAAGCAATAACACTCATACTTTGCTATTATGGAAGGTTTCTTGACTAAAACAAAGCCATGGTTGCCAAAAGGTGGTCTCCTTGAGCTTTTGGAGCTCAAGAGAGGCTAGATCTGAGATATGACTCGACCACAAGGCTTTATCACAAAGGATTTGGGGTTTTTGAGCTTAAAACCAACAATTTGTGGACAAACTAGATATATTAGCATAATAATCAAGATGGAAACTTCATTACTAGAAGGGATGACCAAAGAGGAGTGTATTCTGGATCTACTTCTTCTTCCTTGAGTTCTTCTACCTTCTCCTTCTTCTCCTTGCTCCAAAATGCACCCAAAAGTTCCTTCACAAGGCAAAGATCACTCACACACACTTCTAGGAGGCTAGGGTTTCGGGAATAAGTTTATGGGAAGTGAAGGAGGCTGGTTTGGGGTTATAATGACGTTTAAATAGGGTGCAAACCCTTGAAATTAGGGTTTCATCCAAATTGGCAAACTTGCCGAGTCCGAGAATATGGACTCGTCGAGTCGCCAACTTAAACCGCATGCAAATCCCGTCTCTACTCGACGAGTCGGGCTACTGACTCGTCGAGTACCCTTTAAGAAATGAAAATTACTTTATTTAAATCACATACCAGAAATTGGGCGTTACACTGTTTGTCATTGGTTTTGAAATATATATTTATATGTCTTTTTATAATTAATTGAATATTCTTCTTTAAAAATAATCTTTTTATTATTTTAAATGTTTATGTAATAATCTTTAAAATATGTGTGTTAAGATTTATTATTGTTTGTAAATTTATGACTAATTATTATGATTTTTATCGTCTATGTTATTTCACTTTATGAATTTTACATGAAATATTTTTATTTGTGTTATGTATTACTTGATGAAACTTTTAACATTGAACAGACATTTAAAACACAATTCATTCATATATTTTGCATCAAGTATTATATATCTAAAACAAAAATATTTAAGATAAAAGTTGAAAAATAAAGACTTCAAAAATCAAAAGTAAACAATAAATATGGGACGAATATAGTATTATGCATACATCCTTCGTTGTAAGATATGTAGCTCATCCAAGTTTTTATTTCATACTATAGTTAATTAATATTTACTTATATAAATCTTTTTTTTGTATTGTTAATATTCATAGAGCAGATTATGAATCCATTCCTTGCAGTAACATAGAAATGATAAGTGTGGTTTGAAGCAAAATCCATATTTAGTCTTTTTTTTTTCATTATCCTATATACTATACGGTCTCACACCTAATCATATTAATAGCTTGAAACAAAGAAACATAGCTCTATATTTAAGAAAAATGTAAATGCACCTTATTTTTCCATATTGAAAAAAATATAACGGAACATATTTGAATACTTTCAAAAGTTTTCCATATGATGAATTGATGAGTTACTATTAAAACTAAAATTAAAGTTTATTGAGATTTTTAAATGTGATTATGTCTTATTTATTTGGAGATAAACAAATAAATTTTTTTATATTTTATAGATCTATCTAAGCAATGGATCTAATTGTGGTTACAAATGTTTCAAAGGTTAATACTTGATGGATCAATGTTTATGTTTGTTTTGAATTTCAAGTGATTTGTAATTGTTGAGTTGATTTGTATATTATAGAAGATTAACAACTTAATATATGTTAAAATTTTGTTGTTTTAAGTTGATAGATATTTGATAATAACAAAAAAAACTAAGAATTTCGGATATCCGAATCCGTATCCGAAAATTCGGATATCAGATACAGATTCGGATATCAATAATCCACTATCCGAATCTTCAGATATCTGAAATTCGGATATCCGAATTTTCGGACATTCGGTTTCGAACGCCCTTAATTCATATATTTTGTCAAATTTATCATTACTTCACTTATTTTCACATGTGCCTAAAAGGTTGACATAACAAGTCATCATTCATAAATTATATAATTTTGGTAGTCATAAACTCACTTTGCCAACTTGACACATTTGCCCCTTTAACTTTTAAAATGCTATTATTTCACTTCTAATTTTCTAAACTTCTTATCAAATAATGATATGATTATTCCTTGGTGATTTAACTATATATACACATCATCTTTCATTTATTACTTTATAAATTTAAGAACCTAGTCTTAAATTTTAGTGTATTATAATTATCTACCCCTTAAAAGGATTTCGTCCTCAAAATCAAATCGAAGGTTAGCACCTTGAGACTCCTTCTTATCAAATCGAAGGCTAACACCTTGAGACTCCTTCCAGCAGTACACACTGCTTCATATGTTGTACCTTGGGAATAGGTGACGGGTCTATTTAAGGGAATCATGTTCAACACGAGCCTCAACATTCTGCTTATTACTAACATTGTTTTACATATATGAACTCATTACAGAAAAATACATAGGAGAACTAATGGTTACATGAGACGAAAATTTCCCTTTGTGTGTATACTCTAGGTAAACGGTCGAATCAGATCGAGTACAAATATCATGCACCTTTTTGTTCGTATAAATTTTTTACCTAAAATATCAACAATATCTTAAGATAATGGCTCTTGGGGGGGGGGGGGGGGGGGGGGGGGGAAGTACAAGACTTTAACCGCTTTTAATGAACTACATCTATCCATTCATGTTTCCGAATCATTTATTAAGTTTTGAACATGATATGGTTTTATGATGGTCGATATGTTTAATGTAAACTTTCTAATACAAATCAATTGAATAGACACAAAAAAAATATGTGTTTTCTGTAGCCTTTGTAATACGGTGTAATAGTACAAGTTCACTTATAGATGTCAGTTGTTTCATCCTAAACAATTGTAATCCTATCGTCGTTGACCAAAAAATATCCAAATTGCAGGCATGTGGCAATTTTGATGTCATATTATGGCGTGAGATTAGTTCCCCAAATTTTGTTAAATTTGATGTCATGTTTTGTTCTGTCTTAGCTTTACCAAATGCTTTCGGAAAACTCACTTTGTTTGAACTATAGTCTTACTATATATATTATATAGAATAGTGATCTAGTTTAATGTTGTATATCAAACACTATCTTAGTAGAACAGAAAGGAAATAAACTTAATTTTCATTTAAATCCGTTGATATATTTTGTGTAAATATACACACACAAAGGTATTTTTATTACTATGCCGTACAAAATTCAACCCTTTTTCTCTCTCACTTCTTAAGTCGCGTCGGGTCGAAATACGTCTCTTCTTGCTTATCGACGTGGTGCACAAATCCTGACCAAATCAAGGTATGTGCACTGCGATCTATCGTTAGCCTTCGTTTAATCATTGCTTAATTTTAATCAATTTAGGGTTCTTGATTTAATTGCGGTTTTGCAACAATCGGAATTGATTGTTGCAAAGAACGATGCTTTAATCCATGTTGTTATGTCATGGATGATTGCCGTAGCTTCTTTAGCTTTTGAATTATTCAATTTTAAGGAAAAAGACAGTCGATGTCGATACACATCGAGTTTGGGGTTTTGGGGCTTGAAAATTTGAAATTTCTCGTAAATGGGAATCGAAATTGCGGTTTTAATGTATTAATTCTTTTACGTTTTCTTGGCAATTGAATTGCAAATTATGTTTTTCTATTAGCCTTATGGATTTGATGTGGGTGCCTGGGTGGAAATAGGTGGGTAGGGTTTCATATCTTGCAGAATCAAATGTGAATCCAAAATGTTGACTGATTACAACTTATTGATAGATCCCCCAAAAGAACTCATTTTTATCATCGATATTAGACTTACTATTGCCAAATTGATAGGGTCGTTCTTACAATTCTGACACAATGTGATATGTTCTGGTTTTACTAGGGAAAATTGAAGCTGAATCTTGAGACAGATTGAGGGGTATATGATCAGGCCTCACTTCTCCAAACTCTGGAGTTGTCGCATTTTGTTATGAAACATATTTTAGCAAAAAGGGGACAGGATAAAAATGAATTTACAGACTCAAATGGCAGGACAATTCTCAAGGCAAGTTTCCAATCAAACTGGAACTTCATTGCCTCCAATACAACACCAACAGAATATGATGCAGAACTCTGAAGGTTCCCATGCTTCACTAATCATGGAGCCTGGTTTTGATAAAGCTCGAAGATTCATACAAGATAGAATGTAAGCTCTTCTTTTTCAACATTGTTTATTTATAAATTAATCCTGATGAAAAACATTAATCTTTTTTTTTTATCTCTAGCTATGAGTTCCTAATGCAAAGGCAACAAACTCGGGAGATAGCTCCAAAGAATGTTCTTGATATTGTTAGACGATTGGAGGAAGGCTTATTCAAAACTGCTACAACAAAGGTTTTCTTTTTTCTTCTTCTTTTAACATATCATTTATGATATACATACAGACTTTATAATTTATATGTATATATATATGTTGTTGTTTTAGGAGGAATATATGAGTTTAGATACACTGGAGACTCGTTTACATAACCTGATAAGACGCCCCACACAACGATTTCAGCAACAAAATAATGCTTCTGGAATGGGAACAATGATTCCAACTCCTGGTGTCCCTCAAAGTGGGAATATGATTCCATCATCTGCTGATGTCATGGTGTCATCATCAGCTGTAAATCCAGGAAGCTTTTCCATGAACAGCCAAATGATGCCTACTCCTGGATTTAATAATACTAATAATAACACCACAAATAATGTTTCTATGCTTTCAAATGTTGACTCAACAATGGTGAGTCAACCACAGCAGCAAAAGCAACAAGTTGGTGGTCAAAACAGTCGGATCTTGCATAGTTTAGGGAGTCATATGGGAGGGGGAATCAGGTCTACATTGAATCAAAAAACCTACGGGTTTCAAAACGGGTCATTAAACAGTAACAATCTAGGGATGATGGGTAAAAGTCAACAGATGGTCAACAGTTTGGGAACATCCGAAGGGTTTTTGACAGATTACGGAAACGCCGCTAAACCCGTTCCGGTTCCTCAATACTATGATCAACATCAAGGACAGATGGTGAATGATGGATCAGGTAATTTTTATGCCCCCGCCACGTCAGCTTCATCAATGATGAACATGAACACGAACACGAACACGGTAAATTTATCGGCGTTACAAAGGACAAATTCGTCCTTGGTGGTCAACCAGTCAACTGATCATCAGCCTGCAAACATGAATCAATCTGAAGAGATGGACTTCAGGAACACCATGCATTCACAACAGCCTCTTCACTTTCAGCAACAAGTTATTCAACCTCAAAGACAACAAAAACAACAGAATCAGCGATTCCAATACGGGCAGAATCAGAATCAAGTAATCTCCGATATGGGAAATCGAATAAAGTCTGAGCCTGGAATGGAATCTGTACAGCCACCACAAGTCTATGAACAGTTCCAGTCATCTATCTCTCAAGATACGCGTTTACCACTGCCCGAAACTTCCGGGCAGCAACAACAGCCTAACTTTGGAGGTCAACAAGAGGCAGGTCAATGGCAGTCAAGATCTCAAGGTGTCTTGTCAAATGAGGTGAAAAGACCAATAGACCCTCCAGATACTACACCTGTATCTAGATCTGGTAATTTAGACCGTGAAGTACAATTCAAGAATCAAAAAAGGTGGTTGTTGTTCTTGATGCATGCCCGAAAATGCCCTCATCCGCCCGGAAGCTGCCCGGAATCGAATTGCATCACTGCTCAAAAGCTGCTGAATCATATTCCAACATGTATGGATGTAAATCAATGTCCATATCCTCGTTGTCATAGGACAAAAAAGTTACTCCATCATCATAGAAAGTGTAGGGATCAAACATGTCCCGTTTGTGTCCCTGTGAAGCTCTTTGTACGGAAGGGCGTACAGGGGCAAAATAGTAAAAACATGAATGCATCTGTTGTTCAAACTTCAGAAGATTTACATCCGTCCATGAAACGAATGAAGATTGAGCAACAGCCATGTCAGTC
This sequence comes from Lactuca sativa, assembly GCF_002870075.4. Classification (NCBI taxonomy): domain Eukaryota; kingdom Viridiplantae; phylum Streptophyta; class Magnoliopsida; order Asterales; family Asteraceae; genus Lactuca; species Lactuca sativa. The sequence goes on along the minus strand of NC_056628.2, from coordinate 194,660,028 downwards.
GCCAGCTGGACAGGCCGAAAACCCGATAACATCATCGGGTCCCACTTCCACTCCCACTCCCACTCCCACTCCCACTCCCATCGCTACCAGTACATCTGAAGTTTTACAGGATGTAAAGCGGGTCCCACCTCAAGAGGTTACCGTGGTGAAAATGGAAGTTCCTGTAACTTCTGTTCAAGAAAGTCTTAAGATCGGTACTGATGTTCCTTCAGTCATGTTAAATGATGCGGGCCCGGCCAAACAAGAAAATGACGAAATCACCCCTGGAACAAAATCCGGGAAGCCAAAAATAAAAGGGGTATCGATGACAGAATTGTTTACACCAGAGCAGGTTCGGGAGCATATAACCGGTCTCAGGCAGTGGGTTGGCCAGGTCAGCTTTCTATATCAATCAAATTATGGGTAAAAAAAATATAAAGTAATTCCTGCAACTTATTTATTTATTTATTTTTTTAATATCTGTTATTTGTTGTTTTTGTATAACAGAGTAAAGCAAAGGTAGAAAAGAATCAAGCAATGGAGCTATCGATGAATGAAAATTCATGTCAGTTATGTGCGGTTGAAAAGCTAAATTTTGAACCACCTCCTATATATTGTTCACCATGTGGGGCCCGCATAAAAAGAAACGCGATGTTTTACACAATTGGAAGTGGTGATACACGTCACTATTTTTGTATACCCTGTTATAATGAAGCACGTGGGGACACTGTAACTGTTGATGGAACTAATATCTTGAAAGCAAGATTAGAAAAAAAGAAGAATGATGAGGAGACTGAAGAACCGGTATGCTACACTATATATATTTTTTTATTGAATTATAAAAAATTTAAATAATGGGTATAAAAATTTACATGATGCTATGTTACAGTGGGTTCAATGTGACAAATGTGAAGCGTGGCAGCATCAAATATGTGCTTTATTTAATGGAAGAAGAAACGATGGGGGACAAGCGGAATACACGTGTCCAAATTGTTATATGGAAGAGGTTGAGAATGGGGAGCGGGTCCCACTACCTCAAAGTGCACTTCTTGGAGCAAAAGATTTGCCAAGAACTATTCTTAGTGATCATATTGAGAACAGATTGTTTAAGAGATTGAAGCAGGAAAGACTAGATAGGGCTAGGTTTCATGGGAAAAGTTATGATGAGGTAGGTAGCTGATTGTGATTATATGTTTTTTCTTTTTTTAATAAATAATTAATCGTATGAATTTTGTATTATTAGGTTCCTGGAGCAGAATCACTTGTTGTGAGAGTTGTTTCATCTGTCGACAAAAAACTGGAAGTGAAACCGAGGTTTCTTGAGATCTTTCAAGAGGAAAATTACCCCTCGGAATTTGCATATAAATCTAAGGTATTTGCTATACCTATACATATTATTTAAGTTGAGCAATTACTCGATTACTAAATGTTGTTGTTGTAGGTGGTTTTATTATTTCAAAAAATCGAAGGGGTAGAAGTGTGTTTATTTGGGATGTATGTACAAGAATTTGGAGCAGAATGTGAACAACCAAATCATCGACGTGTTTATCTGTCTTATTTGGATTCAGTCAAATACTTTAGACCCGAAATAAGAACAGTAACAGGGGAAGCCTTACGTACATTTGTATATCATGAAATTTTAATCGGTTATTTAGAATACTGCAAATTACGTGGTTTCACAAGTTGCTACATCTGGGCATGTCCTCCATTAAAGGGTGAAGATTATATCTTATATTGTCATCCAGAAATCCAAAAAACACCAAAATCCGATAAACTAAGGGAATGGTAAGTAAAATGTATTATCATAATTCATGACTTGAATTAATCTTATATTTTTATTGACATGAATTGTTTTTAGGTATTTGTCGATGTTGAGAAAGGCTACAAAGGAGAATATTGTGGTGGATCTTACGAATTTATATGATCATTTTTTTGTGTCTTCTGGTGAATGTAAAGCTAAAGTTACTGCAGCTCGTTTGCCTTATTTTGATGGTGATTATTGGCCTGGAGCTGCTGAAGATATTATTTACCAGCTTAGACAAGAAGAAGAAGGAAGGAAATTAAATAAAAAAGGTGCAATGAAAAGAACCATAACAAAAAGAGCTTTGAAAGCTTCGGGTCAAATGGATCTTTCTGGAAACGCTTCAAAAGATCTCCTTCTCATGCATAGGGTAATAATTTAATCCTCCATGTTGCTATTCCTGTTATTTTCTTAAACATGATTTGTGATTTAACTTAACTTTTTTACAGCTTGGTGAAACCATATCCCCAATGAAGGAAGATTTCATAATGGTTCACTTACAGCATGCATGCACTCATTGCTGTCTCCTTATGGTCTCTGGAACACGTTGGGTTTGCAACAATTGCAAAAATTTCCAGCTTTGCAACAGGTAATAATAATCTAATATTCTACAGTACAACCTGTTCTGTTCTGTATAACAAACGGGGTTTGTTTGTTACAGTTGTTATGAGATTGAACAAAATATTGAGGAGAGAGAAAAACATCCTATTAACCAAAGGGTCAAACATCCACTTTATCCCGTAAGTTTTTTTTTTTTTTTTTTAAAGCCCTAAAATAAAACTTGTAATGTTTTACAAAAAATTTGGGTGATTTATATATAATACACAGGTTGAGATTAACGATGTGGCTACGGATACGAAGGATAAAGATGAGATTCTTGAGAGTGAATTTTTTGATACGAGACAAGCGTTTCTGAGTCTATGCCAAGGAAACCATTATCAATATGACACGTTAAGACGTGCTAAACATTCTTCAATGATGGCATTGTATCATCTCCACAATCCAACAGCGCCTGCGTTTGTGATCACATGTGTTGCATGTCGGTTGGATATAGAAACCGGGCAGGGCTGGAGGTGTGAGATCTGCCCGGATTATGATTTGTGTAACGCGTGTTATAGAAAAGATAGAGGAATCGATCATCCTCATAAGTTGACACATCATCCTTCCATTGCTGAACGTGATGCACAAAATAAAGAAGCCCGACAACTTCGAGTTGTCCAGGTAATTTATAATACATATTTATTATATAAATATAATTATAAAAGAAGAGAAGAATGAAAGTAGAAATGATTTGTTGGTTGTAGCTTCGGAAAATGCTTGATCTTTTGGTGCATGCGGCTCAATGTCGGGCACAGTTATGTCAGTATCCAAATTGTAGGAAGGTGAAGGGGCTTTTCAGACATGGAATGCATTGCAAAGTACGTGCTTCTGGTGGTTGTCTTCTTTGCAAGAAAATGTGGCATCTTCTTCAGCTTCATGCAAGAGCTTGTAAAGACACTCCATGCAATGTCCCCCGTTGCAGGTATATTATGTCATGTCATGTGCTTTTAAAACCATACCATAAAAACAAGACTATGAATGCTTAACTTGAATTTATCATGATGAATGATTGATGTTGATGTACAGAGACTTGAGGGAACATTTGAGAAGGCTGAATCAACAGGCCGACAGTAGGAGGAGGGCGGCGGTTATGGAGATGATGAGGCAGCGTGCGGCGGAGGTTGCTGGCGGCAGTGGCTGATGGATGGATGGATGGATGAGTCATCAAACTGTAAATATAACAACAACATATTTGGATGAGTCAGGGTCTCAATGTACAGTTTTGGTTGTTTTGCTTTGCTTGATTGGATCAAAGTTCAACTATAATTTTGGCTGCTGAAAAGAGTGCCTACAGTACAGTCACAGACAAGACTATTTCTTCAAGGTTTCAGCAACTTAATTTAGGATTTTTTTTATGGAGAATATGAAACATCAAAGAAACTTTTTTTTTTTTTTGGTTTCTTCCTTGGGTTTTTGTTAGGTCGTGCAAATATGTTATGATACAAACTCACTTCGATAGGTTACCATCCATTTGTTTTACAGTGACTAATTTATTTTTTAGGCTTCATCAGTAATTTGCTTAATTTTTTCTAATTTGATCATCAGATTCACATAAAAATTGATTAAGTTTATGATTATTATGATTTTAGAGTTATTTTTTTTATAGTAATGACAGAAGACTTTCATGTTTTTTACGTAGACGAAATGTCAAAATCAAGTCCATGTCCTGTCTTTTTGGAGGACAAAAAATTTCGATTTATCACTACATTATCGAGTCTATAAAAAAACTTATACAAAATTCAGGGGTGGAATTTATTTTGGTATCAACATTTTAAAATACAAGAACGGGGTTCAATGTACTTGGGGTAAAGGTTATACCGGTCATCTCTGTTATATTATTTTCTAAATTTATAGAGATGCAAAAAAATAAAAAAATAAAAAATAAGGCACTCTTGGATGGATGTATCTTCAATTAGTATAGATAAAATATGATTCAAAGATAGCCTTGTAATAATTACCAATGATAAATTTGTGATTAACGAAATGATTTTATAGAACCATATATGGTTTGTGGTTTGCGTATGTATTTTAAACATGTACATGAGAATGTATAGAATCGTTGGGGCAAAAATTATAACACCATTTCCAAACTAGTTTCACCATCACAAGATTGCTAACAAACTGAAAAATCAATCTCTCATACGTTACGCAGCAAAACATTGTTATTGATTATGAAAAGATCTAATTCAAAACACTCCCTACTAATAGACAGACACGAAAGAGAAGTTTTTCAAAACATAAAACGACTAGAAAAAAAAGGAGATACAATTTGGAACCATATGATATGTTGTTTACTAATTACTTAGACATGAGTGCTTGTGCATCGGATATTGATGGAAGTGCGGGAATGGCTCCTTTCTTAGTTGTACATATTGCTCCACAAGCGTTTGCTAGTTTCAGTGCCTCCTGCAGCTTCCCTTCCTCCTACCAAATACAATCCACTTTCACATGTTACTTATTGTATTTTATTCAAAACTGTGATTAAACCAATAAAATTTTCTTCTATTATCAATCAAATTTGATTTAAAAAATGGTAATTTAAATTATCCTCCACGTGTTTACAAATTATTATGTTAATAAAAAAATCGAACCATTACGTTGACAATAACACATTTGATTATATTAATAATTTAAATATAAATAGTCTAAGTAAAAATGAAATGAATTTAAAAGTTTTACCGTAAAAATGGAATTGTCCTTGGCAATGGAACACAAGATGGAGCCCACAAATGAGTCTCCTGCACCTGTTGTGTCTACTGCTTTCACAGAGAATCCACCAACTTTTCCCTTCAAATTCTACAAACAATCAACCAATAAGAATTCAAATGATTAATTAAATTTAGACAAAATTGCAAAAATGGTCCCTGTGGTATGCAAATTTTTGGAGTTTTAGTCCGAACAGTAACTTTTTTGGTTTCGTAGTCCTTTTGGAGTGGTTTGTATGTGAAAATGGTCTCTCCGAAAATTGAAATGACTATAATACCCTTGGGGTATTTATTTTTCATTTTTCTTCATTATTCTTAAATTTAATATTTATTTATTTATTTTAACAATTAAAAAAAATAAAAAAGGTCCCACCTCTCTCTCTCTCTCTCTCTCTCTCTCTCTCTCTCTCTCTCTCTCTCTCTCTCTCTCTCTCTCTCTCTCTCTCTCTCTCTCTCTCTCTCTCTCTCTCTCTCTCTCTCTCTCTCTCTCTCTCTCTCTCTCTCCAAATACAAACTCAAGAACACATATTCATATTCATGAACACACTCAAGAACACATACACACTTCAACTACCGTCCGCCACTATCACCGTGTCCTTCACTTCCTTTTTCTGTAAATTGATTTTTCTGTTAACCTCCACCATCTCCTTCTTCTCCACACACACGAAATCAAATCTGATGAAGGATTTTCAGACGAACACCTTCAAGAAGAAAAAATCAGATCGAGTGCGTGGGTCTCCGATCTCCTCCTCGGATCACAAGCTCCTCGCCGCCTAGTAGGTCTTCTTTTTTAGCGAAGACAAGCTCAAGGAGATGATGATTTTCAGATCTGAGGACCTCGTTTTCAGATCCGAGTATCTCGTTTGCAGATCTGGTATCGGTGACGAGCTTAAGGTTTTTTCTTCTCCGGTGGTGGTAGCAATGACGATGATGGAGCTGAAGATCTGGTTCGTCTTCTCCGGTATTTTTATGAAGATGGTGGCGATAATCAGAATCTTTGCCTGAGAAAGGGGGTAAGGGAGACCGAGATCAAGATCAAAGTTCCGGTAAGCTTGATAATCAGAATCTTTTCCTGATTGTCTTCACATCAAACTCACTCACACACACATACTATGAGTTTGAGAAATTTGGTTTTAATTGTTGATGCAGAATCGATTTTCCTGGTGGGTTCATCCCAATGACATGATTTTGAAGTGTATGAGTTAATCTATGTTGTATGAATCAAGTGTTTGAGAAGGGAGAAATCAGATTTATGATGCTAGGAACGATTATTTTCAAAAAAGAAATCAGATGCTTGTTGTTGATGGATATGATTCTAGACATCTTTTTAGTTTTTGGTTTGATTGTTTCTTGAAGAGGAAGATAAAAGGGGTGAATACTTCTTGATTTTTAATTTCTTGTTTTGTGAAGAGAGAGAGAGAGAGAGAGAGCCCTTTCATTTTTTAATTATTAAAATAAATAAATAATTATTAAAACTTTAAAAAATGATTTTAGAAATAGAAAATAAATACCCAAGGGTATTAAAGTCATTTCAGTTTACCGAGGAACCAAATCCGCAACCAAACTAGCTCAAAAGGACCACGAAACCAAAAAAGTCGGAGTTTGGACTAAAAACCCAAAAAAATTCATACCACAGGGACCATTTTTGCAATTTTGTCTTAAATTTAAATCCATTCATCATATTCATATATACATATATACCTTGGTATAATATCGGCATCCTTTCTCCCCATCTGTAACAACCATAAGCTTGAAGTGATCACGCCACAATGACTTCACTGCTTCTTCGCTATCGGCATCTTTCTGTGTCAAGAATGCCACCTCGTCGTCGCTCACCTACGTACAACCACCGTCCACCGTCGTCATAGTGAATTATTTAGGTTTAAAGTATGTGGAAATTAATACCTTGATGAAATCAGCTTCGTTCCAGATACTCATAATACCATGTCTGGCAGCCTCCGGTGAAGGCCAAAGAGGAAGGCGGACGTTAGGGTCGTAAGAGAGGAGGACCCCAGCTTGCTTGGCTGTTTTCATGGCGGCCATGTGAGCAGACCTACAGGGCTCCGTAATGAGGCTGATTGACCCGTAATGGAAGATCTTCGCATTCTTAATCAAATCCATGTTCAGTTCAGACTCTTTCAACAGCATATCAGCGCTAGGGTTCCGATAGAACATAAATTCCCTTTCGCCATTCTTCTTTAGCGTCACGAATGCAAGAGCCGTTCTCGCATGCTCATCGAACAAAACTCCGTCCGCGTTTACTCCGTTCTTCTTCAGTATGTCTGCTAACATGTATCCAAACTCATCTTTCCCAACCTGTGTTCCATACGTAAATAGAAATCCATGAGAATAAAACGTTAAAAATTCCCAATCTAATCTTAATCACGCAGATGGCAGATCCGATGAGATGAACGTGAAATCGATGAAATGGCTGAAATGTAATTACCTTGCCGATGAAAGCGGAGGAGCCACCGAGCTTGGTGATGGCACAGGCGACGTTTGCAGGTGCGCCGCCGGGGGCTTTGAGGAATCCTTGAGACTCAGCCAAGGAGACGCCGGCGGTATCTGGGACGAAATCGATCAACATCTCTCCGAAACACACAATGGATGCCATGTCGTCAGGATTGATAATGGATTGATTCTGTGTTGGAAAATGGTGAAAATGATGATTGATGAAGAAGGGTGATCGGAATTGTATTCGCGTGAAGGTGTGTATGTATATATATAGAAAAAGATGAAGAGAGAGAAGGAAGAACTATAAAGAAGGATGGGAGAGATTGGACTTTGACCTCTACATATTTTTGACTTTTTTCTTATCCAATGGACAAACGATTTAAAACCCAAATTATATAAAAAGATAAGTTAAATACGTATTTATATAACAACGTTTTTCACATTTTCATAATTATGTTATAAAATGTTTTCTATATGAATACCGATACGCAACAATATTTTATTTTAAGACCCAAAGATATGATAATTAATTGAAATGTGACTGCTAATTTGTGTCGGTTGCATAAATTGAAAAAAAATGAATACTGTTGTATAAATTGATAATTTAAGAAAAAAAAAAAAGATATGATAAATAAAGTTGTAACTTGTAAATATTTTGTATATCCATTTATATATCCTTTTTGTAAAATTAGCTTATCTGTTCTTCCTGTTTTGTAGCCTACTTTGTTGGGAAATCAATAGGAAAACATTCTCCTTCATATTTGAAGTATGATATATAGAATTTATACTTAAATTTGCAAACTTTATCCTTATCATTATCATATAGATTATAGACGGTGTTTGCCACGTCGAACTCCTTGATGATCCTTATCATGTATAACAAACTTATTAATTATTATTGACCCATATATGGATGTTTTAGTTTACAAAATAAGACAAAAGAAATCAAAAGAAAAAAAAAATACAGTGATTACACTCGAATATACTTGAGATCGAGCAAATCTTCCCACCATCAATGGTCTAATAATTATTTTTATATAAAACTTATCTGGTTATTAATTATATTCCATATTTATCAAAACATTAACAAATGTACTAAAATACATGAGTAACTAATATTGATAAGTTTTCATATATATATATTGAGAAATTAAATATCCTTATATTTTTTGTTAATATAAATTCTCCTACCCAATTAAATAGTAATATATATAACATTTAATGCTCATCTAATGAAATCTACTATAATAAATAAAGGTTTTTTTGTCACATGTCCTCTTATCATTCATTTGGACACATGACATTTTCTAGAATTTTTAAATTTTCTATTTTCCACTTGTTATTTTATTGTATTTTTCATTTTATTAAATTAAAAATCCACATTTAATGTAACGTAATATATATGTAAAGTATTTATTAGAAAAAGTTTATATATGTAATGTATTCAATACATTAAAGTCTCATTAATTTTAATAATTCAATTTTTTTTCATTTTTCTTATAAATTTAAACTTTTCAAATTGTTAAAATTTTATATTTATTTTTTTTAATTAAACTCATGTGATACATGGGTCTCACACCTAGTTTAATAATATTTTAATATACTAATGTGACACATGTTATCATTTAAATGGGTAGAATGATTTATAGGAACAAAAAATAGGATTTAATTTTTCATATATTTTTTTTATAGATAGTTACATCAACGGTTCTTATGATTGGTAAAAAAAAATACCACTACAAGTTATTATGATGAATTTTGAAGGTGATTGGTCCTTGAAAGTTTAAAATGTTTATGCTAAAAATAATAATAATTCGTTACAAATAAATATATTTTTAAGTAAAAGCATGTGTTTGTTTATAGATAAGAAAGATTATACTTTTTTTTAATAAAATAGTGAGTTGGTTTGAAAAAGATTATCTTAAGGCACGTTTGATTCAAAGATTGAAGTGGAATCCAAATGGATTGGATGCTTTTGGTTTGGTTATCAAATGGACTGAATTGGATCGAAGCAGTGAATATGTATCGTGTTGATTTTATGATTCCTAAGGGTAAGCCAAAAAAAAACCTAAATTCCATGATCCATTTTTCATACCAAAAATACAAAATTATGTGCTCTTCTAGTTTGTCAACATTAACCACTCTTCTACTAGGCAACCTACAATATTTCTTCAAAAGTAATGTTCATATAATATGCAAAAATAGCTATTTATAACTAACATAAAATAAAATAAACACAACTCCACAATCTTATTTTATCAAAAAAAAACCTCATCTCAATTCTCGCATCACATACACATACAGATGGACCAAAAAAAAAAGCAACCGAATCCTTAAAAATGTTTAGAAATCAATGAAGGAACGATGATGTTCTAGAATGTCCTGGAGTACTTTCTGATTTCATACATTATGGATGATATGGAAACAAGATCTTTGTTAAGAGCGGACCCACCCGCAATCCTCTTCATGCAATCAGAGAGTCTTGTATAATACAGTAACAGCTGTGTTAAAGCTGCTCTTAATATTTCCATCCCACAAAGAAAATTGCTGAACGAAGTGATGACATCACCATGCATCAACTCAATTGCTGCTTTCCATCTGCTTCCAAAGTCTTTCACCAGCGGCTCCACTTCTGCAACCGTGATTGCTGCTTTATCCGAACTCCCCTCCTCAGCTGCTGCAAACCATTTTTATTTTTATTTTTTAAAACCATCAAAATGACCATTTTACCCTTCACTCAAAAAACACACTTACATGCTCGGGTTTTCACAAACTTGATGAGATTGCCAAAATGTTCCACCAGCAACTCTTCCTGTGACAGACAAATAGGAAAATACTTCATCCATACTTATACCATAAAGACGAAAATGCCCTTCACCCCCCTTAAAGTCAAAGTCAAACAACTTACGACATAAACAGCTGTATTATTTTTCAAAAGTTCTTCAAAATGGAGCTGAATTTTCCCACCTTCGGGACCCGCTTCCTGGAAACCAAAATCAAATACATCGATAATAATTTTTTTTTTATAAATAATCATGTGATAATTAAAATAAATTGCATCTAATTATACCTTCAAAACTGCAATTGTCATGTCATAGTTGTTGATAAGAAACACAGTCTGTAGTTTTGGCTTTGTGAAGGTTTTTGCAAGCTTAATAAGCAAGTCATCGATAGCCATTTTGAGTCTTTCCATATTCAGATCAAGCTATAATTATTTATAAATCAATTACAAAGTATTCAAAAAAAATAATATAATAATAATAATAATAATCAGTTGTTTGACTGCTGACCTGGCCATCACCATAGTCAACATTAAGTTGAATAAGTGAAGCTGTAAATTCAGCATAACGCCTCATGACATAATGTGGATGCACATCATCTTCCCATAATGTTTTCACATTTGCATTTCTCAGACTGTTGATGTGCATGTCAAATATCATCTTGAAACGTGGCCATAATGATATATTAACCTATTTTTTTTTTTTTTTTAACAAGAAAAAACCGAAATTAAAATGATGTAATAGAGATAAATAAATGAAAGTACATTGCTATTTCATGCATTTAAACCAACAACAAAATGTTCAGAAAAACACCCTACAATGTACATACCTTGTCTAAATAAGAATCAAGACACGGAATCCTTCTCCTAGACATTATGAGCTGAAAAAAAATAAGAAAAAATGACTCGATGTATAAAAGAATATACAAACATAATTCTTTATAACAAGGAAATTTAAAATTTTCTAGATAAATTATTCAAAAAAAGAAAATTATAAGATTCACCTGGTGTTGGTGTGTGATTCGGATCATAAGCATTATACCAATTGCATCAAAGCAATTTGGAAGAATTGTCCCAAAATGCTCATCCATTACAGTAAATGGCCCTGAAAAAAAAAACCAAAAATATATTTTTTTTTAAATATATTTAAATAACTGATATACAATTACTGCAGATTATTCATCTACCTGAAAATATATCTAAAAATACAGATTCTTCTCCAAAAAAATCCCCACAGAAAACATACCTGTACATCATAAAAGTTAATAAGCATTTTCGTGTGTGTGTGTGTGTGTGTGAGAGAGAGAGAGAGAGAGTGTGTGTGTGTGTGTGTGTAAAAAAACAAATGTACAGTACTCTGAAGTAGCAGTGTCCATAAGCAGTTTATGCAAGCTTCTGAAGAGGACTTCATATGGATATTTTTTGGAGCTTGCTTCAGCAATATGTGGAATTAATGAAGGCTCATCAATTTCCTATATATATCAGTAATAAACAAACATAACTTAAATGCCAGCTGGCAAGAAAACAAACAACAATAACTTGAAATAAAAAAAAATTAAAAAAAAATACCTTGAGAATATTTATCCTATCTCCAAGAGCAAAAATAGCAGACCGATTTTTCAAAGGCTCTCTTCCTCTTGAAAAAAGACTCGTGCTTCTGGTGTCTACACCTATCAAATCAGTGGGACCCGCTATATCCAGCTGTAATTTCTCCAATGCTTGAATATAAGCACGAAAATGAGCACTTAACACCTGCCACATTATCACCATTTTTTTATAAACACAAAATGTTTTAGAGAAATACCAAATATACCCTTACTAATTACTATGCCTACCTTGTTCATTGTATCTGTATATGCTACACGAACTTCATTATAAATCTCCTTTCCATGTTCCTTGAGAAATGTAATTACATATCTGCATGGATATATATTACATTTGGAAAAATTGCAGGAAATAAAAATGTATTTTATAAATAATAATAATAATACATAATCATGTTGCTATTATGGTGAAAAGTTAGAAGAGAGAACTCACTTATATTTCAACAGGATGCTCTGCTGGAGAATCTGGATATTTGTTTTAGGTTTCCTCAAAGCATAAAGCTTCTGAATCATGAATTCAAATACCTATAAAAAGTGGAAAGAAATTTGTAAAAAAAATTACAGGAAACAAAGTGAGATCATGTGAAGAATGTAAAAGAGGAAATGGATGAATATGTATTTTACCTTTGAAATTGCTTTTTGTCTCAATCTTTCTAACTCTGGTTGAACATCTTTTAAAGCATTTGAAGTTTTAACCATGGAATCTACTTCCACAAACTTCAGCTTCTTACTCAAGATCTCAAGAGTCCTCAAGTATTCCTCATTGACCTATAAGAATTTTGTAATATTAAATTTACTACTTTCCCTCCAAAAAAGAAATGAGTATTGTTCACAAAAAGTACCTCTCCATCAACAATTATTTCTATCATCCTTGGTGGCACAATGATGTCTTCAACAAATTTTGCTAACTTTGATTCTGCCACCTGTAAAAATATCCCAAAAGGAAATATTTAATCAAAAAAAAAAAAAAAAAGTATTCCAGAAGATTATAAATAATGGGATTACCTTGCGATTTTTCAGCTTCAGCCCCATATCCAATGATTTCTCCTGAAGAATCTTTATGTCTGAACTAATAGAACCAATCTCAACCTGTAACAAGAAATTTGAAATACTTTAAAGAATATAATATAAAAGTTTGATGAAAATTTCTTTGAGCTTAGCATAAAATGTGATGAACTACCTGAAATCCACCAAGCAGAGTTTCCATTTGTGAAAGAATGACATCACAATCACGAATTTGATCATGTAGTGACACTAGATTATCACTCTCTGTTATATACTCCTGTTGAAAAAAAAAGATAGGAAATTACATTAGTAAACTGAGAAAACAAAAAAATAAATGTAACTCAGCCACCTGCCTGAATAGAATCCAATTCAACTTGGCGTAAATTGTTTTCAACTCCCTTAGTATACTCCCTCAGTTTCACACCTTTTGATAATATGTTTGCAACAACCTAAGTTCAAAAAAATAAAATGATATTGTACATGAAAACAATATAATTTTGATAATTATCAAATATCAACCAAGAAATTGGACAGAAATCCATATGACTAAAGGTACCTCATCGGCTTTGCACTCTTCAAGCTCCTGTTGTAGCCCTTCCAATGATATATCATTGCTGAAATAAACCAACCATTGATTTAATTGCAGAAAAATCAATATTTAGATTCAAGGGTAAGAAAATGCACCTGCTTGCATCTTCTTCAATGGTTAAATCACCAACAACAGCTCCCAAATTAAAAACAGATTTACTAGCATCTGTGGCTTCACCTTCAGGTTTAAGCTGAGAACATCAACATATACATGTCACACACAGGGAAAAAGCTAGAACAGATTGAGTAGAACTCTTACCAGTTCGTTTGTTGCTGCTTCCGCCATTTTATTCAGTCAATAGAGCAAGTTACAGCTGAAAATGAAGACTTGCAGGTGTGAAAATGGGTATAAGGTTCGATAAAGATTATGGAGCTTTGCCAAATACACGATACAGATCCAGTGACAAGATCCACCAAATGACTGGATTGTCTATCAATCAATCTCCTAATTTCATTCTGAATTTCTAGAAGGAGTCGAGAAGATGTCTGTGAGATGGAGACTCATGGCTACGTAAAGAAAAATATGAACTTATGTGGAATGGAAAAACAAGAAGATAGCTGTCATGATTTTTATCGTCAATTACATGTCTTCCGGTGCAATTCGGACTTCAGATCGAGGAAGGAAAAATCTCTCAAGGAAAAATCATAGCAAATCTCAATGTCGAAAACAACAATTTTATCAGCAATCACAAATCAGAATCCCTTTTAACCTGTTTTACACTAAATACCACTTTTCTTACCTGATGTAGATCGGTGAGTACCGAATGTTAAGTCATTTAGGGAGCGACGGTGGTCAAAATCGACAGCGGAGAGTGTTTCCCTCGACGAGGTGGTGGTCGCCCCTCTCCGTCGCCGTAAGTTCTTAGAGAGAGATGGTGGTTTAGACTTGTGAGACTGACCGTTTTTGCTTCGAAGGTTGTGTTCATTTCCTTTATTTTAATTTTTTTTTTATATTCATTTTCTTCTATTTTGATTTTTGATTGCTATTTTATTTTGTTTAGTCGTTGATTCTGATTCGTAACCCTCGAAACCAAAATCCGATCATAACAACTCACGATGAATCACCAAAACCCACATTTTGATCAACACATCCAATATGAATTGAATCGTAAGAAAGAAATTACAAATTACCTTCTTTTATGGAGACTGAAATTGAGGAAAAACACCCGAATCAGCCTTCTTTCTCTTACAGTCAAAAGTGTTTGGTCGACACAGAATGACGATATAGCAGAAGAGAACGATGAGGTTAAAGATCAAAGATGTGTTGGAGGTGAGCAGCAATATGATAAAGATTACAGTAGAATGACAATGCAGCAGGGAAGAAGCAAAAGTGGATGTGTTAGATGTGATTTAATAAAAGTTTGCAAGGATAGAATGAGGAACTTGGTTTGATGATGAATTTTGATGGAATTCAATTCTACTATTTGTCAACCAAATTATGTTATTAATAGCATGGATACTCCAAATTAACCCAATGTTTGATTTAGAAATTACTTTCCTTTTCATTATTATCAAACAAATTATAATGAAAGCATATTTAAGTTTATGTTCCTTATAAATAAGATAATTTATTGTGGACAGCTAATAGCGTCGAGATCTCGATGTGAGAACGTTTCGCGGGCATAGCGAAAATAGCGGTTTGAAATAGGGCTCACAGATACCAGAGCTGGGATTATTCTCGAGATAAGTCGTTATTTCAAAATCGATATCTCGTTTTTCTTACCGCTATTTGACATTTAAGTGTTAGTTGGGCTTATTTTACTGATTTATAAAAAATAGATTCTTTGATATGGACCGGCCCACTATTTGTAATATTCTTAGCCTAGTATTTTTCATGTTCCGTTATGACCTTGTAGGAAGACATCAGACTAAAACAACAATCTTTTTCTCCTTGTCGGCAACACTTCCTTCTCTTTTCTTATTGATGTGATCACCTCCCAAGTCCCACCATAAAATTAAGTGACGAGAAGCTAAATCAAAAGGACCAATGAGGTAAGCATCTTATTCCTTTAAGAAATTTTGAGTCATCCCTCTCCCTCGTTAAGTCCTACTTTTGTTGTTAATCGAGACTTTTATACTCAGACGTGACTATCTTAGTTAGACAGATAATGAAATTTCTTCTTTTCTATTACTTGTTTCTTCTCGATACTTGTTTGATGTCTGTTAATCAGCTATATACATGGAGGGAATGCGTTTAATTTGTAATTAGACATCGGTTAATGCATTTAATTTGTAATTTGTTATATATAGTTGACTAGTTAATGCATTTAATTTGTAATATGATATGTATAGTTAAGTAGCTGAGAGGGGGCAAACGTTATGTAACTATTTTTTGTGCACCAGGTTTAACTTGTAAACATGGAAGGTCATTCTTTACATTTAATTTGGGTTTATGCGGTTGGCTTACCATTCAATGTTGTACGTGAAAGTTTCCAATATGTAATTAACCCATTTCGGCCCTCACATGACCATTTTTGTGATAAATTAAGAAAATATGTTACAGTATGATACTAGGTGTGAGACCCATGTATCATATGGGTTTATTTAAAAAAATTAATATAAAATTCAAAATATTTGAGAAGTTTGAATTTATAAGAAAAATGAGAAAAATATTGAATTATAAAAATTAAAATGCTTTTTTTTCTCTTTTAAATTTAAATAAACAAATAAAGGAAATTAATGAAATTTTAATGTAGTAATTTTAAAATTAAAAGAAAAGTCCATTAATAAAATTGATATGCATTTATTATTAGATTTAAATAATATTTAACATTTAATAAAATAGAAAAACCATAAAATGACAAGTGGAATAAAAATTAATTTAAAATTACCATAAAATTACATGTGGCAAATTGAATAAGAGTGTGACAAGTGGCAAAAAAAAAACTTTCATTTGTTAGAGTAGATGTCTTACCTATTTTTAGCCGTTTTTGTGATTAGCCATATTATTTTCAAGGGTTTAGGTCATTTTTGGTCACTTAACTTTTGGTATTGTGCTCATTTGGTCACTTAACTCTTTTTAAGTTTTAAAAGGTCATCAAACTTTTGGCTTTGTGCTCATTTAGTCACTTAACTTTTGTTTTGGTCATATTTAGTCACCGAACTTTTAAAATTGTGTTCATTTAGTCACTAAACTTTTAATTTTTTTTAAAAGTTTAATGACTAAATGAGCACAATTTTAAAAGTTATGTGACTAAATGAGCATATATCTAAAAGTTGGGTGACTAAATGTGACCAAATCAAAAGTTAAATGACTAAATGAGTACAAAATCAAAAGTTTGATGACCTTTTAAAACTTAAAAATAGTTAAGTGACCAAATGAGGAAAAACCAAAAGTTAAGTGATCAAAAATGACCTAAACCCTATTTTCAACTATACTAAATTGCAAATTTGCCAAGTAAAAGACAAGACCTTTTTCACAATTCAGTTATCTAGAAGAAATATTGAAAAAAATCTAATTTTTCTAATATGAAAGTTTCTAATACTCCTATGACGATAACTTTTAAGGTGTTAAAATTGAAGAAAAACTATTAAACTAAGTTATCTAGAAGAAATATTGAATATATATATATATATATATATATATATATATATATATATATATATATATATATTTTCTAATATGAAACTTTCTAACACTCTTATGACGATAATTTTTAAGGTGTTAAAATTGAAGAAAAACTATTAAACTATGACTCTTATCTAACAAATATCATGTATAATGTGTGTATTTATGTACTCTTTCAATCTATTCCTCAGCAATCTTATAGTGAAACTGTCAACTATATTTTTTTCTACATGTACTCTAAAGATTCATGTATGTCCACTAGAATTGTTTTCAAGTAATTGGATATTTTCATGAAGGAAACATTAACAAGGTTTTGGTTATTCGATTATTTAGTTAATTCAGTTTGGTTAACCAAATAACGATATCTTATTTGATTTGGTTTTGGTTAAATTTTCATTATTTTGATTTGGTTAACCGAATAAGCTATTTAATTAATATGTATTTTTATAGTTTATATCTATAAATTAATATTTTATATTTAAATTGATAAGATTATTTACTAAAAAAGATTTCATAACTTATTATTTAATTATTAACCATTATAAATTTATAATTGTTTATATATTGTATTAAAAATAAACAACTAATTAGCTAAATGCCAATTAACCTTCTGTAACATCCGATCTAGGTACGAATCAATTTTCTTGTATTTATTTTTAAAAGGGTGGCCACGACGTGGTGGTGCATCACCACGACATGGCGGACTATGCGGGGTCGCGGGATTTTAGTGACCCGCCACGACGTGGTCTTGGGGCACCACAACGTGGCAGGTGTTTTAGAGGAAACCTTAATTTCGGGTTTTGGACCCTATATAAGGAACATTAAGGCTAGGGTTTTAGCCTCCATCTTCCCCCCAACCTCATAAGCCCTAACCCTAGCCTCCATTGAAGTTGTGAGCTCATTATTGGTGCTTTTTGGTGATTTTAGAAGGAGAATGAAGCTCTTGGTGAGGTGGCTACTTGGCAAGCATCATTTCTTCATCTAAGCTTTTTTCTTGGACCTTGGTGAGTACCCAAGACTCAACCTTTTCTTGCCATGTTCCTAGATCTCTTGTTGTTGTCCCCTTTTCCCATGATTTTGATGGACTTAAGTGATAAATAGTAATTTTGTAGGTTTAACTTGTGAAATTTCTTTTAACATGCGAAAATTATGAGTTGTTTTTTTCATTAAAGTAGTTTTTTTCATGGTAGGAATATTTAAAGACACAACAAAGAAATAACTTATATTGTTAAAACAAAGTCTTAAAGTTATAGTATTTTATCAAAAATATAGTGTAAAAATTAGACCTGGTAATGGGTCGACATAGGTTAGGTTCGGATTCAACCCATTTATTAATTTGGTTGAAGTTTTCAACTCAACTTGTTTATTTAAATGAGTTAATATTTCCAACCCACCTCAACATTTTAGATAAGTGGGTTCTCACTGATAGGGGTGAGCAAAACCAAACTCGAAAACCCAAAAACCGAGAAACCGAAACCGAACCCAAACCGTCGGGTTTGGGTTTAAATTTTTAAAAACCGAAAAATGGGTTTTGGGTTCGGTTTTAGTACCTCAAACTGAACCAACCTATTGGGTTTGAAACCGACCCAACAATTGGGTTTGAAACCAACCCAACTCGATATTTTTACAAGTTTTTTAATAATATGGTATAATTTGACTTTCTATGTCAAAGGTAATATACGTCAAATGGATTTTGGTACTAAATTATACCAAATATACGGCTTGTGGTGTTGTTTTAGTGAGACCGAGATTATTACTTGGTTGTTTGCTACTTGTTTTTGTTTCTAAAAACTTGTTAAACTTGGTTGTTGTAAACTTTTAGCAATATACTTTTGATGTTGTGCTGGGGTTGAAATGGTTTTTTTTAGTTTCTTTAATCTAGGTTGCTAAATTTGTTTCATTTTTAAGTTATAAAGATTTGCTGAAAAATAGGTTACAACCCAAAAACCACAGGTTTAACCCAAAACTCATCAATCCATGGGTTGAACCCAAAAACCGATGAAAACGACCCAAGAACCCAAAAACCGAAACCGACCAAAAACCCAACTCGACGGGTTCTAAAACCCAAAAACTGAAATACATGGGTTGGGTTTGGTTTACCCCAAAACCGACCCAACCCGGCCCATGCTCACCCCTACTCACCGACCGGGTTGACCTGTTTATGTAGTTCCCGACCCAACCTACTACATAAATTGATTAAACTTGGGTTAATTCATTTAAAATCAAAAAATAAATAAATAAACTAAATATTACATCACTTAAACTAGTTCAAACGTAAATAAAGTTTCAAAGTATGACAAAAGCACAATCATAATTCACAAATACATATAAATTGTTCAAATTACATTAAAAATATTTTTTTCGAAGTGATTTTGAAGAGTGAGTAGTATAGTTGGTGCTAAAAAAAAGATGTGTAACATCCAAAAATATGGTTCCAAAAATTTCATTTTTATAAAGATAAAATAGTATTTTTCAAATATCATCCATACAACCCAACAAAATTAATGTATCATGTGTTATCAAAATCAGAGTAAATATCAAATGCGGAATCCCCATGGTGTGTGTGGTGCAGTCAACTCGAGCACTTCCCCTTGGAACCGGAAGTACCTGAAACACAAACTAAAATCCGTAAGCACAAAGCTTAATGACTTCCCTAAGATATCACACACCAAACATATCACATATGGGCCCCGTCCAAAGAGATACGGGCCCAGCCCACACTCACAATACGAGCCCCGCCCAAATAAGCAAACATGTACAAACACATATAAGTATCACACAGACAACAAGTATAACAGCACAATCATCAAGGGCCGGCCTTGGTGCCTTAGAACCGCTAAACCTAGTGAGGAAAACTCACCTCGAAAAGCTGAATGAAACGAATGATCCCTGACTGCTGGTCCTACAGCTCCCCGAGCTATCAATTCCCAAAAACAACTAATTAACATTTGGGATCTACAACATTAACCAAAAATCCTTGCAAGTAGCATCCTGTTCCGAATCGATTCTTAGTCTGAGGATGTAGCCTGAAGATCGTTCATCATAAGAATTAGGACTTTTGAAAAGGGAATATTTAGGCCCATTTGGGTGCGGGAGATGTATTAGAAGTAATCCAGATGTTCGGTTCGTGTTTTGGACTCTAGGGGTATTTCGGTAAAGTGGCAGTTTGGGCTTTTGTGGAAAACGGACTTTTGTTCGGAAGGTCTTAAGTAAGGTATGAGTTGATAGAAGTGTAGAGCTTCTCGTCACCTTTCCGTGGATATAAGGATCATCGGAATCAGGCTTATAACGAAGAAGTTATGGCCTTCAGAAGTTTCGTGGTTTTCAGGCTTAGCCGAGTACACAGGGCATACACAAAGAGTACGCGGGACGTACTAGTGAAGAAGGAAGTACGCTGGGCGTACTGACTAAAATGGTCGCGAATGTTCTTCGGAGTACGTTGGGCGTACCAGAATTACGTTAGGCATACACAAGTCGGATCAGAACCCTATTTTAGGGTCTTGGACCCTATTTAAGCTCCTTATCTCATAACATAACCCTAATACCTTCAGCCTCCACCCCTCTAAACCCTATAAATCGTCATATATCATCCATGGGGGCATTTTGAGCTTATGGAGTCCATTTTTGGGGTATTGGATCCATTTTCAAGAAGATGGAGTTTGATGCAAAGATGGGAATCAAGGAGGAGCTTATGGATATGGCTTTTAGGACTCATTCTCAACTTGATGAAGGTATAAAGCTTTGAACTTGATCATTCATCTCTTAGATCTACCATCTTTGGGTTTTGGTTCCTTTTTGGTCCCAAGGATGAAGCTTTATGGCTCAAATTCGATTCTTAAACTTAGGGTTGCCACCCTTGGTGTTAATTGAGCCCCTAAGAAAGAAAGTTGCAATCTTGAAGGTCTTAATGGGTTCATGCAAGAGTTAAGACCATTTTTATGGAAGTAGAATTCCATTTTTGGATTTTGGGTTTGTTTGGGGCATGCAAAGTCACCAAGTCAGTGACTTTATGGGTTTAGACGTTAAGTATAGCTCAGATCTGTGATTTGGACTGGTGGGATCAAGTATTAAGCACTTAATGGATTTTGGGCATGAGTTGTTTGTACACTAGGCGTACTATGTAGTACGTTGCGCGTACAGTCTATTTGCCAAGTACGTTAAGCATACAGAAGAGATACGCTCGGCGTACGCTCCCAGGAGGACTTGGGCCTTAGTGGACTTCGGACCTTTGGGACCTAATGGTTTTGGGCCTGGATTTGCGGTTTGTTGAGTCTGAATGTATCTTGGGCCAATATTGGAATAGTTGGGCCTATTGGGCCTTGTGGGCCAATATAGAAATGGACTTCACATTTGTGGGCCTCGGTTTGGGTCAATTCTTAGATTAGGTTGTTATGGGCTTTCGTGGGCCAATTGGGGTCAGGATTATTGACTAAGGAGAATATTAGGCTTTAGTATAAGGTCCATTAGAAAGGTCTGGGCCTAATTGGAAAATTGGGTCATTGATGGTTTTATGGACATTATAGTGTGGGGCTTTTGTTTTGGGTTTAGGCCTTAGTTTTGGATCATACTGGGCTAGGGGTAGAATGGTCATTTTAGCCCATGCATGGATTAAGGATTATGGTACGGGACCCAATTGCTAATTAGGTATATTGTTTGGTAGTGACAGCTCGGGAAGTTGGCGGGGCAACAACTAAGGAATTCATGTGGGAAGCTTCTGCAGTGCGAGGTGAGTCTCCTCACCATACTAATGGGTCTAAGGCACCAAGGTCAGCCCATCTTATGATATGTGGTACACTAGCTGAAGTTGTATGATGTGGCATGATAGTTGGTTATGTGCTAGGAAGTATGCTAATGGTATTTGTGGTATTCTTTCATGAAAGGCCATGGGAGAGCCCATGCCACTTGGATGTAAGACCATGTGGAGAGCCCATGGCTTTCCTATTGTGTTGCAGTGTTTATTGTAGGTTCACTACTGATATGTCTGATATGTAGGTATATGTAGTATGCTAGTTGTCTTTGTGATACTTGCATGGAAAACCATGGGAGAGCCCATGACACCTGGATGTAAGACCATGTGGAGAGCCCATGACTTTCCTATTAAAGACCATGGGAGAGCCCATGGCACTTAAGTGTAAGACCATGTGGGGAGCCCATGGCATCTTGGAGTAAGACCCTGGGGACAAGCCCACGACATCCTTATATGTTTATATGCATGGCTTATGTGATTGATATGGCGTATGTGGTAAAGATAACTTTTATAGCTGATATGATATGTGTTATGTGGATTGTGTGTGGGGTATGCTATGAAGAAATCACTAAGTTTCGTGCATACGGTTTACAGTTTTGGTTTTAGGTATCATCGATTTGGAAAAAAAGAGCTTGGATTGATCGCAGTGCACACACCTATGACTTCCGTAATGAATGATTTTGGGATAAACTCTGATAAATGATTTACTTAACTATGATTTGAAATGTTTGAATTAAATGGTATCAATGTTTTAGTTATATTAAAAATGAAATTTATACCCTTGATTTTTGGGTCGTTACATTGCATGGGGGTAAAAATACTATTTTACCCCTAACATAACTTGGTCCAAGAATGAAACCCTAAATCATAATCCAATAGCCCAAAAGTTAAACAATCCATTAAAGCCCAACATATGGCCCAATTTCCAATTGGTCCCAATCTCTTCACATGGGCCTTAGCCTAAGGCCCAATAATGCTTCCCTAGCCCAAAGATTCGATTCCAGATGGCCCACTAACGCCCAAGACACAAAGTCTAAGAAAGTAGCCCATCCGAGGCCCAAAAGACGCAAAGCCCAAATCCATTGAGTACGTTGGGCGTACTCAACCGTACACTAAGTGTACAGGCTGCATGGCTTGTACGATGTGCGTACTAGCTTGTACGCTCAGTGTACTCACCCATTAAGCCATAAACCCAAAAAGCACTTAAATCCTTAAGACCTAGGGTTCCAATCCCAAATCTGAGTCATGTGAAGTGTCTTAAACCATAAAGTCGTAAACTTGGTGGCTTTGCATGCCCCAAATGAACCAAATCTCGAAATATCAAACACTACTTCCATAAAAGGAATCCAAACTCATGCATGGATTATTCAAAGCCTCTAAGATTGCAACTTTATGACTCAATGACCAAATGAACACCAAGAGTAGCAACTCTAAGCTCCAGAAATTAAAATAACTCACAAGATCTCATCTATAGAACCAAAAAGACCCAAAAACTCAAACAAAGAAGACCTAAGCATTAACAAGGTAAGTTCTGAGCTTTATACCTCAAATGAGTGCCAAATGATGAAGATAACCCGGATCTTCAAGCTTAACTCCAACACCTCTCCTTCGCCAACTTTTTCTTCTTCTTTCCAAGGCACCAAACTACCAAAAATGCACTCCATAAGGTCAAGAACACACCAAGATGATAAAGGGGTCGATTTTAGGGTTTCTGGACAAGAGGCTGATAAGGGGCTAACCCATGGGACTTAATGACATTATATATGTCTGGAACCCTAAAAGTTAGGGTTTTTGGTCCTGACCACGTACGTTGCGCGTACCTTTTCGTACGCTAAGCGTACGTGATATGCCTCCGCGTTCCATAATGGACCATTACGCCCAACGTACATCAGGCTTACGCCCAGTATACGACCTCAGCAAGCCCACTCAAATAAGGCCCGATTCCACTAAGCCCACACAAATTGCATAATTAAACAATTATATAAATAATGAAATAATTAAATAATACCTTGGAACCATCGGGCGTTACAATTCTCCCCCACTTGGATCAAACTTCGTCCTTGAAGTCCGTTGTCTCGAAGAACTCGGGATAATGCTCCATCATCTCCTCCTTAGGCTCCCACGTCCACTCAAACCCCTTGCGGTGCAGCCACTGCACCTTTACTAGCTCCACAACCTTGTTTCTCAAGGTCTTCGTCTTCCAATCTAAAATTGTCACCGGTCTCTTAATGTAGTTTAGGCGGTCATCCATCCTGAATATCCTCCAAAGGTACAACTGCATAATCATCCAGTAAACACTTCCGCAACTGAGAGACATAAAAAGTGTTATGAATCTGACTGAGCTCGGCTGGAAGATCAAGACGATAAGCTACCCGGCCCACCTGAGCCAAAACCCTGATGGAACCAATATACCTGGGGCCCAACTTTCCCCGCTTCCTAAACCGGATGACACATTTCCAATGTGACATCTTCAGGAAAACCATATCTTCCAACTGGAACTCCAAGTCTGACTGGCGCCTGTCGGCATAGCTCTTCTTCCGACTCTGAGCTGTCTGAAGCCTGCTCCGAACCTACTGAATCAACTTAGTGGTCTTGAGCACCACCTTGGTACTCCTCATGACTCGCTAACTGTCCTCGCCCCAACAAATCGGGGTCATGCACTTCCTCCCGTAGAGCATCTCAAAAGGAGGTCGATAGATGCCGGCGTGATAATTGTTGTTATATGAAAATTTCGCTAACGAAAGATACGTATCCCAACTCCCACCGAAATCAAACACGCACGCTCTCAGCATATCCTCAAGATTCTGAATAGTCCACTCACTCTGGCCATCGGTCTGCGGATGATAATGTCGTACTGAAATGGAGACGAGCACCCATCTCGTCATGAAACCGCTTCCAAAATCTAGAAGTAAAGCGAACATCCCGGTCTGAAACCACTGATACTAGCACCCCATGATGTGCCACCACCTCCCAAACATAAATCTCGACTAACTTCTCTGCAAAGATACTCTCCTGGATCGGGATGAAATGCTCTCTCTATAGTGTTTGACCGAAAACACCACCGCCGGAACCAACCACCAGAAACCATCCCATCCCTCACACCCCCTCTCTACCTCTCTTTCTCTCTCTCATTTTTTATATATTTCCAATTTACAAGAATATAAAGTTGCCGAAAAATATTATCAGTTACCCTCTTACCTCTTACAGGAGTCACCACTCTCTCACCAGAGTCTCCAGCCTCTCCTCTTTATCACACCTCCACTTCAGTTTTCATCAAGAAAAACCCCAACTTCGATTCCTTATTTGCAGATCTTTAGTTCATTAGACAACGTAAACACCACCTCTATCAGTGACGACGACTTTTCAGATATGATGCTTTTCCAGATCAGAAGGTTTTGAAAGAGGTTCAACACCGATGGTTGTAGGCATATCCTTCACCCCTCCCTGTTTCTCTCAACACATAAACGAATGAGGGTTTCGGCAACAGAGGTCGAAGATGAGAAAATGGCGACGACACTAAGGTTTCATCGGATAGATGGTGGCGGCGACATCGTCTTTGTCTTTACGAAGGCCATACAACGGTGGTGATACAGATCTATTGGAGGCAAAGAGTTGATCCGATGAAGGAGATGAATAGATCCGGTACATGCAACTAATAGGTCCGGCGAATCCAACAAAGAAGGCGAAGAACTGTGGCAAAATGGGGAGCACCAGTGTATCGATTTACGAAGGATCGCTCTCTTTTTTCTTCTTCGACGAAGTTAGTGCCGGATAAAACGGCGATGGCCCGACAATGAACGGTGGTTTGGTGGTTCGGCTGGCAGTAGATAAAAGTTATTGATTTACTTGGGACAAACATATCACACAATGTTTACTAAACACTCGAGTGACATACATGTTGCCATCGTGATTGTATATGTCAACAACATTATCATTACAGGTGATTACAAGTTTTTATTTCATCAATAAGGAAGGCAACGTCCAGTTAAGTGGTTATCAACCCTAGTTTTCTAGTATATATTTCCTCTTATGTTCTGTTTTTTAAACAAGTTGGAATAATGCAGTTGTATTAGACCCTTGTATCCCTCTCGCATTAATATTTTATATGAAGAAATCGAGCACACTTTTGGATGTGCTTTTGGAGAGGATAAGACTTATGACTAGAAGACTTCAATTTATGTTATGTATAAATGTAAAGTTAAAATTTGCCTTTGTTATGATTTAAGCACTTCAACAAATGATTCAACGATTTCTCAAACAAAGTGATAATGCAAAACGAAAACAAAGATACAATCAATTTACATGGTTCACACAATCAGGATGATCAGCTACATCCTCAGTGAAAATGAGAGTTTTATTATTTCTATCGTAAAAGGCATGGTACGATACATGAGGTTACACGAATTCATGTGATATATATACTAGTAAGTTAAACTAATATTGCCAATAAGGCCAAGCTTGTTGAATCAATCAAAAATTGACCCATGACGAGATCTAAAGGCTAATCTAATATAGAAACTAGCCCACGAAAATAAAATCTTGGAGCGCTACCACTACCCCAACCTTGTAAGAGGCGGCTCCCCCTTGACTCCCCCACCCGCTCTCGAAAGAGTAGGGACCATACTTGGTCTGCCTAGCGGCTATATGGTCAAATTTACAACATTCTTCTCTAATCTCCGTTGAGAAGAATACTTGGTCTGCCTAGCAGGGATGTAGTATTTGTAACACCCATATGTTTATCTTTTTGCATATTTCCGTTGAGTTTAGACATTGCACATGTTTGGCAAAATAGTTGATAGCTAGTAAGTTGTTACGCCTAATCTCCTATGGAGAGGAGAGTAGGTTAAACTATTCTAAGAGATTAAAAGCAATTGACTTCAAGCATAATTTTACTAGTTTATAACACGTGGAAACCACGGTTACAAAATTAAAATTGATAATATAAATCAGAAAATTAAGTTGTTAAAATAAACATATATTATTAAAAAATAAGGAATTATAAAAGAAAAATGTAAACATAATAAATGTAACCAAATTTGGTAAATATTCTTTAATCGGGGGATAGGTGCGGTGAGTAATATTGATATATTTTGTTACCATATAAGAATTTATGAGTATTTATGAATATGAGTTGTAAAATGAAATTCAAATTGGAGAACCAAAACGATGACACGTGACGTATTATTGATTTAATAGCTTGACACATGGCGGAATGAGATTAACCTTATTCATTTATTAGGTAGGGAGATTTCATGAACAACTACCCTTTAAATAGGGATAAACAAAAGACTCTGATTAGGAAACAAAGATCACCCAAATCGACTCAAATACTAAATGATCCTAATTACCAAATGTAAAAACTGAAACAGGATAATTCCCTAAAATAAGATACTTTCCAGAAATTAAAAATACTTATTATCCATATGATTCATAACATAAGCGGAAGCTATAATTTTTATTTATTTAGAAATGTTTATTTAGAAATGTTTGGCAAAAGTAGTTGTAAGTTTTATAAATGTGTAAAAGTACATAAAAAATCTCAAAAGCTACTTGAAGTAGCTTTCAAACTAGAAGCCTTTTTTTTAATATAAAAGCTTTAAGCTCAGTTCATATTCCAAAAAAGAAATTTTTCTTTAATTCAATTTTTTTAACTTAAAAGATCTCAAAAGCTCATTGCCAAACATACCCATTATAAGCAACTAATGTCGTTAAAATGCTAAGCTAATCTTGAAGAAAATAAAATGTTGCACAGTGTGGCCATGTTGTTAGTTGTAGGTAACCCCTGACTTAAGGCTTATAAGAAACTCACAATCACAACTCTCACTTTCTATCTTATATAAACTTCCCCACTTGAACTCTTCATTTTTGTATCCATATGGAATGAGTTATTACATACTGTAAGCCCAATAATCTAACTACATATTATCCAAAGACAGCTATTCTATATGAATATAAATAGAGATTTTCGTGCCTTGTTAACTATTGTGTAGTAATAAGCTCCACATCTGCTGAAGACTGGCCACAATTATCAATCTGAAGAGATGCATCTGCATCACTACTGTTTTCTGCTGTGGTGGATGAAGTATCATTAGTTGTTTCTGCAACAGGTGGAGAAGAAGCAAGAAGAGAGAGACGACAGAGAGGACATGTGGTGTGAGTTGAAAGCCAGTGATCAATGCATTCCACATGAAATACATGCTTGCAAACTGGTATCTGTTGCAGCCTATCATCTGCTTGGTAGTCCCCAAGGCATACAGAACATCTGCAAATTTAATGTCAACCAACTTTTAAAGCAATATGCCAAATGTGAAATGGATAAGATATAGATAGCAAGAAGATAAGAAATGATGGTTTTGAATTGAATCTAAACGAGTTGTGTCTTAGATTTGATACAAAAATTACCTGAATTCCAGTTATCTATTTTAGGAAAAGACGGATTACATGGTTAGATTGATTTTTCTGATAAAAGAATCCCAATTTCTTCAAATCTTAGTAGTGAGATTGTAATCATGTAATGCATCATCTAAAGATCTGCTATATATAATGAAAATAAAGAAGCACGAGACTCACAGGGTATCAGTTACAGAAAAGCTCTCCTTGAACACAATAATAGGTAACATCTCTCTCAGTTCTTTCTTCAGCCCCAAATCAGCTTGCTCCTGCTCGTAATTGGAAATAAACGAGATCAATCCAAAGATATTCGCAGGTTTAGAAAAGGAATCTGCATCAGAAAACGTAAGTAAAACGATAGATTTGTATGAAATCATAAATACTCTCGATGATATGATGCGATTTCCGAAACCTAGATAAATCGAGATCAATCAGTAGCAAGAAGAAATTGATACCGTGGATACCGCATTGTTGACAGATGAGGGTTCCGACCAATGCGGTGAACGGCGGCGAAGACGGCGGAGGCGAAGATAGAAGAGATAGAAGGACAAGAAGAGGAGTAACGTGAAGACGAGGGTAAAAGCAAACGCAAATCCTCGGAACAGCTTTACTTCAGCTGATAATGCCCTCCTCCAATTCCAACAACTACTGCAGCCTTCTGGGTCGCCTGATGGTGATGATGATTCGTCCGCAGAACCAGCCATTTCAAATCAGTTGGATTTACAGAAACTTGAAGGCATTCTCACTTGATCGATGCTGCCATTTTAGAACAACAGACAGAGCTTGTGCTGCACCAGGCCTAACATAACTTTTGGCTACCGTAGAAATCACTTGCCTAACATATACATTTACTTTCTTCTATTACAAAAATAATAATAATAATAATAATAAAAGTCAATTCTTGTTTAAAATCTTAAAAATACCCTAATTTTTAGGGTGAAATATAGTTAATTTTAGTCACACTTGTTAAAATCTCAATCTTGATCTTTAAAGATTTTAAGATCTTCCAAGTCAAAAACTCAATATCACTAAAAATCTATCTTAAACAAAATCTATAATGGGATTTTACGCTATGCTCCTAAATTCTAAATTTACTAAAAGGAGCTAATTTTGCCATCAAGACTTTTTCTCCATCCACAGAAAACTTAAGATATTGACAATAATACCCTCATTTTAATTAGAGAATTAAAAAAATTCCCTTGATTTTATTTCCAAATGAAGCACGACATTCCTTCTTCAATTCTTCCTTCTTCACTTCTTCATATTTTGTGGTTGCTAATGTCCAAATTATCTGCCGCCTCCCTTGCCATCTGCTACCATTGTTTCTTCTTCTTTCGTAGGAGAACCCCAACGAAACCGCCGATGAACCTTTGCAAAACAATGAGAGAATAATTTTGCAACAACAATTTACCCTTTTTTACACGCTTCAGCTTTCTCCTCATGCCGCCATGCCTTTTCTTGATTCACTTTACATGATTGGTTAGAACAGGTATGTGAAAACCGACTAATAGCTCTTCCTTTAGTAAATGATTATGATACATAAGAGAATGGATTCGGTAATATATATTATACGTCTACATTTTTTAAAAGAGTGTGTTAGACTGAA
This sequence comes from Lactuca sativa, assembly GCF_002870075.4. Taxonomy (NCBI): domain Eukaryota; kingdom Viridiplantae; phylum Streptophyta; class Magnoliopsida; order Asterales; family Asteraceae; genus Lactuca; species Lactuca sativa. The sequence goes on along the minus strand of NC_056628.2, from coordinate 194,630,202 downwards.
AAATTCAGTGTTATTCATGACCTTGAAATGATCTATGCTAGCAACCTATTTATCTTTGTCGCTTGACTCATCTACCCTCTGGTCTAGCTGAAGAAGCAGTCCACAATCACCAGAAGCTGATTCAACTAGGAAGGCTTTATTTTTGTTGGTTTCAGAACACCAACAATTTGTTCAAATCTTTACATGAAGATGACTTTCTAAGAACAAGATCATGATGTTGTTTAATGGGATCTTCATCATTTGAAAGGAAGTTTGTTCTGTAACTAATGGTGGATCACCAACAATGTTTACTCATTATGATAAGGATATACCAGTGTTGAATATGTGAGCGAAGGTAACCGTGTTCCAAATAATGCCAATGCTGATAATGATGAGATATCAAATTATGTTGAAAATGATGAAATTAATGCTCAAGCTTAAAAAGAAGATGAAGTGGTGCTCCAGCGAATTCCACGGAGAAGGGATAAATAATGGTGTGAATGTGTCATTAATCTGAAAGGGGGATAGTTGCCATTAATCGAATCAATAGCATCACCTCTTACAACATGCCCTACCTCCTCCTACCAATCACGAGCCCTGTCCTTCAGGAGGCAGGATGCTAGTCTGACCTCGTCCCCCTCGGGACAACGACCGGTACGAAACACGTTGGCAACATCTTCCAACCACCTACTGCTCGCAATGTGGTCTGTGGCCCCATGATAGCCTGACGCTCCACATGCCCAAAACTCCCTGAAGGTCAGAGAGTGTGTCCCGATCAATGCCACAATCACAACACATAAGGCGCTTAATCTCTCATCAAGAATCTCTAGAATACCCTCCTTGACGTAGCCAAAGATCACAAAAGTCTAATCAAGGATACTGCACGTAATCTCAGACGAGATGAACTCTGTAACCACCCAATTTTTTTTACAAAGAAAATTTCCATATAATCAAACACATTTCCAATATCAAGAAGTCCAATTATAATTGTTTTCAAAAGATATAATCAAACATAGATCCTAATGTGCATACTTCAGCGGACCTTCTTTACTCCGCCTATCACTTCGACTGATCGGGATCATGTGGTTTTGGGTTTAATTACTTATGTTCTTCTAAATGTTAGCATATTCACTCGATGCATTAGGGCAGCTACGTTTTGAAGCTCATGGTTGAATTCCCTACTAGTTTATGGGCCTGGATTTGACTTGTTGCATGCGTGTTATTTCTAAATGATTCGTTGGGGGGTACTACAGGGAGGTTGCAAAGATTCCTCATATGAGTACCTTGGGGTTTTGAAACTAGAAACCAATTGGGGTTTGTGTGGGGGTTGTCATTATAAATCGATCGAGTTTCGTTAGTGGGATAGGGGATTCTACGTATGTGTTTTCAGTGCTTTTTAGTCTATCTCTATTATCACTACTATGAAAGTTTTGTTTAATGATTAGGGTGTTTGTTCGAGTAGGTTTTTAAACTTGCGACTCACGGAACTCTTCTACGTTCCTACTATCAATGGAATGTATGCAAATAAGTTATCAAGGAGAAATGTACCCAGAATAACCGTGGGGTCTGCAATAGCCTCCTCTTGGCCCATTGCGAATACTTGGCCTTCTCCACCAACATTCATGATGCTTGACTCCAGGCAGTCCCTTCGGAAGTGTCCCATTACTCCGCACTCATAACAAGCGCGATCTACTCCTACGTTTGTGGCTAGAGCAGTTGGTTGGGCTAGTTCTCTGCAGTAGTGGACGGTGTGTCCCTTTCTATTGCACCTAACGCAATACATTTCACGACAAGATCCATGATGATGAAAGTTGCATCGGTTGCACTTAGGCTGGTTGCCGTTGTACGACCTTTTGGGTGTAGGGGTAGGGTTTGTTGACTGCTTTTTGGCGTTTCCTTGAGTTGATTTGCCTCCCCTCTTGCTCCAGGGTTTTCGTTTCATGTCCTTGTGTTCGCACCTTGCGGCATTCTTATAGGTATCTACTGGTAGGTGGTTTCGATTGTTTCTTTGATTAGGATTTTTGATATCGTTTCCTTCCCTACTTGAGTTGACAGAGTTATTGTATGCTGTAACGGCTGCCACTGTGGCTATAACTGTAGCTTGCAAAGTGGCGGTGTCCAATCGTAGGAATGGGGTTGCGTTGGTAAGTTGATTATTTCCAGCCCTTGCTGCGCTGCCAAAGTTTGCTTGAGACAGTGCAGCTGTTACTGCCGCAGCGATAGCAGAGTGCACTATGTTGGGGTCATATTGAGGAGGTGGTGGTGGGGTTGCGTTTCTACGTGCTGATCTACGAGGAGACATTGTTCTGATAATGAAATAACATGAAAAACTATAAGTTTTAATGATTCGAAAGTCGCGCATTAGTGATTTGCTATATCTTAAGTTTGGCTTACCCCTGAATAGGGTTTTGAGTTCGACTCATGAGCAGAGTAGATAAACTCATGAATTTGAGGGGTATGCAAAGGGTTTAAATAAAGGGAATACATCATATATTATAAAACATGGTGCGTTACATTTTGTAGTTAGGAAAATTTTGACCTTTCTAAAGGTCTCCGGTTACAAGGTTAAGAAAAGTAAGGACTTTATCCGAGGTCTTATGCTATGACAAAATTTTGGAAGTCAGACAGGTATTATTTGTTACGCGAGCTGGCTACAGGGGCCTTAGACTCTGCCAATTGACGACCCATCTCGCGCATACGTAGATTATGTCTTGCATGGCGTGCCCGAAGTTCTATCACTTCGGTTTGAGTTGCCATTAGCTCTCTCTGCTACACTTCATTTCGATTTACGATTCTCCCGTGAGCTAATCCTAACTGTCGGATGCGAATCGTGTTGACTCCAGTGTTCGCATCATTTTCCTCAGTTCGATGGATGGTCGTCCGTCCTTGTTCACCAATGCGAGAAATCCGACGAACCAATATAGGAAGGGTTCTGTCTGCTGAGCCTCCCTCGGTTAGGTTGTAGAAGCTTCGGTCTCCGTTGAATGGAAGGGGTTGATCCTGTTCGCAGCTCCACCTATCTAGGTTAGTTGCCCAAAGGGGCGTCGAGCCATGAAATTCCGGTCGAGGATTAGGGTTTTGAATTGGAGTCGTTAAGGGTAGGTTATTGTCCTCGGGATCTGAGTCTGGTCCTTCTTGCATTCCTTCTTCAGGATCATTCTCTATCCCTTCTCCATTACCTTGGTTGGGGTAGTAGGGGTCACCGGGGTGATGGAATCCAGCCATTGAGTCTATACGAGAATAGGGTTAAGAATTGACTATAAGCTAAAGCCCATGGAATTTACTCTTTAAGTTTAAGGGTTGAAGGCACTCGAATACTCCCTTAGTATTCTTTAACGATATGCTTTTGGTAAGTTTTAAATTTGTTGTCCATTGTAGACACTCCTTGGCATACGTTAGTCGGCTCTTGGACAAATATAGTTGATCAGGCTATATTCTTCCCAGTTCCGATTACATGTCCCAAGGCATACCCGCACTGCACAACTTATTTATAATACTTATATATTGTTTTAATTGTGATACTGACCATGTTATTAATATGAACTGAATGCATGCCTACTTTACAAAAACTAAGTAAAATTAATTTTTAAAAGTATGACTCTTACTCAGAGTGTTTTTGCCCAGTTGTGTTTATAGTTGTATACCAGAATGGTTTTGATATACTTAATTCACTATAAACAATGCTCTGATACCAATCTGTCACACCCCCAAACCAAAATGGCGGAAACGTTCGGGGGCGGAGGACGTCATATTCAGTATCATAACAGTTCATAGAAAGGAAAGTACACACCACCATATATATTAAAGTTTCCAAAATGTTTACATAATTGTATCCGTTACATGTTCAAAAGTTAAATACATAAACATCTTTCAAAAGAAGTAAGTAACGTCAGCACGTTAATCTCCAAAAGTTGATTTCCAAATCTGCTTAGCGGTTCCCTGAGAATACAAGTTATTTCAAAGAAAAAGTGTCAACATTTAAGTTGGTGAGTTCATGAGTAGTGTTTTGAGAAAATGTACTCCATTCGAAAGTTCGTGTATGTTTTCCAGAAAACGCAGTGTTTCAAATGTAAAGAGTTATGATTTGTTGTGTTGAAAATGAATGTATTAGATCCAGAAAAATCCCATATTTTCCCTAATGGTTGAGATATGAATTGTTGTGTTTTCCAAGAAAAACCCTTATTTTCTTATGAAAGTATGAAATGCATATGAATGTTCGTGTTATAAGTTGTAAATGGTTGCACCAAGAAAATCCCTTATTTTCCTATTAGTTGTTTGGTTTGTATACAGGAAAAACCCTTATTTTCCTGACATAACTGGCAGTCTCCAAGACCGAAAATCGCAAGCAACCGACGTGCTTGTAAGTTGTGTCATAGTTTTACATAGTAAAGCTATACGAAGATCGCACTTGTTAGATGAAGAATAGTTTTAATAGCTATTCGTTCATAAAAGCATAATACCATAATAATTGTATATCCGATGAGTTTTATAACCATACTAAACATAATATGCCTGTAGCGACGCTCTTCAGGCGTCGTAGCGTTATGACAACTGTCACCCCAAAAGACGGACTGTAGCTAACAGTCAGGACGCGGGATCATGACTTCCCGTATAGATCTATACACATTTGACACGTTCTCCGAATGGGAGACTCTGGACTTGTAGCGATACCTTTCCTCAAAAAGGCAGTGTTGGAAGATGTACACGTCTCACGGATTCTCAACTATGTCTGTATTAAAGTAGTAGTTTGTATGCAAAGTTTATCCTTTTTCACAATGTTTGACAAAGCATAAATCATAAGTTCTTTGAATGCATAAAATGATTTAGTAAAGAATGTTACCCTTGATATGATGTATTTGTATGTAAACGTATAAATAAAACATATTTCTATTTATAAACATATTGTATCCCAAGAGGGTAAAGCTGTGTTGTGAGGTGTTTTGCATCATAATAACTTCATAAGATAGTTAAAACAACAGTATGAAAAGTATATCAAAAGATCGATGTTTCACACGATTTTAGCCGTGTGTTTACTTGTATTCCCCCCTAAAAGAGTATAAAAAGCATTTAAAAACGTATTTAAAGGGTGTTTGCAGGGGTATGAACTCACTTGAAGGTTTGAAGAAAGCGAGCAGAAAACTGGGCAGAGTTTTGTCTCGGGAAACGAATTTTTCTCGGGATTCTCGGGAATCTCGGGAGTGTAAAACTTTCTCCCCACCTTGGATATGAAAACCGGGCCTTTGGGATGACTCCGAGGGTTGAAACGTAGAGCTTCGGCGCGAGAAAGGAAAGAAATTAGCAATTTTGGCCGACACCCTCGCACCCCTTTTATAGGGCCTGGAAGCCTCGCGTATGCGGGGCGTACGCTCGTACGCAGGGCGTACGAGACGTCACTGCTTACCGCATCCTCGGAAGAAACATCGGAGCGACGTGGACAGTTCGGAGCCCTTGATTTGAGTACGCGGGGCGTATGAGGGTACGCAGGGCGTACTCCGGTCCTATCCGCTGACTCCTCTTTGGATATTATCAAGAGTTTTTATTTATTTTTATTTTTATTTTAAATAAACTTCTAAAATTCATATCTCCTTCATACGAACTCCGTTTTCGACGTTCTTTATATCCACGCGTAGGTGAGACTAAGATCTACAACTTTCATTTAGATTCCGTTAGGAAAATTATGAAATTATTTTTATTATTTATTTATTAAAATGACGTGATTAAGGAATTTCTTCAAAAATTCATAACTTCTTTATCTGACGTCGGTTTTTGCCAGACTTTTTACCGCTGAAATACCATTGACGAGACCTTCGCTTCTCGTTTAGGTCATTCCGGCCAAAAGTCACTCGATCTCCAATTCGAGTTTTTACGTAACTTCGTATTGTCGGTTTTTGTCGGAAAAACTTAGAATGGTCATAACTTCTTCGTTATAACTCGGATTTTAGTGTTCTTTATATGCTTGGAAACCTTAAGACGATATCTATTACATAGCGTACTCCAAACAGAGCCTTTGAATACTTCATTTTTCGATGATATTCTAATTACCTTTTCAAAGAGGTTACAAGACTCGAATTTCAAAGACCTGAAATGACGGGTTGTTACAAAACTCCTGACCGAAAACCCATCCAGTCGAAAACCCTTGGCCGTAAACTTCTTGGGGACCTAAAGAGGTCCAAATCTGGAACCATATCCTTATGATAAGTCCATATCTGAGTATGAATCCATTTTGCACTAAAAATGGCCATTTACTTCCAAGAAGAGGGATCTAAGTAACTAAAGCTCAAGGTAACGAATTTATACCTCAAGATGTTGGCCAATATAGTGTAGATATCGGATCTACTACTTCTCTTTGTGCTCCTTCTTCTTCAAGCTCTAAAAATCCTTCGCAACCCACCAAAATCACTCATAAACACTCTTACTCTCACTCAAGAGTGTTCACGGCCACAAATGGCTTTCTGTAGGGAGGTAAGGTGCTAAGGGAGGCCACAAGGGCAGATAATGATCCTTATATATAGGCAAACCCCGAAATTAGGGTTTTCTCTTTACAGCTCCAACTCGTTGAGTCGGGCCTTCCAGCTCGCAGAGTTGGTCCCGATCTGCATCCATGATTAAATGCCCCTTCTCGACGAGTTACACTCCCAACTCGCTAAGCCCATGCACCAAAAAACCCGAAATTAACTAAATCAAATTATACCTAGAACATGTGTTACAAACTCCCTCATCTAGTCATCAAGATGCCCGGCTCCAGAACCCGAGCATGAACCCTCCCCGACACCGGAACTGCCCACTAGCCTGCCTCGCAATACCACCATACTGAAAATAGACCATAAAACTATCAGAATAATCATTAATGCGCATATCGGGGAAATCATAACTACATAAGCTCCCTGGTTTCATTATAGCCCTCCTTGAATCGAGTATGGATCCTCTACTTCCAGTAGTACGGGCCCATACTACCTTCCGCATCTATCCGTACTTTCCTTAAGAAGTGCCTTCAATCAGCCAAGTTACTCTATAACCAACAGATCCCTCGTAGCTAGGGCTCCCAACACTAAATCTCATCCTAAGTTTTCTTAGGGCAGACTCCACACCACTATGTGCCATCAACTTCAGAAGGAACTTATGTTAACCTTCTCTAACTAGCTCACGAATACAATTACATATTACAAATACTAGATAATTTTTCGAATGAGAGGTCTCTCCCAACAACGGTTGGACTCAAACAAAAGCTCCACAATAGAGCTAAACCTAACCTTCTGAAATTATTTAGTTTTCATAATATGTAACTAAGCATATTCACTTACTAACTAGCTGAGATTAGCAACAACTCCTAAAAGCACAAAGCAAGCAACATTCAGGAATCAAGTAAATAGAACTGAGCATAACCTAATAAGGCCATCCTATCGCTGACTGGTCAGTACTAGCATACAAATCCATAAGCTCATACAATAGGCATACAAAGGCATCCCTCCTAGATCCTTAGCCCTAATCTAGCATGAGATTCACAATTCATATCATATATAAGCATGTACGGGTATTTTAGGATAACTTACTTGAGCTCGACCGATTTCACGCCCCATACCCTTTTCTCTTTTAGAAATTCTTTTTATAAAAATGTTTCTTTTAAAATTTTCTACCAAGTCCTTAGTTTGAGTTCAGACACACCCGAGAGTGTGCATGAATACATCAAACCAAGGCTCTGATACCAACTTGAAACATCCAAAAATATGGTCCCAAAAATTTTGTTTTTAATAATAGATAAAATAGTGATTCCAATGACATCCAATCATCTCAAATAAAAACCAATGTATCAGTTGTCATAAAATTAGAGTAAAACATCATGTGCGGAATCCCAATGGTGTGTGAGATGTAGTCACCCTAAGCTCTACCCCTTGGAACTAGAAGTACCTGAAACATAAACTAAAAACCGTAAGCATAGAGCTTGGTGAGTTTCCCCAAAATACTACATATCAAACATAAACTAAACATATAGTGAGCCCTGCCCGGCTTCAAACCCCGTCCGACATCAGGCCCCGCTCGGCATCGAGTTGAGCTCGGTAAAACGGGCCCCACCCAACATGCAATAACATATATCAATGTGAACACATACTCATGCAATAATCACAGAGATACATAACATACATAAATCCATCAGGCCCCGCCCGAAAGACATACAAGCACATGCAAGAGTCACGAAGACAACTAGTATACTAACAACATAATATAAACATGGGTCGGCCTTGGTGCCTTCGACCCGCTAAACCTGGTAAGGAAACTCACCACGAATACAAAAAGGTGGTTAAACGGATCCCGGCTCCGAATATCGACTCAACTCAACTCCTAAACATAAAAGATTTCCTTAAGTTAAGAACAACATGCCCATAATCCCCCTTTATAGGTCAAACTTGGTCAAAGACTAAAGTCGAAGTCAAAGTCAACAATCCGAGTTGACTCAGCTCGTCGTGTTTATCTATCAGTCTGCAAAGTCGGGAGAAATCGATCCAACTCACCAATTTCCTCCATAAACTCATCGAGTTCACTAGAAATCCAACCTCTTAATCCATTAAGCCTTCCTTAATGAAACTATGAGATTCATGACTTAGATCTTAACTGTAATAGCCTCAAGAAGGGTAAAGTTTCCAACTTTACCCCTAAGAACCACCAAAATGGGTTCAAAACCCAAACCCTAGGCTTAAAAGGGTAAAGAATTAATCAATAAGCACTAAATCACCAAAGGAATAACCCTAAACTGTAGTTATGGTTCTAAGAGTTGAAATACCACATAAAGTTTCCAAGTTTACATTCAAGTATACATAGAAGAAGCTCAAATGCTCAAAAGAAGCTATAAGATGGACTCAATGAATGCATGGAGCCCTTAAGGCCATAAAGTTGGCACATTTATGCCAAAAGAGCTCAAGAGGACTATAGATCTAGAAGAATAGCACTTGGGATATCCTTCAACCCTACCAACCACCCAAACATGACTAAAAGCATCAAAACTAACCCCAAAAGAGATCTAATCAAATATAGATCAAGGTTAGAACTTTATACCCAAAATATGTTGGAAATGATGCAAAGAATCAAGATCTTGAAGGCTCCTACTTGAATCACCACCTTGCACCAAGTGTCTCTTTCATCCAAGGGCTTCAAACACACCAAAACACACTCACAGAGAGCTCACAACACTCAAAAAGGGATTTAAGGTTTCGAGATTAGGGTTAGGGACTATGGAGGCTGGAAATGAGGCCAACACCTGGGACTTCAGGTGATTAAATAGGGTGCAAAACCCTAAAATTAAGGTTTCCTCCTAAGCGGACAACTCGCCGAGTTGAGGCACCTCAATTGTCGAGTTGCCTCATAAAACCCGCGGTCAAGATAATTCTACTTGATGAGTTGAGGCTTCCAACTTGCCGAGTTCTCCAAGGAAAAATATAACAATTGCAAAGATAAATTCAAACCGAAAACTAGGCGTTACAATTCTCCCCCACTTGTATCATACTTCATCCTCAAAGTCCGTCGTCTCGAACAGTCCTGGATAATGCTCCCTCATCTCCTCCTCGGGCTCTCAAGTCCATTACAAACCCTTACGATGTAGCCACTGCACCTTCGCAAGCTCCACCACCTTGTTCCTCATGGTTTTCGTCTTCCGATCTAATATTGCCACTGGTCTCTCAACATAATTCAGGCGCTCATCCACCTGAATATCCTCCAAGGGTACAACTGCAAAATCATCCACCAAACACTTCCACAACTGAGAGACATGAAAATGTGCTATGAATTTGACTGATCTCGGCTGGAAGATCTAGATGATACGCAACCCGACCCACTCGAGCCAAAACACTGAATGTACCGATATACCTGGGGCCCAACTTGCCTCGCTTCCCGAACTGGATGACACCTTTCCAAGGTGACACCTTCAGTAGAACCATATCTCCCACCTAGAGCTCCAAATCTGACCGATGCTTATCGGCATAGCTCTTCTGCTAAATCTGAGCTATCTGAAACCTGCTCCGAACCTGTTGAATCATCTTAGTAGTCTTGATTACCACCTCGGTACTCCGCATGACTCTCTGACCTACCTCGCCCCAATAGATCGGGGTTCTACATTTCCTATCGTAGAGAATCTCAAAAGGAGGTCGATCAATGCTAGCGCGATAACTGTTGTTATACGAAAATTTCGCTAACGGAAGATACGTATCCCAACTCCCACCAAAATCTAATACGCACGAACGCAACATATCCTCAAGAGTTTAAATCGTTTGCTCACTTTTCCCATTGATATGCGGTTGAAAAGTTGTACTTAAATAGAGACGAGTACCCATATCATCATGAAACCGCTTCCAAAATCTTGAAGTAAAGCGAACATCCCGCTCTGAAACTACTAATATCGGCACCCCATGACGTGCCACCACCTCCCAAACATAAATATCGACTAGCTTCTTTGCAGAAATACTCTCCTGGATCAGGATGAAATGCGCGCTCTTGGTCAATCGATCCATGATGACCCAAATAGAATCCACTCCACGTGTTGTTCTAGGAAGCTTCATGACGTCTTCCCTTTTCCACACCGTGAGTTCGTTGATGATCGTCCTTGACTTTCCTGCAATTCAAGTACTGCTCCACGAACCATGCTATATCCCGCTTCATATAGGGCCACCAGTAATCAGGGCGAAGATCCCTATACATCTTCGTCGCCCTGGGATGACTGGAGAATCTCGACTTTTGAGCCTCCTCCATCAAGACTTGGCGCACGCCGCCCCAATAAGGAACCCAGACCCTCTGATGTAGGGTCAAAAATCTCTGGCTATCATAATAGAAGGATTCCACCTACCCCACTATCCGCTCACACTTCTGGCGCTCTTCCTTCATAACCTCAACTTGCGCCTCCGAGATCCATTCCAACAACGGAGTAATCACTGTAATCCTCAAGCATATATGACGAATCGGAGCCGCGGCCACCTTGCGGCTGAGAGCGTCGGCCACCACATTGGCCTCCCCTGGGTGGTACACGATCTCATAATCATAATCTTTCACCACATCCAACCAACAACACTGCCTCATAACCAGGTTTGGCTGATCCATCAAGTACCTCAAGCTCTTGTGGTCTGTGTAAATAGTACAATGAACTCCATAGAGGTAATGCCGCCAAATCTTGAGGGAAAAACAACAGCCCCCAGATCCAGATCATGTGTCGGATAATTCGCCTCACGAGGCTTTAGTTTCCTCGAAGCGTAAGCAATCATGCGACCCCATTGCATCAAAACTGCACCAAAACATGTGATCGACGCGTCATAATAGACCACAAAATCATCGACACGCTCTGGAAAAGTTAGAATCGGCGTCTCACACAGCCGATGTCTAAGAGTCTCAAATGCTGCCTGCTGCACAGGCCCCCAACAAAATGCCACTGACTTCTTGGTCAGTCGAGTCAAAGGAACAACAATCTTGAAGAAATCCTGGATGAATCTCCGATAATAACTAGCCAAGCCAAGAAAAACTCTGAATCTCAAATGGAGACATCGGAACCTCCCACTGCATCACAGCTTCGACCTTAGCCGGATCGACCAGAATACCCTTCGGGTTGACAAGGTTCCCCAGGAACTGCACCTCGCACAACCAGAACTCGCATTTGGAGAACTTTGTAAGAAGTCTCTCCCTCGTCAATGTCTCAAGCACCTCAGTGCTCCTCATGTTGCTCCTGCGTCTTGGATATATACCAAGATACCATCAATGAAGACTATCACGGACTGATCGTGTAACATCCCAAGATTTTTCATTTATAGTCCCTGGGATGGAAGGGTGAATCCATGAAAAGTCTTAGTGATAAATTGCAATTTTGAGAACAGGAGGAGTACGTTGAACATACATAAGGTTACACTGAGCGTACTAAGCGCCCTAGTACGCTGAGCGTACACTTGTGTACGCTGGGCGTACTCATGACAAAAGGAAACCCTAATATCTAGGGTTTGGGGGATATATAAGCAACATTATGAGCACAAAACCCTCCCTTAACCCAGTTTCCATTGCTTAGAGTCGTTTTCCCGAAACCCTAGCCATTTCCTTGAGTGTTTGAGCTTATTGAGTGTTTCTTGAGTGTTTTAAGAAGAAGGTGTTGCATCAAGGAGTTGGAGAAGAAGATCAAGCTTGTAGATTTGAAGTTGGTTAGTGCCCTAGAAGCTCCATAAGGTAAAAAGCTTCAAACTTTATGCATCTATGTATAGATCTTGCCATTTTTGCTTTAAAGAGTCATTTCTTGTCCCGAAAGTCCCAAGATGGTGCATGATGTGATTTGGACTAAATTAACTGTCCTTCTAGACACTTGAAGGGGTTTTGAGTGTTGAAAATGAGGTCCCAATGGCTTAAGATGTCCCATGCATGGAGTAGGAAGGTCTTAATGGATTAATACCAAGTATTAAGAGCTTTCTGGAGGTCCAAAGTGATAAAGTTCGTAACTTTATGGGTCCTAGGCACATTTGGTCACTGGATCTGAAGTTTGGGCTTAAGTGCTTAAGCCATTAAGCAATTATGTAGATTTTAGCAAACCTCTACGTACACCCAGCGTCAATCCAGTATCCCCAACGTACTGGGTCAACCACCCCGATGGTGGTCAACATCAGGACAAGTATGCCCAACGTACCACACGAGTACTCCCCAGGTACGTCCTCTGTTAGGCCTTTGACAATTGGGCTTCAGGTTTTGGGCTGCTTATGGACTAGTTGGATTTGGGCCTTTACTGGACTTTATGAATATAATATTTCGGGCTAAGTTTTGATAATGAATCTTGGAATTAGGCTCAATTAGGGAGTTGGGCCCAATTTGGTAAATTGGGGCAATAATGGGTTTTGCATAAGGACTTTCAAGGTTATGGACTTGGAATTGGGCCTTGGCCCAATAAAGAGAATATACATGATGGATTGGGTGGACCCTTAGTCAAGATTGTTATGTTGTGTAATGACTTGGTATTTATTATGTGGTAGTTCGAGATTTCTGGTGAGACAACGATCGGAGGTTTTCGGTACTTCGGCACTACTTGCGAGGTGAGTTACCTCACTATACTAAGGGGTCTAAGGCACCAAGTTCGGCCCATTGGATATGATATCCTAGCAGTGGGTGGTATGTTGAGTACGAGTTAGTGTTGCATGCTAGTTGCTATGCCAGTTAGGTAGATGTGTAGGACTACCTGTAGTATTATGTGATTATCTGTATGCGTATTAGTTGTTTTATATGTTGACATATATTGTGGGATGGGTTGAGGTGATACTGCTCTGTGCGGTAACCAATAAACCTGGGAGCATTCCAGATATGAGTCGAGAGCTAGGTGGGGCATGCCAGACTTGTATTGTGGGCTCGGGAGCATTCTAGATACAAGATGAGGGAGACTTGTACTGTGGGTTCGGGAGCATTCCAGATATGAGCTGAGGGAGACTCGTACTGTGGGCTTGGTGGCAATCCAGATGTGAGATGTGGGCCCGGAAGGCAACCCAGAATCACATTGTGGGCCTAGGGGTAATATAGTCTATAAAGTTGTGGACCCAATACATGTTGTTATTTATATATGTGTTATGTGCAGTGTATCGGTATTTTGGGGGAACTCACTAAGCCTCAGGCTTACAGTGTCAGTTTATTGTTTCAGGTACATCAGGTGATCGCGGGAAGGCAAAGGCGTGATGGTATGGCTCCTCATATTTATGTTTCTGGGATATTTTGATATTATACATTTTGAAAACAAGTTTTGTAATGATTTATGGTTTTGAGATGTTTTTGAAAAGTTTAGATTTGGCATGATTTTTATGGATGTTACAGATCCAGAATCTGTCTACACACGCGGTTCATGATATCATTGAACGCGGCAGGAGCATTGGTGAGCCTAAACGGCATCACCACGAACTCATAATGGCCATAGCGGATCCGAAAAGTTGTCTTATGCACACCTTCGTCCGTTACTCGCATATGATGATAACTCGATCGTAGATCAATCTTGGAGAACCAAGATTTACCCTGAAGTTGGTCGTAAAGATAATCAATACTCGGGAGCAGATAACAGTTCTTCACCGTTACCTTATTCAACTCCCGGTAGTCGATATACATCCGAGGGGATCCGCCCTTCTTCTTCACAAACAGAATCGGGGCTCCCCAAGGCGAACTACTCAGTTTAATGAATCCCTTATCTAACAGCTCTTGCAGCCATGTAGACAACTCCTGCATCTCGGGGGGAGCCAACCGATACGATGCTTTGGCTATCAGAGCCGCACCTGGAATCAAGTCGATCCTGAACTCCACCTGCCTCTCCGGAGGTACCCATGCAAGTCCTCCGAGAGTACATCTGGATACTCACGCACAATCGACATATCGTCCACGGTCGCCTTCCCCTTATTCCAGGTATCCATGACATAGGCGAGCAAACCTGTACAACCCTAATGAAGGTAACGTTTGGCCTTCGCTGCAGAACACATAACCGACTCATGTTGCGGTCTCTCACCCTGAATCACTAACTCTCCCCCACTTGGGTTCCGAACCCGAACCAAATGCTACTAACAGTCGATCACTACCCTATTAGGGCCCAGCTAATCCATGCCCACGATAACCTTGTTCCCACGCAAAGGAATGGAAACCAGATCCACTGAATACTGCTCGCTGAATAACTGAAAGGTACACCCTCGATGAACCCTCGCAACATGTATAGACCTATCATCAGCAATCTCCACATCAAGAGGATGATCTAGCTCCCCTGGAGCTCCAGTAAATCTCTTTCTAAGCGCAAAAGATACAAAAGATCGGGTAGCCCACAAATCGAATAATACCAAGGCAGAGATACTGTTCACGAGGAATGATCCTAAAATAAAAAACATAAGCATAAACAATAATTCAATATAAATAAAGAGATAAGGAGAATATACATACCCGTAACCATATCTTGAGCTACTCGTGCCTCCTCTGCGTCAGCTGGAACGCCTTACTCTTCGCCGCTGGTGCATCTGCCCGGCCCTGACGGTCGTCATTAATCCTTAATGTCGCAGGAGCGGGTATGACATCGGTCCTCCCGTAGCCAAACTCGGACAATGGGCCTTCTTGTGGCCCCTCTGATTGCACTGAAAGCAAATCAAGTCAGATAACTAAGCGGTGGGGGTGGTAGCAGTACAATTTATGCTAATGTGACCAGTCTGACCGCACCTAAAGCAGCTAGAACCCACCCCTCTGCACATCCCCTCGTGCATCTTGTCGCACTTGCCATAGCGGTTACGACCTTGCTGGCCCCTCAGTCTAGAATCAGATACCCTGCGTCTCTTGCCCGAACCCTTAACACTCATTGCCGAATCTGGCTTCCTCTTCTTCTCCATCTCTAAGTCAATCTCCCTCTCCCTGGCCCTCACTATCATGTCTTCCAGCGTATTGCAGCTCGATCGGCTAACGAACTGCTGAATGTGGATCATCAACATCTTGTGGTACCGGGCCTTCATCATCTCATCGTCCGCCACATATTGCGGAACCAAAAGTCCGCTCTCCCTGAACATAGAGGTGATCTCAGTCATTGTCTCAACAGTCTGACGGAGATGCTGAAACTCTCGTGCCAGCTACTGCACCTCGATCACCAGTGCATGCTCGGCTCAGAACCTAGTCAAGAAATCACTCCAGGTCATCGAATCAATAGCATAACCTCCTATAGGATGCCCTACCTCCTCCTACCAATAACGAGCCCTGTCCTTCAAGAGGCAGGATGCTATTCTGACCTTGTCCCTCTTAGGACAACGACTGGTTCGAAAGGCGTTGGCAATATCTACCAACCACCTGCTGCTCTCAATGTGGTCTGTAGCCGCATGATAGTCTAGTGCTCCACATGCCTGAAACTCCATGTAGGTCAGAGAGTGCGTCCCGATCAATGCCACAATCTCAACACGGAAGGCGCTCAATCTCTCATCAAGAATCTCCAGAATACCCTCCTTGACCGAGCCAAATATCACAGGAGTCTGATCAAGGATACTGCACGTAATCTCAGACGAGATGAACTCCCTCGTCTATTCATCAAGCTGCTTAGCTCTAGAACCCGAGCCTGAACCCTCCCCGACACTGGAACTGCCTACCGGCCTGCCTCGCAATACCATCATACAAAATGAGGCCATAAAGATATCAGAATAAGCATCAATGCGCATATCGGGGAAATCATAACTACAAAAGCTCCCTGGCTTAATTACAGCCCTCCTTGCATTGAGTACGGATCCTATACTTCCAGTATTACGGGCCCATACTACCATCCACATATATTCGTACTTTCCTCAAGAAGTACCTTCACTTAGCCAAGTTACTCTATAACCAACAGATCCTTCGCAGCTAGGGCTCCCAACACTAAGCTCATCCTAGTTTTTCCTAGGACAGACTCCACGCCACTATTTGTCATCGGCTGCAGAAGGAGCTCATGCTAACCTTCTCTAACTAGCTCATGAACACAATTACATATGACAAATACTAGATAATTTTTCAGATGAGAGGTCTCTCCCTATAAAGGTTAGACTCAAACAAGAGATGCGTAATAGAGCTAAACTTAATCTTCTGAAATCATTTTGTTTTCATAACATGTAACTTAGCATATTCACTTACTAACTAGATGAGATTAGCAAGAACTCCTAAAACCACAAAGCAAGCGGCATTCGGGCATCAAGTAAACAGAACTGAGCATAACCTAATCAGGCCATCCTATTACTGACTGATCAGTACTAGCATATAAGCTCATATAACAGACATACAAAGACATCTCTCCTAGATCCTTAGCCCTAATCTAGCATGCAGTTCACAATTCTTATCATATATAAGCATGTATGGTATTTTGGGATAACTTATTTAAGCTCGAATGATTGCGCGCACCACATCCTTATCTCTTTTAGAAATTCTTTTTATAAAAATGTTTTCTTTTAAAATTTTCTACCAAGTCCTTAGTTTGAGTTTAGACACACCCGAGAGTATGCGCGGATACCTCAAACCAAGGATCTGATACCAACTTGAAACATCCAAAAATATGGTCCTAAAATTTTTGTTTTTAATAATAGATAAAATAGTGATTCCAATAACATCCAATCATCTTAAATAAAAACCAATGTATCAATTGTCATAAAATTAGAGTAAAACATCATGTGCGGAATCCCAATCGTGTGTGCGATGCAGTCATCTCGAGTTTTTCGCCTTGGAACCAAAAGTACCTGAAACATAAACTATAAACCGTAAGCACAAAGCCTAGTGAGTTCCCCCAAAATACCACATATCAAACATACAATAAACATATAGTAAGCCCTGCCCGGCATCGAGCTGAGCTCGGTAAAATGGGCCCCGCCCAACATACAATAACATATATCAACGTAAACACATACTCATGCAATAATCACAGAGATACATAACATATAGAAATACATCAGGCCCCGCCCAACATCGATCCTTACCCCCAAAAGACATACAAGCACATGCAAGAGTCACGAAGACAACTAGCATACTAACAACATAATATAAACATGGGTCGGCCTTGGTGCCTTCGACCCTCCAAACCCGGTAAGGAAACTCACCTCAAAGACAGAAAGGTGGCTGAACGGATCCCGACTCCGAGTATCGACTCAACTCAAAAACATAAAAGATTTCCTAAGTTCAGCACAAAATGCCCAGAAGCCCCCTTATAGGTCAAACTTGATCAAAGACTAAAGTCGAAGTCAAAGTCAACAATCCAAGTTGACTAAACTCGCCGAGTTCATCCATGAACTCGCTGAGTTCATCCATGAACTCGCCGAGTTTATCTATCAGTCTGCAAAGTCTGGAGAAATCGATCCAACTCGCCGAGTTCCTCCATAAACCCGTCAAGTTCACCATAAATTCAACCTCTTAATCCATTGAGCCTTCCTTAATTAAACTAGGAGCTTCATGACTTAGATCTTAACTGAAATAGTCGCAAGAAGCGTAAAGTTTCCAACTTTACCCATAAGAACCACCAAAATGGGTTCAAAACCCAAACCCTAGGCTTAATAGGGTAAGGAATTAATCAATAAGCACTAAATTGCCAAAGGAATAACCCAAAACTGTAGTTCTGGCCCTAAGAGCTGAAATACCACGTAAAAGTCGAAGTCAAAGTCAACAATCCAAGTTGACTAAACTCGCCGAGTTCATCCATGAACTTGCCGAGTTTATCTATTAGTCTGCAAAGTCTGGAGAAATCAATCCAACTCGCCGAGTTCCTCCATAAACCCGTCAAGTTCACCAAAAATTCAACCTCTTAATCCATTGAGCCTTCCTTAATTTAACTAGGAGCTTCATGACTTAGATCTTAACTGAAATAGCCGCAAGAAGCATAAAGTTTCTAACTTTACCCATAAGAACCACCAAAATAGGTTCAAAACCCAAACCCTAGGCTTAATAGGGTAAGGAATTAATCAATAAGCACTAAATCACCAAAGGAATAACCCTAAACTGTAGTTCTGGCCATAAGAGCTGAAATACCACGTAAAGTTTCCAAATTTACCTTCAAGTATACATAGAAGAAGTTTAAATGATCAAAAGAAGCTATAAGATGGACTCAACGAATGCATGGAGCCCTCAAGGCCATAAAGTTGGCACCTTTATGCCAAAAGAGCTCAAGAGGACCATAGATCTAGAAGAATAGCACTTGGGATGTCCTTCAACCCCACCAACCACCCAAACATGTCTAAAAGCATCAGAACTAACCCCAAAAAGAGATCTAATCAAATATAAATCAAGGTTAGAACTTTTTACCCAAAATATGTTGGAAATGGTGCAAAGAATCAAGATCTTGAAGGCTCCTACTTGAATCACCACCTCACACCAAGCTTCTTTTTCTTCCAAGGGCTTCAAACACACCAAAACACACTCACAAAGAGCTCACAACACTCAAAAAGGGCTTTAAGGTTTCGAGATTAGGGTTAGGGACTATGGAGGCTGGAAATGAGGCCAACTCTTGGGACTTAAGGTGTTATAGGGTACAAAACCCTAAAATTAGGGTTTCCTCCTGAATGGACAACCCGCCGAGTTGAGGCACCTCAATCGTCGAGTTGCCTCATAAAACCCCGCGAGCAAGACAACTTCTACTCGATGAGTTGAGGCTTCCAACTCATCGAGTTCTCCATGGAAAAATATAACAATTACAAAGATAAATTCATATCGGGGAACTAGGTGTTACGTCACCTCTTTGGTTTATTTATATAGTTGACTCTCAAAAATTCGTCTATTTAACGTGAAATCGAGCACCACAAGATGCAAGAAGCCCCATGTAGTATCATCACTTCATTAATTCATCTTGAGTTATATAGGTTACAATATGATATTTTGTTTTTGATATTTAGACTTTATTCGTAGATCATAATGATCTTTTTTCTTTTTGTGATTAAGATGTTTTCTTCCTAATTATTATGGTTTGTAACAACAAAAAATATGTTTCATGTTTAAAAAGTTAAAGTTTACTTCATATCGATGTCTTAATTGACATCATGTTATAAAGTATATCGCATGCCTAAGGCGTTACGACCAAATTTGAATATGAGTTCATTTTGGTAGGATCTTCCAATCCCGATTCGATCTTACGATCACGATTTTCCAAAACTTAAAACGATCTTGGGTAAAATTCTGATCTTGACAACCTTGGTTTTAGTCCAAGCATTTCGTTGGAAGTTATGAATTTGTCTCTTCCTGGAAATTTTAGCATTGTCATCCTTAAAGTGTGTTATTAACTCTTTTTGTCATGGGTAGGTTTATTCAACTGTTGGATCACTAAAAACCATATAAAATGCCAAAAATACCCCTCCTCTTCATGTTTCGTCACCCTACATTAATGTTACACTACTAGCTAGGGGTTTTTAAGAATCGTCCATGTTGATAAACAACATTTGTATAGAGGAAGGGGAAAAGGAGATTGTTATCAAATATATTGGCAATATATGACTTCAACATGATCTTTATTTTTATAGTGGTCGGTTGGGAAGGAGTATCACATGATTTAAGAATTTTATCTAAAGCATTAGCAAATCCAGATGCATTATTCTTGTTTCCACCATCAACCATGTTCATGTTTATAACATATCTCTACTTTATTTTAAACATTAATTATCTGATTATCTAAACAGATAAATATTATCTAAATAGATAAATATTATCTTTGTGATTTTTCATATACACATATCCGAATATGTAACGACGTAAATTCTCAAACCAAAATTTTCATTTTTAAACACAATAAAACTTGTATCATAATCCTGAAAAACACATATGTCTCAAATGTCAACAAATAAAACACAATCCCAGAATCATAAAAACAATCTTCCGCCGGTGTGTACAATCATCCCGGTGCCTTGCCGCGACCCTCGGAACTAACTGAAACACATAACACATAACACGGTAAGCATAAAATCTTAGTGAGCTCCCCAAAGTACCACACACAACACATTATCCACTCGAGTCTATAACTCAATTAGACCCTATGGTCGATGTGTCTTAGTGGGACCCTCCAGTCCCACAACTCAGATGGACCCTTCGGTCCCTCAACTCAACATCACAATATAATACACAAAATGCATAACATAAATAAACAGCAGAATATCTCATTACACGATTCATGCACATAATACCCTCTGGTCGCACATAAGGTTTACCACTCAAGGTAAGTATAGTGAGAAGACTCACCTTGGGTAATCTCGGAAAGTCTCGAACTCGAAATACTGATATAGCCTCCGCCTAATCACATAAAGTAATACCTCTAATTAACAACGATTCTCAGAGGCTAGACTAATCCCTTCCTATAACCTTTCAGAGGGGGAAAAGACCATTTTACCCCTCCAATGGTCCAAATGTCCAATTGTTGACCAAACCTTAAAAGTCAATGAAATTCAACAGAGGGCAGTACGTGGGGCGTACCAACTCTGTACGCGGGGCATACCCCGGCTATCCAAAATCAAGGATCTCAACCCTTATGCGGCGTATTTTGGGATTTATGCCCAACGTAAGTCCTAGTTTCATGCTCTTAATGGTTTTTGGGCTGGAACAGTTAAGACACAAGCTCATATTCCAGATCTAGTCCTTCTAATGCCTCTTAACCCATAAAGTTGAAGCCTTTAAGCCTTTCCATGGCTGTAAAGGTCACCAATCACTCCAAACTCTTACCCTATTTCCTCATTAAGCCCTTATCTCATGCATGACTCAATATTAACGATCAAGATTGGATTTTTATAGATCTACAACACATTTTATACTGAAATGGGGCAGATCAAGGCTTATGGATACCATTTACTCTTAAAGTCTCCATCTTTGGGACAAAAACCCTAAAAATGGTCCATAATGCACAAAATCCAAAAAGGTTAAGAAAGCTTTGAGAGTTTTACCTCCAAATGATGCTCCAACCTCTGAAAACCTTAGATCTAAGGCTTGTACTTTAACTCTAGCTTCTACAATGGCCCTTCTTCTCTTCAAAATCTCACAAGAACACTTTATCAAGCTCAAACACACACACACACACAAGCTCTAAAACGAAGGCTTAGCTATTTTAGGGTTTCACTCACTGGAAATGGTGGCTGGGATGGAGGCCATATCATTCCTTTTATAGTGCTCAAGTCTCATTTAGGGTTTCAAGTCTGAGCCCAGTATGCCCAACGTACACTATGGTACGCCCAGCGTACTGGTAGCATCCGCTTCAAGCGCACGCTCATGAGTACGCGCAACGTACTCCTCAGTACGCCCAACGTACTCATTTGCTACAAATATCTTCCTTGGGCTAGATTTGACAACCTTGGGAAAGAAGGGGATTAAATAGTTATACCTGATTTCTGGATGTTACAGAATATTTATGGCTTGGTGTCGTAATGTAAGGTATTTCCTGGTAAAGACATGCATCGAACAACAAAGAAATTTTTAACCACGTATATGCAAAACTTCAAAATGTCATTGATCGTGTTTTTGATGTATTGAAAGCATGGTTCCGTGCACAAAAGAAAATGGTTCCATTTATGTTGGTTAACCAATGAAGCATTATCATTACATGTTTTGCATTTTATAATTTTATACGAAAAGAGAGCTTAAGTGATGAGTATTTATATAATTACAATCAACTCGATATGCCACTTGCAATAACCATGTACAAGATGATGTTGAGGATGACAGCATTCAAACAAATGAAAGTGCAGGGCACCAAAAATATATGGCTTATTTATGAGATCAAGTTGCTAACTAGTTAATACAAAATGTATAACAGTTCAAATAAGTTTGTTTAGTCCATTAGTATGTTTGCAATTTACTTTCCATGTTGTCTTTTTCAGGTCACGTCTCCCTTCAACACAAGGTAGTTATATAATGACTTCATATCAGCCACACTCCTTAGGAATTACGAGAAGGAATATAGGGAAAAGTTATTTATTTTTTGTCTCGCCTTGAAATTGAACATGAATCTATCTATCACCATGAAGAAGCCATCTGGAAAACCAAAAACCTAAGAAGCGAACGACTTAGGTTTGTCCAAAATACAAATTAAACAAATGTGGTGCTAATATTAATACTTGTAAGCATTAGTTACTATTTTTATTTTGAGGTGTGTCCATCTCATGAAAAATGAAAGTATTGAAGTGATTTGACTTTTTCACCATATGTGCATCATGTTGTAAGTAACAAAATAATGTAATAACAATATGATTATAGATGTATATTATCATACAAGAATAATCATATGCTATTTTTCTAATTAAGGTGATTTAATACGATTTATAAATGCTTTGTGTTGGCTTTTGTGGTTGTAGCAACACTTGCAGGCACACCTTGTTTGGTTGTTAATAGGTATCTTGATGCAAATGGCTAATCCAAAGGATTATAATCCAAGAAGAATACTCGTTACATGGGTAAATAAAAACATTTGCAATGTAACAGAAATTTTAAAGAAGTCAAAATCATGTGTGCTTTAAATGAGTTTTAATCCATCAATCAATGGTGCAATGTTATGATCTAAGGTGAATTAGTTTGATGTTTTTGTCTTTTCTCTATGTTGCTGCTGGTCACTTTTTCTGTAAATAAGATAAGTTATGCAAACAAACATTGTTATTAGCTCCAATATACTAACTCTTAGTTTTTAAAAAGGAAATATAAAAGTTAGAAATATGTTTAGCTTTTTTTGCTCATATTTGTATAGCTTAATTGTCTATTTAAAAAGATAAGTTTTTAACCATTTTTGACCCTAAAATTTGTGTTGGAATCTTTTAAGGAGTCTCTATTTATGCATCAATGAAGCATTCAAGAACCATATAAATACGAATTAAAATAAAAAATATATATACATATAGCTTAGAGTTCATCATTCTAAAATGACATCAGAAAATATAAAAACATAATACGACAGGAAATTATCAAAGATTAACACTTCTACTTTGATTTTTATGGAGAAAACTGTTGGGAGGAAATATAATTAACGCTTCTAATTTGACTTCATGGAGAAAATTGCGGTAGGAAATTTTCATTGAATGACCGTTCTCCAGGTTGTGTCATCATCATAGGGCCACTTCCTACATGCCAAATAGAAGAGTTATGATGGATTCATTTTTAAAAATTTAATCGGTATATTTGTGCAAATAAAATAAAGGAAGTGTAACACGCATATATACCAGAGGGATAGAATTGTGTCCATGGAGATAGATTCATATCAATAACTTGTCCAAACTCAGATCGTTGAACATTCACATTGTTATCATTATCAATCACATTAGCTCGGTTTACATTCTCATTTTGTCTGCATAGAAGGGTTAAAAAGAATAAATTTTCTTAAAACATTCAACATTGTTGAAGTTCATAACAACTTATACATATATTTACAATCACCTATGAGGAAGAATCCCATTGAAGTTCATAAAATTCATGATCTGCACTTGAGGTTCTCTCGGTGGAAGCCAGTCAAACATGTTGCTTGGGTTTGTAGTAACCATGTTATTAATGTTTATGCCCTATAAACCGAGAAATAAATTTAACAAATTATATACATATATATATATATATATATATCATTTTAGTTTTATTTCTTTTATCTTTCAAAGTTGTGTAAACATACCTGTGTAGTAGATTCTGCATCCGCAGAGTTATACTTCTCAACTAGAACTTGCTAGTTAATTGAAACAAAGAGATCAAATTAGATTTATATTCATTATATATATATATATATATATATATATATATATATATATATATATAAACATATTTGAATCAACATAATATGATCATGTTATGTACACATGTACCTTGCGAAGACGAACACGTTTCAGAGTCTCCTGAAGAACTTCTTCCCGATACTCAGCTTCACACAACGCTGTAATTTCAGAAGGATCCCCTTCAAACATCCTACACACATACATCATACGAAAGATTTATCCATTAAACTTTTAACAAAGTTACATGATAATTACACTAATAACATGTGTTGTTTTTTTATAACTGAGTTATAAACAAGATAAATTTAATTAAGTATGAGTTACATAAATTTATTTTCTAGTAATGTAAATTGTATATTGACTTGAGTTACATAAGAATTAATTGATATAACATTCTCATGAGATAACTTCAAATAACATAAAGATATTTACCTGAGACGCTTTTCCATTTCTATCATCTGGGACTTGCATCGGATGATTTCTTTTTGAATTCCCTATAACAATGTAAAATACAGTTATAATATTGCAATGATTCATGGCTGGTAATGAAACAACCAAAAATCTCTATAAAATAGACTGGGTACAATATGATGTACCTCAAATTGTGAATCTGCATTTGATAGGATACTTCTGTGATCAAATTAAATAAGTTAGTAAAGTTATAAGCTTTAGTCAAAAAAATCAACATCATTAATTTTGAAATACCCGGAACAAAATAAGTAGAGAAGGAAAATATAAGTAATAAGAATGATGTATTCAATTGTGATTTTAGAAACAAAGGAAAAACCTGGCTTGGTTTTGAATACGATAATCTTGTGCTTCTCTTCTCAACTTTCCTAAAGCCTTTTCCAGGTACTGCTTTAAATATAGATCGAATTAGCTCATTTGATCCAAAGTTTATAGCTTTTTATTTACTACTCCATACTATCATATTACTATAGTAGTATGGTAAATTTGTGACAACCAAATGAGTAAAAATATGTACCTCTTGGTTTTGCAACCTTCAGATAGTTTTTGATGCATCAATATGGATCCAAATTAGATTACAAGCAAAACAAAGTGCACAAACACAAATAGTAGAAAAAGTTAAAATCCAAAGAAGAATCATTCATACCAAACAAATATATAGGAAAAAATTAATTAAAACATTGAAATTACTTAATGCATACCTTCCTCTTTCATGATCGGGAAGATTTATGTATCGGGCCATAATTTCTTCGATACTATCCAACACCCAAAAAAGAATTTTAGGAAAATAATCAATGGGTGGTTAGAATAAATCTCAAAAACAACACAAAATATATGATCAAAAGGAGATTTATTTTGCATTAAAGGTTGATCTTTTTACCTTTTACTTCCAGAGAAAATGCTAGCTCTTCCGGAGGGAGAAAACATGATGAGAGCAACATCCACATCACATAGAACAGATAGCTCATAGGCTTTCTTGATCAACCCATTTCTTCTTTTTGAGAAAGTAACTTGCCTATTTGTTGAATTTTCTATTTTCTTGATCTGTAATTTTACTCTCCCCATTGTTTATTCATAGAATGATCAATTTCTTCTGATAATGTGTGTAGTTGAGAAGAATTCAGAAAGGAAGAGGTGAAGTAATGAGGAGGGTGATGAATGTGAAGAGATTTATGCAATGGATTTTTGTCACTACTAGGCAAGGTGACATATGAGAGAGATAGAGGTGGCGGTGGTCGTTGGTGTCACCTAGCGAAAATAAATACTAAAATATTCAATATTAGCTACTAAGCATGAAAAGCAAGCCATGTTCGTAGATCAGGTTCTGAACGCGTGACCAAATTTGTTGTGGTCCATGAATCGAATCTTAAAAGTCATGGTTTGCGGGCTTGCACACCATAAATTCATGAACTTTGTATAAGATTCATGCTTTTCATACGGGCACAAATTTTACACTAGAAATGAGAGTATTAGATATAAATTTATTGTATTGTAACTTTGGAATTTAGTCATCAAAGGTAACTTATGTTGAATGTATAGACTTTTAGGATAATTTTTCAATAGAAATTACTTCATCTATAAATGGAATCAAACTTCAACATTTATATATATACGATAAGTTGGTTTATTAAGTTCCATTTAAACTATACTAAACTTTATGTTAAGAGTAAGAGAACCTAAAAGATAAGGGCGGAATTATATATATATATATATATATATATATATATATATATATATATACACACACACACACACACAGAGGGGGAGGGAGGTGTTATTTCCACTTTTGTTTTTGATCCATCCACTTAAAAAATTATGTTTTGACTTTTATACCCTCATTATTATTCTATCTTTATAATTGAAATGAAAGGTAAAAAAGTCAAAACACTTTGTTTTAAAGTGGATGAATAATTAACATGAGTGGAAATGTCTCCTCCCATCTATATATGGTGGGCCTTGAAACTCTTGACGGAACAAAATTTATGTTCTTTTGAATTTGGGTCTATTTTCACCTCTTTAATCATTATCTAATTTGTCCACAAAGGACTCTATTAAGTCTTCAATATGTTATACATAACATTTTGTTTTATATTAAGCGCAACTAGCCATACGTAAGGAAACAAAACCCAAAGTTAAAAAGATTTATTAGTGTAACATCCCAAGATTTGCCATTTATAGTCCCTGGGGATGGAAGTGTGAAGCCATGAAAAGTCTAAGGGCTACATTACAATTTTGGGATCAGGAGGAGTACGTTGCGCGTACATAAGGGTACGCCGAGCGTACTAGGCGCGCTTTAGTACGCTGGGCGTACTCATGTCAGAAGGAAACCCTAATATTTAGAGTTTGGGGGCTATATAAGCAACATTATGAGCTCAAAACCCTCCCTTACTCCCAACCTCCACTACTTAGATTCCTTTTCCCTAAACCCTAACCAGTTCGTTGAGTGTTTGAGCGTATTGAGTGTTTCTTGAGTGTTTTAAGAAGAAGGTGTTGCATCTAGGACTTGGAGAATAAGATCAAGCTTGTAGCTCTGAAGTTGGTTTGTACCCTTGAAGCTCCAGAAGGAAAAAAGCTTGGAACTTTATACTTGTTTTAGATAGATCTAGTCATTTTAGCTTTATAGAAGCATTCTTGTCCCAAAAGTCCCAAAATGGTGCATGTTATGATTTTGACGAAATGAGTTATCCTTTGATACTCTTGAAGGGGTTTTGAGTGATAAAAATGAGGTCCCAATGGCTTAAGATGTCTCGTGCATGGAGTGGGAAGGTCTTAATGGATTAAGACGAAGTATTAATAGCTTTCTGGACGTATCAAGTGATAAAGTCCGTGACTTTATGGGTCCTACGCATATTTGGTCACTGGATCTGAAGTTTGGGCTTAAGTGCTTAAGCCATTAAGCACTTATTCAGATTTTGGCAAACCTCTAAGTATGCCCAACGTAAATTCAGTACACCCAGCGTACTGGGTCAACCACCCCGATGGTGGTCAACATCAGGATGAGTACACCCCGCGTATGTCCTCTGTTGGGCCTTTGGCATTTGGGCTTCGGGTTTTGGGTTGTTTATGGACTAGTTGGATTTGGGCCTTTGCTGGACTTTATGAATATAATTTTTTGGGCCAAGTTTTGTTAATGGATCTTGGAATTAGGCCCAATTAGGGAGTTGGGCCCAATTTGGTAAATTGGGCCAATAATGGGTTTTGCATAAGGACTTTCAAGGTTATGGAATTGGCATTGGACCTTGGCCCAATAAAGAGAATGGACATGATGGATTGTGTAGATCCTTAGTCAAGATTGTTATGTTTTGTAATGACTTGGTATTTATTATGTGATAGTTCGGGATTTCCGGTGAGGCAACGATTAGAGGTTTTCGGTACTTCGACACTACTTGTGAGGTGAGTTATGCTCACTGTACTCAAGGGTCTAAGGCACCAAGGCTAGACCTTTGATTTGTTATTTGGGATTGTTACTATTGTGATATGTTAACTTGGTATCCTGGTAGATAGGATGATTATATGCTAGTATAATTTGTTAGATCGATATCTTGGTAGATCGGATGTGGTTATGTTTAGTGACCTGTAGTTTGGTCTGTCTGTTTGTATGTTGGTAGGAGATTACCTGTTATATGTGCACATGATTGATTAGTAGTTGAGGGTATTCCATCCAGAGGATGATAGGACCCTAGTATGTTGTCTTTATAGACTGTTATATGATTATCTGATAGGTGCACATGTTTCATTGGTTATGCGGGCATTCCAATCCGATGGTTGTGGGCCGAGAGTATTCCATCCTGAGGATGATTAGACTTGTAGTATGTGGGCATTCCAACCCGATGGTTGAGGGCCAGGGGTATTCCAACCCGATGGTTGATTGGACCCATAGTATGTTGGCATTCCAACTCGATGGTTGAGGGCCTGGGGTATTCCAACCCAGCGGTTGATGGAACTCATACTATGTTGGCATTTCAACCCGATGGTTGAGGGGTCTGGGGTATTCCATCCCGATGGATGATTGTGTCACACCCCCAAACCTGAACGGCGGAAACGTTCGGGGGCGGATGACTTCATGTGGCAACGTAACAAATGAATACATAGTAAAGAAAGCAATACAACCATCATATATATATAATTGAAAGTTTACATTTGTCAAAAGTTACATGTTCAAAACCAATTACAATATGATGTCAAAATACGAGATTAAACTGGCGCCGCAGCATCCCTTCATCAAAAGCAAAATGAATACCTGAAATTTACTGATTCCCTGGGATATACAAGTAAATTTTGAAAGAGTAGATCAGCATTTAAGCTGGTGAGTTTCATAAGTATTTAAATGACAATGTTTGAATGAAATGAAATGTTTTTCCTTTGTTTGTTGGTGTTTAGAAAATCCTATATTTTCTACTAGTATAATAGTAGCCTTTACTCAAGACCAATGTTTGTTTCTAAAATGTATGTAAGTGTAAAATAACCAATGAGTTTGAACACCTTGTAAATCAATGCATTTTTAATACCCCTTGTGAGTTTTATAACCATACTATTGACTCGGAATGCCTATACACAACGTTCTTCAGGCGTTGGAATGTTATGACGTTTGTCACCCCAAACGGTGGACTGCAGCTAACAGTTAGGGCGCGGGTTGTCAAGCCCGTATAGATCTATACACAAACACCACGCTCCCCCTCCAAGGGATTCTGGTATATAATACAGGACTTTAAATGTGTACTCGAACGTACATGAAGTTAGTGTCTCACAAAACCGTGGTATAAAAACAGATCTACTTGTTAAAATGTTACGTTTATTCTTGTATACGAAAGTAAACTTCTTGAAATTCATGTTTCTAGTACATAAGAGTTAGAAATTTGTTCGTAAAACTATACCTATTATAGTTTTCTAAAAGTGTGTCTTGTTTGTTTAGAAATACCTAGAAAAGAAATCACTTGTTTATGAAAGTATAGATTTTTGGTGTAGAGTCTAAGATAGACAAGAATAATCTAAGAAAAGTTTAGTTTATACACACATTACAACAATGTATATTTCAAAAGATAGAATGCTATTTTAACATATTTTATATATATGAAAGTTCCTTATAAAGTTTGTAAATCGCATGTGATTTGGATATATAAAAGCATATAAAAGAGTTTCTTTATGTAACACACGATAATACTCGTGTGTTTTACTTGTAATCCCCCCCTTGAAAGCATATAAAAGAATTTAAAGAATATTTAAAAGGTAGATTAAGGGGTATGAACTCACTTGAAAGTTTGAAGATAGCGAGATGGAAAACCGGGCAGAGTTTCGTCTCGGAAACGGATTTTCCTCGGGATTCTCGAGAATCTCGGGAGTAAAATCGACCCTCGGGACTTGAGCAAAAAGACCAGAGCTTCGGGTTTGAACGGGCACGGAAAACGAGGCAAGATTGTGAGAGAGAGGAGAGAAATGAGCCCTTTTCTCGGAAGCCCTCGCATCCTATTTATAGGAAGGCTGAACCGCCTCGGTACGCGGGGCGTACGCTCGTACGCAGCGCGTACGCGTACGTCATGCATGACCGAAGCCTCGACTGCCTCGGCTTCGGATGGGACGGGTTGCTGGGTACGCGGGTTGGATGGGACGGGTTGCTGGGGAGACGGGTCGGATGGGACGGCGGGTCGGACGGGTCGGATACTTCGGACGGGTCGGACGGGTCGGATGCCTCGGATAGGGCGACGTGGACGATCAGAGGCCAAGTCTCTCGGGTACGCAGCGCGTACCCGGATGAGGACGCTGACTCCTCTTCGGATAAGGTCCGAAATTTTGAATTAAATAAATATATAATTTATTTAATAAACTTCAAAAATTCATATCTTCTTCATACGAACTCCGTTTTCGATGGTCTTTATATCCACGCGTAGGTGAGACTACGCTCAATAACTTTCGTTTAGACTCCGACGGAAAATTCCGAAATTATTTTTTTTCATTATTTATTTTGAACTCATCGTGTTTAAGGAATTTCTTTGAAAATTCATAACTTCTTTATCTGATGTCGGTTTTTGCCAGACTTTTTACCGCTGGAATACCATTGTCGAGACCTTCGATTCTCGTTTAGGTCATTCCGGCCAAAAGTCGCTCGATCTCCGATTCGAGTTTTTAGCTGTCTGTTGCTAAGTCGAACTTGGAAAAATCATAACTTCGCTATATGAAGTCGGATTTGGGCGTTCTTTTCACGTACGATCATGGTTCAAAGACATTTAAACATAGAAGGAAATTAAATAGAACTATTTGTACATTTTATTATGAAAGTAAATTTTATTACTCAAAAGTGGTTACAATACTTGACCCTTTTTGGTCATTACAAAGAGTTGAAATATCGGGTTGTCACAGATTGGACCCATAGTATCTGTTATATATGTATTATGTGTGGGCATTCCAACCCGATGGTTGTGGGCTGAGAGTATTCCATCCCGAGGATGATTGGAATCGTAGTATGTGGGCATTCCAATCCGATGGTTGAGGGCTTGGGGTATTCCATCCCGATGGATGATTGGAACCATAGTATGTTGTTTGTTATTGTATGTGTATTGTTGTGTGTATGGGTATTTTAGGGGTAACTCAAAGGAGGAGAAGAAAACGGTAAATGATGTTCCCGTTGTTAATGAATATCCTGATGTTTCCCCACGATGACTTGCCTGGACTTCCTCCAGACAGGCAAGTAGAATTTCGAATTGACCTTGTGCCTGGTGCTGCTCCGATTGCAAAGACTCCTTATCGTCTCGCGCCAGCAGAGATGAAAGAAATGATGATCCAATTGCAGGAATTACTTGACAAAGGCTTTATCCGACCGAGTACCTCTCCCTGGGGTGCTCCGATATTGTTTATCAAGAAGAAGGACGGATCGATGCGGATGTGCATTGATTATCGTGAGCTGAATAAGGTGACTATCAAGAAAAAGTACCCACTACCTCACATTGATGATTTATTTGATCAACTTCAGGGTGTTAGCTATTTCTCGAAGATTGATTTAAGATCTGGCTATCATGAATTGAAAGTTCACGAGCAGGTTGTACTGAAGACTGCTTTTCGTACTCGATATGGGAATTATGAATTCCTTTTTATGCCGTTTGGTTTAACAAATGATCCTGCTGTATTCATGGATATGATGAATCGGGTATGCCGACGAGTCCAATGTTTGCTCGACGAGTCGGAGTATCAGATGCCAAATTTTTTGGGTTTTTGAACTGTTTTGCTGTGGGATAATTACCAAAAACGTTTTTAATTGATAAAATCCGATTTTTATTGATCTGGAGTGATTATCCTTGCCAAAATAGTAGATAATTGTCTATTTATTAGATAATCATTGCCTTATATAATAAACTTGATTTATTTGACTGGATTATCTTGCCATAAAATTGAATTAGGTCAAATTTAGATAATCACCAATTATTTGATTAATTGAATTATTTATAATTTGATCTAGATAGTTTTGAAAAGTTTCAAAACTTGCCCTCAAGTTTTGGAATTTAAATTTTTGATTAAAAGGTTTAATTTTGAAATATTTAAATTCTAAACCCTAATATTTTGGAAAAGTTTCAAAATTTGTCCTCAAGTTTTGGAATTTAAAATTTTGATTAAAAGTTTAATTTTGTAATATTAAAGTCTAAAAGCCTAGTTTTTTTTTGAAAAGTTCGAATTACACCCTTACGGTTTTGTTAAGTTAATCAAATGTATAGGTAAAAGAGAGTTAATAAATCCATAATGATATGGTTTATATTTAATTAAATTAAAAGTATAATTTATTAAATTAGACCACCTAGTATTTTAAAAGTGTAAAATACACCCTTATACTATATATAAAATTAAAAGTCTAATATTATATATGAATAAGTAAATGTCAGTCTTATCGTTAGTAGACCTTATTCACGAAGTTGGTCTATAAGGGTTGTTTAAGGAAATTGCCTACAAAATGGCGATTGAATGGGTATCCACTCTTACCCACCGCACTCTTGACTAGTGGAGGGTTGTTAGCCAAACAGGTAGGATAAGACGCAACCTTCCATTATAAGTATAATGAAAAACAAAGTAACTAAACACTTTTATAAATTCCTAAATCTTAGTTACTTTAGGAAAAAGGTGGAGTTGGTGCTATTCCATGAAATTACATTTTGTACCTTTGCTAAGACATTAGTGGAGTGTGTATGGTTAACCAGCACACTAATTGGGATCTAAGAAAAGGTGGCAAAGGGTGACTCAATGTTTTTCATAGATTGATGGAGTGTGTGTGGTTAACTGGCACGTCGATTAAGTGACTGTAACATTGGGGGCACCATGTATATTTGCATGGCTATCCACAACTTGTTTGTGATCCTCGGCATCCCAGTCACAAACGAAGGGAACACTCGAGATTTAAACATGCCATTGAAAATTTCAATGAATCTCATAAGATCTAGGAGTTTCAATTCATTTAAAACTTCAATTTCCTTTTCGTTTTTCATGGTGGAAATTGGTAAATCGTCATTTACCTACCTTCAAATGTTCTGCAATTTGGATTACGGAATCCCTCTTCCAAATTGTAGAATATTGTGTTGGGCACTAGCCTTAATATCTCATTTGGGTGTTTTATTAAGAACTCAATCAACTTACTTGAATTTTCTCCCATTTTGCAGATGTCAAAATCTATCAACTATGGTCTTCCAAAATCCGTTGGAAAAAGTTTTTTACATGAAGATGATGTTCCACGATTGGATTGTGGAAATGAAATCATGTTTCACTTCCTCCACCTCCTCTAATAATTCTCCCTGACCCACGTGTTCAAAGACTTGAAAAGTTCAAGGTCACTCAAGCCCTATTAGCGAAAAGACACGAAGATGGAAAGTCGGTATGCGCTCATGTCTTGGATATGAAGTTGCATATTGATAGATTGGGAATGTTGGACGTAGATGTCTCGGGGAAGTTGGGCGTTGACTTGGTTCTTTACTCACTTCCTGATTCATATGGTAAGTTTGTTAGAGAGTACTACATGATGGAACATGACGTGACCCTCATTGATTTGACTTATTTGCTTATTGCTGCTAAATCAGAAATTATTTTTGTGCATTAGTCGACCAAATTTGTCTGGTAAATCAATATCCCAACCTTCTCTGGGCAATGGCAACATTGAAAATCCAGTAAAGTTTTCTCTACACAAGAGAAAGGCTGAATCTGAGATAGTCCCGTGTACCATTCCAGAAGAATCCATATGTTTCTAATACCAAAAGAGGGGGCATTGGTTACGAAGCTGCCCTGACTACCTGAGAGATCTAAGAGATGGGAGAGTCAAGCTGTATGACTCTACTTCAGGTAAAATCCACTATCTAAATCTATTTTCCTATTTGGAGATTCTAAATATATTATGTGATAAGATTACATTTGGTGTTTTGTAGGATTGAAGAGAAGAAAGGAAGCAGAAAGGAAGAAGCAGGCTGAGTCTGATCGCGAAGATATGGATTTTAATCGCATGATTCGATGATCAGATTTTTGAACTGCTGCTTAGAGTTATGATAGATTGCTAAGGAATATGTAATAGCATAGTTCTCATTTGAACTGCATTGTAAGGACAAGTTTTTCCGCACCTTTTATAAATAAAAGAAATTTTTGTTTTTTTTGTCTTATTTATATTTCCTTGCAATGGTATGTATGAAAATTTATGTTTATTTCTATTTTAGACATGTTGAAATGGATGTGATTCTAAGTTATGTTATTTGTGGTAATGTCAAGAATTTACCAAATAAAGAAAGATTGTTGTCGCCCGAGTTTCAATTGGACAGAAACTTGGAATCATACAACTTGTATTATATGATGAATGAGAACCTTCATATTTGGAAAATTAAGACTTATTCCTTGAGAAAGAGTCAAGTGAAGGACTGGGAGAATTGGTACACAATGTTGTGCACTAGTCAAGTCCACCATAAAGAACAATAAGATTATTCGTCATGATTTACTAGAAGTATAGTAAATCTGGTTATGCTTACAAGTTTAAGTATAATTTTGAATCATTGAAAAGTTTCAATGAATGACAGAACGAATAAGAAGAATCAAATAGGCAGAAAGATAAAAGTTTCTCCAATCAGAAAAGATGGGAGAGTACTTTAGTATCATGTTTTATGATCAACTTATTGATTATGAAACCATATCACAATTAAACCTTTAAAGATGTACTTAGTGCACTAGTATGGTGTGACATACCCAATTTCACGGCCAGAAAATACCGATTTGTTTATGCTTTGTTTTAAAATCAGAGTAATCGTTTGAAGAAAACTGTTGCGGAATTTGTTCCCAAAACAAAATGTGATAAGAATTTATCAAAGCATTTCTTTAAAGAAATGTATTTTGCATTATATAACAAAAATCTTGGGATGCCATGTTCCGATACAGACCAAAAGCATAAACAGTACAAAATAGACCTTACAACAGTTATTCACAACTACTGATGTATAATCCAAAATATCTTGATAAGTCATCCAACTTATGCTCTCGCGCCACTACCTGTAATACAAAGAAACTGAGTAGGTCAGACTTGAGAGCCTAGTGAGCATATAGGGTATTCAACCCACAATAATATAATTATTATATTTAATCATCAAACAATCAACCTAATTACCCATCCCCATTATCTTCTTTATTTCTTAAGGTTTTACCCTAAGAATCAACTATCATTCACTCATTCATTCCTAAGGATTACCTAAGGAATTGGCACAAAGTCCATTGGTGCCCGAGGTTCATCTACACAGTACTAAATCCATAGCTACCAAGGTTCATCTACACAGTACTAAATCCATAGCTACCATCGTTCATATACACAGTACTAAATCCATAGCTACCATCGTTCTTCTACACAGTACTAAATCCATAGCTACCATCATACTTCTATAAGGCACTAAGTCCATAGCTGCCAGGGTTTTTAGAGTACACTAGTAAACATCAAGTTCACAACAGCTACAAGTTGCGTGCCTGCTGGTGTTCCACAGGACTGTCTAGAATAGTCTGTGGTTGTCATCCCAACTCTGTTGAATGACGGGGCCATCATTTGGGTGTAGGTTTTACTGATTTTTCACCTGTCACCCTCGTCTCATGATCTATATCATCTTTCGTCTCATCCTCAAACTCATCCTTCATCACACACCAACTATTTTGTCTATCCATGTTCTACCCAACATATTTGTACATAAAAATTACATATACAGTTTAAACCATTTAAAAACCTATATAAAACATTCATTCAACATCCATCTCAAGTAAAAACAGAATATATATATATATATATATATATATATATATATATATATATATATATATATATATATATATATAAACACATAACATGTATTTCATAGAAAATACTTTATATCTATGTGTTAGAAGAAACTAACTATACACTCACTTGATTAGACGATGCTCGGACAACACTACGGCTCTTCAAGTACTATTCTTTTGATGTGACCGGGATATCTTCCAAAAAACCGGGCTTCTCGCAGACAGAGTTTCGGCTCGAAACTCTTTTCTTCTCAGGATCTTCGGGGCTTCGGGACTTGCTTCGGGTTTCGGGGTGATATCGGGGATTCGGGGGTACTTCAAGACAGCTAGAGAGGGTATAGGGAGTGAGAGAGTGAAGGAATTAGCAACCAAAATCGGCTGCCCTTTGATTTCTATTTATAGGGCTGATTTTCTTGATTCACGTCGTGAATATCAAATATTCACGTCATGAGTTCAGTCGTCATCAGGTGCGTCATTTTAACTTGGGTCTCTCAAGCTCCAGGAGACGTCATCTCTGAGTTCACATTGTGAAGACGTGAACCCTATGTTCACGTCGTGAACTCTGACACAGTGTCGGGGTTCGTGCCTCGAACTTCAAAAATTCATATCTTTCGCATACGAGCTCTGTTTTCGACGTTCTTTATATGCACGTGTAGGTGAGATTATGCTCTACAACTCTCATTTAGACTCCGTCGGCTAATTTTGACTATATTGTTATTATATTATTTTTAGTAGGCCGGGACAGGAAAACTCCGTTAGAAATTCATAACTTCTTTATCTGACGTCCGTTTTCGTCTGTCTTTTTACCGTTGAACTACTATCGACGAGACCTTCGATTCTCGTTTAGATTGTTCCGGCTAGAAACCACTCGATCTCAATATCGAGTTTTGGGCTGCATACTACTAAACTGAAACTTAGAAAAATCATAACTTCCCATACGAAGTCAAATTTGGGCGTTCCTTGTATGCACGCTCTTGGTTTAATGTATTCTACAACTTTTGTTTAGATTGATAAGGCTAAAAATTGATCTATCGTAAATTCACTATTTACGTCCTACATCGTCTTGCCTAATCTGTCGCGAAACTTCGACAGGTCATAACTTCTTTGTTATAACTCGCATTTAAGTGTTCTTTATATGTACGGAAACCTTGTGACATATACTACAACTTGGTTAGGATTATTTATTCTAAAAACTCTTCTATCAAAAAGTCATTTTTGACGCTTATCGTCTCTAAATTGACTAACTCGGATTTACAGGCGTTATATATGGCTAAGAAGAGGAATCATAAATTGTTGAAATCAAAAAGGATGAGTCATACTTCATTCCAAACTCAGTTTTTAGAGTCATACTCTAAGATTGTGACTTGAGTGACACATCTTAAGAAGGTTTTAACACACTCATCAAATGTGGAGTAGAAAAATGTTTTTCTCACTCTTACACGTTTGAAATTGGTAAGTTGTGATGTCTTGAATAAGACAAAGACCAACTAAGACCAATTGTGTGTAGTGTTTGTCTTGATAAGAATCCGCACTAACTCAGCCAAAGGCAAAAATGTGTCCCAACTCCCTCCGAAGTCCAGTACACATCTTCGAAGCATGTCCTCGAGTGTATGAATCGTCCGCTCGCTCTGCCCGTCGGTCTGTGGGTGGTATGTAGTGCTAAAATGCAGCCTCGTACCCAACTCCTCATGAAATGTCTTCCAGAACCTGGAAGTGAAACGCACATCTCGATCTGAGACGATCGAGATCGGCACTCCATGCCGTGATACCACCTCTTTCACGTACAACTTTGCCAACCTCTCAGCGGAAGAGCTCTCACTGATAGCAAGGAAGTGAGCGCTCTTCGTCAACCTGTCCACAATCACCCAAATTGCATCGACGCCCCTAGCAGTCCTCGACAATTTGGTGATAAAATCCATGGTAATGTGTTACCACCTCCACTCGGGAACTTCCAACGGCTGCAACTTACCATACGGTCTCTGGTTCTCGGCCTTAACCCTGCAACAAGTCAAACACCTCTCAACGAACCATGCAACATCCCTCTTCATACAGTGCCACCAATACTCTCTCTTTAGGTCCAAATACATCTTAGTGGCCCCAGGATGGATCGAAAACCTCGATCTATGCGCCTCCTCCATCAAGATGGTACGCATTCCGCCCACAAACGGCACCCAAATCCGACCCTGAAAGTTCATAAGCCCTCGGCTATCGGTGACGAACTCCGATACCTACCCGATAACCCACTCCCTCTTATGGTTCTCTGGTCTCACGGCCTCAGCCTGGGCCCCTCAAATGGCGTCAAACACTGGGGTCGTCACTATCAGCCTCATACAAACATCTCGTATCGGGGCGCCCTCCGCCCTACGACTCAGGGCATCGGCTACAACGTTAGCCTTGCCCGGGTCATTTAGGATCTCACAATCGTAATCCTTCACCACATCCAACCATCTCCTCTGTCGCATGTTCAGGTTGGGCTGATCCATCAAATACTTCAAGTTCTTGTGGTCCGTGTATATGGTACACCGAACCCCATACAGATAGTGACGCCAGATCTTGAGGGAGAACACCATTGCCCCCAACTCCAGATCGTGGGTGGGATACCTCATCTGATGAGGCTTCAGATACACTACAAAATCCCTGAAGGGCTAACACTACGATATCGACGCGTCACAATACAGTACGAAATCCTCCGTCCCCTCTAGAAGGGCTAACACCGGGGCTTCGCATAGTCTCTGGCGAAGTGTCTCGAAGGAGGCCTGCTGCTCTGGGCCCCATGAAAAAGCAACACCCTTTCGGGTCAACTTGGTGAGTGGCACGGCGATCTTGGAGAAATCCCTGATAAATCTCCGGTAATAGCCTGCCCATCCTAATAAACTCCTGTTCTCAGTGGGGGATCTCGACACTTCCCAACTCATCACTGCCTCAATCTTGGCCGGATCGACCAATATCCCATTCTGGTTAACAAGGTGCCCAAAGAACTGGACCTCTCGTAACCAGAAATCACACTTGGAGAATTTGGAGTAAAGCCTCTCCGATCTCAAAACTCCAAGGATCTCCCTCAAATGCTTCTCATGCTGCTCTCTGGATTTCGAATACACCAATATATCGTCGATGAACACGATTACCGAGCGGTCCAACATCATCCTGCACACTCTGTTCATGAGATCCATGAACGCCGCAGGTGCATTGGTGAGCCCTAAAGGCATCACCACGAACTCGTAATGCCCGTAACGAGTCCTGAACGTTGTCTTCTGGATATCCTCATCTCGCACCCTCATCTGATGATATCCAGACCTCAATTCAATCTTGGAGAACCAAGATGCTCCCTGTAACTGATCGAACAAATCGTCGATCCTTGGCAACGGGTAACGATTCTTGACCGTCAACTTGTTCAACTCCCGCTAATCAATGCACATCCGGTGTGAACCATCCTTTTTCTTGACAAAGAGGATAGGCGCTCCCCACGGCGAACTACTCGGACGAATAAACCCCTCCCCCAGCAGCTCCTGAATCTGCGATGATAACTCTTGCATCTCTGGAGGTGCAAGGCGATAGGTGCTGCCCTCGGAACCAAATCGATACGAAACTCTACCTGCCTCTCAGGAGGCACGCCCGACAACTCCTACGGGAAAACATCCGTGAACTCTCGCAGTATTGGAACCTTATCAACTGACCTCGGCCTTTCTGAATCAACCCTCGTATCCATCACATACGCCACAAACCCACTACAGCCCTGCTGTAGACTCTGTCTCACTCTAGTGGCTGAACAAAATGCTGACCCAGAACGTGTACCCTCGCCGTACACCATAAGAACTCCCCCACTAGGGTCTCGTATGGTCACCAGCTGTCTCTCGCACTCGATGACCAATCCAAATTTGCTCAACCAGTCCATGCCCATGATGACATAGACATCTCCCATCGCAATAAGAACTAAATCAATCGGAAACTCAAGGCCGAAAATCTCGAGTACACACCCTCGAATCACCTCGGTGGAATACACCGCCCTCTCGTCAGCTATGGAAACTCTCAGAGGTCGACTCAACGCCTCTTGACTAATACTGATGTGCTGACTAAAAGCCAATGATACAAAAGACCGACTCGCACCCGAGTCAAATAACACCAAAGCAGGTACAAAACTCACAAGAAAAGTACCTACGCATAACATAATATAAACACAATATCTCAAACATCAAAATAAATACATGAAAGAATACATACCAGCCACGACATTGGGCGCTATGCGGACCTCCTCTGCGGTCAACTGGAAGGCTCTCTCTCTCACGCCTTCGGTGCCTCGGCCTTTACGGACCGACTGTCTGTAGCTCTCACTGTAGCAGGGGCAGATCCCTGAGATGCTCCCTGAGCTGTCCCTCGCAACTGTGGACACTCTGCCTTCCGGTGTCCGGTCTGGTTGTAGTAGAAACATACTGCAAACCCTTTGGGGCAATCCTTGGCCATATGCCCCTCCTTGCCACATTTGTAGCAAGACCCCGCTCTGCACACCCCATCGTGGCTCTTGCCGCACTTGCCACAAGTGTGGCCCCTCTGACTCCCCGATCTCGAATCAGCGGGCTTGGCTCGCTTGGCTGCTGGCTGAGACTGCGCCGGTCGCCGATCTCTCCCCTGAGACTCAGCCTCCTCCCTAGCCTGGGTCTCCAGCTCTATCTCCCTCTTCTGGGCATTTGCCTAAAGCTCAGCAAATGTCCGGTACGTCGAGTTCGCCACGAACTCTCGTATATCCCTCCTCAAAATGCTTAGATATCGGCTCATACGTGCCTGCTCGGAGGACACGTGCTCTGGGCGGAACATCACCCGCTCATGGAACATTCTCGTAATCACTGTAACAGACTCAGTATCCTGATTGAGGGTCAGAAACTCTTGGGCCTACTGCTCCCTCTCCACCTGGGGAACGTAATTATCTCAGAACATAGCAGTGAACCTCTCCCAGGTCACTGCAGCAAGCTCAGCAGGCGAATAATGCGTCGTCACAAACTTCCACCAGTCCTTCGCTCCCAAGCGAAGCTGGTTCAACGCGAACCGAACTCTCAAATGCTCTGGAGATGAGCAAGTGAAGAAACACCCCTAGATGTCTATGATCCACCTCATCGCTGCAATCGGGTCCTATCAAACTCAGGTGGTTTTGTGTTGCTGAACTCCCGGAACAGCAACGCATCACCACCCTGCGGCCTAATCGCAGCTATGGCTGCAGCAACCACAGCCTCAGAAAGAGCAGCGTATCTCTCGTCAAATGTATCGATCAGGGTGGTCTTGATAGACTCGAAAATCTATGGTATCTCTGCCCTGATGGCCGCAGCCACCTCCTCATGAATGATCCTACAGATCTCCTCATCCCTAGCACTGCTGCTCCCTGGTGTGTGGCGTGTCCTAACCATGATCTCCCTCCATAATACGACATAAGAATATTAGGGACTCGCTCGAGTATACCCACACTCAATGACTCCACCCTACTTGTTCCTTAGTACTCTAAGGATTCTTACTTGGACTGCGCGCTGACCTGGTGTCTTCAGTAGTACGAGCCCAATACTACCGTCCACACCGCATCAGCATCCATCCTAAGTCCTCCTCCCAGAGTCCCAAATCCCAAGTACTCTACTCTCTTTAATCATAAGCTACTCACTATCAGATCTCTCATAAGCTCCTCGCTGCTATCTAAACACTATCAAGCATCCCTGGCAGCAAAACTCCTAGACTAAGGCATCACATATCAGGCCACTCTAGTCCTAATAAGAATACCTATTCTACTCTAGCATGCATAATATAACTCATCATATAACATAACATAATATATCTCATAACACTTATTGCAAGGGTATTTTGGGAAATCACCGTTCGGGCGCTGGTTGATCGTACACACGGCTCTGCTCTGTTTGTCTCAAAACTCTTTTTACTCTTTTAAAATTGTTTTGTTATCAAAACTTTTCTCAAATCCTCAGTTTGAGTTCAGATACGCCCGAAGATGCATCCGAATCCCTCAAACCAAAGCTTTGATACCAACTTGTAACACCGTAAAAATTAAAGCAATTTTTCACATTTTCAAAACACATTGTTCGTTCACAATTATTAATAAAATCTCATTGTATCATAACTCGGTTCCACAAAACATTTCCCAAAATCGAAATACGTAAAACTCCATGTGTGTGTACGAATCATGCCGACGCCTTCCCGCGCTCCTCACTAGTACCTGAAACACATAACACAAAACACTGTAAGCAAGAAGCTTAGTGAGTTCCCTAAAATACCACTCTAACATAATTTATCCACTCAAGGCTATCACTCTGTTGACCCCCTGGTCAGTGTGTCTCAGTGGGACCCTCCAGTCCCAACTCTCTCTGTGGGCCCTCTAGCCCTAACTCTATCGACCCACTGGTCCTAACTCTGGAAACTCTGAATCATGCATATCACATATCACAATAGTACATAAATAACAAACAATATACTATCACATAGCTCTGATACCACTCTAGGTAATGTATAGTGAGAAGACTCACCTCAGATTTCTCGGTAACTCTCTGACTCGGTAGAAATATGGTCTAGCCTCCGCCTAATCACATAAAGTAAATAATCTCATAAATATAACTCTCGAGACTAGACTCAACCCTCTCTTGGCATCCTAAGAAGGGTAGAAGACCATTTTACCCTTCTCTTGACACAAAGACCCCATTGTTGATCAAACCCTCAAAGTCAACAAAGTCAACGGTCAAACTTTGACCCGACTCGCCGAGTGCACTTGGGTGACTCGGCGAGTCTATGCGTGTCCACTATCCCTCTAGTCTCGCATGACACGTCGAGTCTTTCCCCTGCTCGACAAGTTACACCTGGCATGAATCGCGGGCCCACCCGACTCAACTCGCTGAGTCCCATTATGAACTCGGCGAGTTCCGCTTTGAACTTCGGTCCTCTAATTCCCTCTGACTCATCGAGTCATTCCCCCAACTCGGCAAGTACTCACTGAGTGAAGTATGGGAAACCCTAGCCCTACTCGCTGAGTCTGTTCTGGGGACTCGGCGAGTCTACGCCATGCTCAAGCTCAAATGACCTCCTGAGGTCAGATCCGTTCCTCTAATCCATAGATATGGCCTCATTAAGCAAGATGAACACGTAAAGTATGGATCTTGATGCCCATGCAAAGATCTAATGGCTCTATTTGAAGAAATGGCCTCAAAATGTCACCCTAAGCTCATATTACCCAATGACACCCCATAAAGATCAAAAAGTTAAGGTCTCTGGACCTCTTTGGATCCAGATCTGCAGCCTCAACACAAGAAGGGACCAATTACTCCATCATTCACACTCTAAATGTGCTAGAAACCCTAACTCTCAAGGATTAACACCCAAAACTGAAGAATGATCGAATATATACCTCAATATGAAGTTCTTAGGCTCTGAAATCCACAGAATAGCGCCTTCTTCAGCTCCCTCTTGCCTTGGTCACCTTCTTCTTGCAAAAACACCCACACAAGGATCAAAAATGGCCTCTCCTTCCTTACAAACGCGCTAGATCGCTTAGGGTTTCACTCAGGGGTCTGGTAGCCGCAATTGGTGGCTATAAGCCCCTTTAAATAGGCCTCAAACCCCGGGGATAGGGTTTCATTAAACAGCGCAGACTCGCCGAGTCCACTAGTCGACTCGCCGAATCCGGTCATTAACCTGGATGGAAATCGCGACTCTACTCGGCGAGTCTAAGAATCAACTCGCCGAGTCACTCCAAAATCTCCAAAATAAATGAATAAATAATGTACCTGGAAATCCGGATGTTACATATAAGTTCGTTTAACCAAATTGGTTTCATCTTTCTTAGTTATGGTGATCACTTTTACTTTATTATTTTTCATTTTTGCTTCTTTTGAGTCAGATTGTTTTGTTTGTTTTTTATTTGATTCTTGACAAATTCTTTGTCAAATTTATTTGAGTTAGTAGTCGATTTATTGGTTTAAGTTTCAGAATGCGAGACTAATTTTCCCATTCCTTTGATATCTTTGAGCGAAGCCTTCGTGGGTTGAGAGTGATGAGATTTTGGTTTCTCAATGGGCT
Source organism: Lactuca sativa (assembly GCF_002870075.4). NCBI lineage: Eukaryota > Viridiplantae > Streptophyta > Magnoliopsida > Asterales > Asteraceae > Lactuca > Lactuca sativa. The sequence continues at coordinate 194,586,295 of NC_056628.2, read as the reverse complement.
TCTTTGAAAGAGAAGGCTTTTGAACAAGGTTCCTTTTGAGTTTCTGTGGATTGCAAGAATGATAGTGCGAACATTGACTGGGATTCGCATGCGAATGAGCATTCGCATTCGGATTGGAAGATTTTTCTCTGCGAACATAGTTGGAATTTTGGGTCTGCCAAAATTGCTTCCTTTCATTGAGATTTCTTTGATATCTCACGTTCCTTTGACGTTTTTGCTCTACTAGTTGCTTAGAGGACTTATGGATGTTCGCCTTAGGTTTTGTTTTTCTTGCACGAGGTTCGTTCACCACTGACTTAGGTTTGCTTTGAATATCCTTGTTCCACTTGAACTTCATTTTTTAAAGCCCGAACGATTGTTCATTGGTTCTGCCACATATCTTCCTTTCACTCTCCACGAGGTTCTTTCTAGTAGACCCTTCGTTTCATCTGCATTGTCAATAGGAGGAGACCAAAAGTGCCCATCGCACCCATCTTTGTTGTCTTAATTGACAATGGATGTTAATTCTACGGTTTGATTTTTGTCTAGTCCTTTAGTAGCAAACACCTGATTATGGAAAGTTTGAACTTTGGGAAAAACCGTTGCTTTAGCTTTCAGAATTTCATGTTTATTTTGAGAATACATGCGAATTCAACCGAATTTTCAGAAATCAAAGCTTTCGCAGGTTCAGTTTTATTTTTAACAAACTCTGAGCAATCCACCTCATCCTCTACATGAATTTCGCTCATATCACTATCCTCATTGAATTCATATGTGCTTTCAACATTTATATTATTTTCTGAACGCTATTTGGTAGTCAATGAATCGAATTTATGTATAGTGTCAGATCTTATTTGCTTCTTATCATTCTCATTCAAAAGCAGTTTTAACATATTTTTATGGTCTTTGGACTTAATGTATGATTCAATTTGTTTCAGTCCTACCCTGTAAGCATCAGAAGTCTCGTCAGATGAGACGACGGATTCACACTTATAACTGTCGGCGTCAATTTTGTCTTCCTTTAATTCAAGAAATGGTAGAATCATCTTGTGAGTTTTCTCACCAATCTCAAAATCAAGCTGCAAATGAGTAATGTTAAAGTGAAGCCTTTTAGCATTTAAACAAAAAATGTTACGTTGTTTTAAAAGCATCAAATTGTCTCGTTGCAAGTAAATTAATTTATCCCTAGACTTAGACAAATCTGACTCGATCTTCGCTATCCACATCCGCCTCTCATCACTTTTCGATGAAACCCTGCTAATTTGATCAGTTAGGTTAGAGTTTGTCAAGCGAGTTCTTTTTAAACTATCACTAATGCTTGAAAAGTGAATTTTAGGTCGTTCAATTCAGTTCATGAACTAGTCTTGCTGCAAAACAACTATCATCTCTTCTTCCACTCCCAGTAGCATACTCCTGCGTCTGTGACCCATCATTTGTCACCATCAAACATCCTCCTGCAAACCGCGAACTCTCTTCTTTCACAACGAACGCCATGTCATGAGTGGGCCTGCGAACTTTGTCATCTTTACAGTCTGTCGACCAGATCTTAACTCCGTCAAATTCGTTTCAGCCATATTTTCCTGCACAATCAAAGCAGGCATAGAGTTATCAACAACCTTTTTCTTCTTGATCTCTTCCAACTTTCGCATGTAGTAAGCCTCATCATCTTCTCCTTCTTTCTTCTCATTTAACCTTCTTAGCATGCACTCCTTAGCCAAATGATTTTTTCCATGACAATAGTTGCAGTCATAGCCGGAGGCACCCATGAGCTTCTTCTCCTTCTTATCTTCCTCCTTTTGAGAAGCACTTTTATTTTCCTCTTTCACCTTTTCTGAACTGTAGCCACCCTTCCAGTTTTGGTTCTTTTTTGATGGGAGTTTCTTCCTTGCGAACTGCTTGGGATCTGAAACCATTAACTCCTCATTTGTAAGATCACATTCAGAAAGATCAGACTCAGACTCATCCTCTGCAACTGCCTTGCCCTTCGCAACAAGAGCTAGAGACCCCATACAAGAAACAACTTTCGCTTCTTTCGACACCTTGCTTTCATGTGCCTTAAGAATCCCAACAAGCTTAGCTAAAGTGTAATTTTTGAATTGCTAGTGCGATTTGACGGTAGAAACCACTGTCATCCACTCAGATCTAACCCCATTCATGAGAGTGTCCAATACCATGTTTCATCATCTTGCTGAGAAGATGATTGTAGCGGTTGAATGTATGGCTCAGATTTTCTTCAGGCTTTTGTGCAAAAGCGCCAAACTCTGTAAGCAAAAGTGTTTGTGTAGAATGCTCAAGATTTGTGTTAGTGGAGTAAAGTTCCTCAAGCCTATCCCAGATGGTTGTTGCAGTATCACACGAACTAACTAGACGAAAAGTATCAGCCTGCAAAGCAAATCTAATGAACCTCATTGTTTTGACATTGCCGATTAGTTTCTCTTTCTCGTCCTGAGGAACCTCCTTTACATCAAGAAGCAGCTGATTGTATTCTTCCTGAGTTTTGATAACTCTTTTGGTTTCTGTGTGAAGAAATGGACCTAGAGTAATGGATTCCCATATTAAATACCCATTATCCTCTAAACCGAGAAAATAATCTTCAAAATGAAGCGCCCATACTTAATATTCATGAGGAAAGAGAATCGGGATCCTTGTTGGTGATCCAATGTTGCTTGAAATATTTATGGAGTTGATGTGAGAATCGTCGTGTTGCATGATGATATTTTCTTTGATACCTGTAGAGAATCAGACGGGTAAACCAAGATGGTTTATAGGGTAATATCAAGATCACTTTATGCTGTCAAGATGACTATGAGGACGACTGAACCAGATCCTATATTAACGAAAATCCTAAAAACTCAATAAACATAAGAGATGTGTATAGCTTACACAGTCTCTTGCTCTGATACCAATTGTTAAGAGTAAAATCCTTAAAGATTGTTTAGATTTAGAACAAGTAAAAGCAAGAACACAATGATGATTCAAATAAAGTTGAATGATTAAGTGTCATGCCTCAAAATAACACGATGAAGAATTGCTATTGTAGAGGTGTGATTAGGGTTACAGAATAAAATCAAAGTTAACTAAAATACGATGCATGCATGCATCTTAAATACTCTAACCCTAGAGATAAATATGAGTGGACAGGCCCAACTTGTTTACAAGATAAGCAAAATCAAGAAGGTGCAAAGATGCAATATTATAATTCCAACAAGTCTAATGCTCCAAACTATAGATCTGGTCCCCTAGGATTGAGATACCACTCAACGTTGTTAGCTTTACGTCCATGCATGGCATCAAAGGGCTAAAACACTCATACATAGCTCAATAAGGGGTTTATGGCATGGAAGAAGGCCAAAAATTGATAAAGATGACAACTTTATCTGAAAAGAGGCCATAAAACGTCTAGATATGAATTCATGGCTACATGACATGCTCAAATCCAAGAATGACTCCAATATATGCTAATAGTGACAATAAACTCTTAAATGAAGAGATCTAGCAAATAAATGACCAAGGTATCAACTTTATACCTCAAAATGCTTGCCACAACAGAGTAAACACCAGATCTACAGCCTCTCCCTTCAGCCAACTTCTTCAAGCTTCTTGTTCCTTCTAAAAGATCACCAAAAATCACTCTCCAAGCTCTCTCTATCTCTTTCACACACACACACACAATGAGGGCAAAAGCACGAACTTGGGTTTTTCTCTAGACAAGGAGGCAATGAGGGAGGCCAAAAATGAGAGTTAAGGCCTTTCATAAGGGTGCAATCCCTAAAAATTAGGGTTTTCATGTTCAGCCTTCAACTCGTCGAGTTAGGGCCATACAACTCGTCGAGTAAACATTGAAAGATATGCGGGCATTAAATACTCTACAAAACGAGTTGGAGCTCTCCAACTCGTCGAGTTACCCTGAAAATATAAATATAATGCTTTAAATTTATACCTGAAGATTGGGATGTTACAATCAAATAATGTTTATATGTATCATATACTCATCAAATGATCATATACAAAGGATTTCATTGTTTTCATTCCAGTTTCCCCAAAAATCAATACAAATTCATTCTTATACTTGATTGTACCATCAAGAATGAATTTGAGAAGTATAATTGGATTTATTGCTATCAAATATCATCTAAATCATAGAATCTAATACCAATTCATCATCAATTGCAATATCTCCCAATTAGATTTCCAGGGTTCATGGAGCTTTTTACCCAAATCATCAACTCCATCATTAGGATGATTGGATTGAGATTAGAACTATGGAAACCACTCAAGGGAAGTTATGTAACCAAACCCTAATTATATAGTGAGGCCAAAATCGACATTGGGTTTCTATCCACTTTATAAAAATGATGTATAAATTGAATGGAAGATAAAGATACCTTGTGACACTTCATTTCTTCACAACTTGCACCAACTGAACCCAGAAAACTTGAGATCGAATCCTAAGAGTAAAGAAATATGAAAATCTCCCTTGGATAGCTTCTTGACCTCAAATCACGTCCTAATGGAAGAATGAAGAAGTTTTGCATCTTATTTCCCAATATTATCATATATGGTCCCTCAAGTTTGCTCATTTAAACCAAAAACCTATCAAACCTCGATACTTATAACTCTAACTCAATTTTTGACATAATTAGTCAATCCCAATCCATTTTATAACCTTGGTAGTCCCTTCCATTGAGTCAACCCTTTTGGGTCAACTCACTTTGCCAACTTGACATTTTTCGCCCTTTAACTTTTAAAATATTATTATTTCCACTTCTAGATTTCCAAACTTCACACCACTTACAATATGATTAATCCTTCATTATTTAACTATATAAATCATCTTTAAATTATTTACCTTATTAATTTAATAGCCTAGTCATAAATTTTAGGATGTTATAGTTATCTACCCCTTAAAAGGATTTCGTCCTCGGAATTACTTTGCGAGCCATCTCATTAGAAATTAATCTCGTTAGTTTTCAATTTCCTCGATGGTCACATCGATTTGGTTATTCATCACAATTGCAATCTTCCTAATATCAATAATAAATAATTTGGGGTTATTAACCCTCTCGGGCACATATACCCTTTTGTCTTCTTTTTGAACTTTTTAAAGAAATTTACTCTTACAGTGATATCAAATATTTTAAGACATAGTCTTATCATGATCCAACAAAATTTATATCATGTAAGAAGCCTTATTAGGTCCTTTCAACCTTTAATTCACATTTGTCTATTTTTCTTACTTAGGTTCTAATTTGCCTAAGTATGTTCCTGCGTGATCAAGCACGTCACCAACATTCTATTCTTTACTAATTCCATTAGTAAGTCATTACCAAGAATTAGCTTCTGATATATATATATATATATATATATATATATATATATATATATGTGTGTGTGTGTGTGTGTGTATATATAGATATATATATATATATATATATATATATATTCATCATACCTTTTTCGACGCTCTATGATGTTAGAGTCTCAAACATAACATAATATTATCAACTTGGCCTTAACGCCTACAAAAACAAGGTTTGCATGGTCTACATACTAACATATCATACGACATGCATGCCAAAACACATCGTAGTACACATAAAATTTCATTTGTATTTCTATAACCGTAGTTAACCCGTTGTTAGGTTTATACTTCGAGTCTGATCACTCTTCATCACTTCTCATTTTTATACTTTATTTTCTATATAAATTGATTTCCAAGTCGTAATACTGACACTTTGAAGATATCTTTCCAGTTTATCCATACTAATGATTTATTTTTTCATTTACCCATAAGATAAATCAACCATATATATATCGCTCTAAATCTTATACTTTTGTACCAACATGTACCATACCATTCAAGTTTATTTCTGCTTCCTGACCTTGTCTGTATCCCCTTTCATTCACTTTAACTGTCATGTCGCACACAAAATCTCATTTCATTAGTTAACACATTTCTTAGGCCTACAAGTCTAAGCATACTATGACAAAAAGATCTAAAGCAGATTGTATTGTTTCAACTCACTTTCAAAATCTTTTTATGTTTAAATTGTCTCGTCAATTGTAACTTGATTCTTTCCAGCTATTACCTAGTTAAAAGAAATGAAGGAATTTCTTTTAATGTTAAATCACAAGATGACCTCATCATGTTGTGTAACACCCTCAACTTCAGGATAGACAATTAAGATACAATAAGTGATAATTATTATACTTTGAAGCCTCAAAATGGAAGATCACTAGTCTTATGTGTCGCAGACTATATATTATAAGTCTTTTAGGGGATTTATCGATAAGCGATGAAAAGAAAGTTTGATAGAAGGTTATTTAGAATAAATCATCTTACTTAAAGTTGTATTAGGTGTAACAAGGTTTCCATACATACAAAAAACTCTGAAATCCAACTTTGTAAGAAGAAGTTATGCTTTTTCGAAGTTTCACGATTAAACCGACATGGCTACGCGCTTCATAAAATAAGAATCAACGATTGGTTGCTTATTAGCCTAATTAATCTAAAATAAAGCCATGGTGATCATAAAACCGAGAGCATGCATGTGGATAACGTCCAAATTTGACTTCATCTTAAGAAGTTATGAATTTTCGAAGTTTCAGCGCAACATGCATGTGGAGATGTCATGCCTTTCGCTTGCGATGATTGTGATGTAGTCATCTAACAAAGTATAGATGACGACCACATACCATTCTAAACGATTCAGTGGAACACTGGTAGGTTCACAACCTATAGGTGATGGACTACATGTTCATGTGATGTACTCTACTACATGTATTTCAGAGAAATCTCTAAAGCGGTACCGTCTATGTGATGTTAGCGGTGATCCTTAGGAGAGTGTCCTTATCCATATAAGAAAACGTGATATTGACTATGATCCTTATAATAGATCCTTGGAGATGTATATATGAGAAAACGAGGATGGGTAAATAGCTTAATTGTTTCAAGTGAAATAGAGAATTAAATAAAAGTTAACTATATTTTTGTGGGTTGAAAACCCTATGTACTCACCAGGTTTCCCAACCTGACCCATACAGTTTCTTTGTATCACAAGTAGCGGTACGAAGGCACAATCACTTGAGAGATTCAAGGAGTTTAGGCATTAGTACAAGAAGTTAATGTAAGGCATGTAATGACTATGTTTATGCTTATGTTTTGTATCAGTTATGACATCCCAAGTTTTAGTAATCAATGAAAAATATTTCTTCGGAAATACTTTTTATGGGGCAAATTTCGCACTTATAAAGAATACCCTGTTTTAAAATAAGCATAAATAAAAGGTCTTTTCAGACCGTGAAAATTGGATATGTCACATGTAGCAAGATATTTCGTTTATTTCTTCATGGAAACTCGTTGCCTCACATGTACTCCTTATGGACCTAGAATTTCCACCTTTTCCTTTCCCATTGATTTCATATAGCTACCATCATAGCTTCATCATTCATGTGTCCATCAACATTGTTGTTCGAGTACTCGACTCTGCCATTCAACACTTTGTCTGTTTAACTTCACATGCATCATAGTTTCTTACTTTCTATTTATTGATCCTTTGTTATGGATACATAACCAACTTTTACATCAATTGATTTGTGTGTCCTTTAGTCATATTCAAGTGACCCATAATGCTCTGAGTCAAAGTTTTATTCACTATATGAACTCATAACAGAATATCTCATTATGATATGTCCATCCTCTCTTTGTATGGTAGTCGAATCCAAATTATAAGCAATACTCAAACCTAGCAATAAGTTGTACTTAAGTGTTCTTGGTCAACATCATCAAGTTGCACGACTTGGAAGCTCTAAATCATGTATCCTTGGTTTTTTCTGTCACTCATAATTCCAATCACCATGTGTTGATCTTACCCAGCCTCTAGAGTGTTGTGAGTTCTTGTAACATTGCATCATCACACCCATGTATCCTTCTTACTGTTAGATTAGGTGTCTAAGCCCATAACTATAATTGGTATATACTTGAATTGATAGTAGCACAATCCTTTTGGGTTGCCCTTATAACTACCAACTAGATAGGATGACATCTGGAGAGAGGTTGAATTTATGATTTGATTAATAAATTGAAATAAATGATTTATTAATGTATTATGGAAATAATATATTAATTAGAAATCCTATTATTTAATTAATATTGAATCAGAAATTAATTGGAATTAATTTCGGGATTAAAAAAATTAATTGAAAGTGTAGGGACTAAAGTGCAATTGTTCAATAGTTGAGCAAAATTTTCAAAAACCTTCCTAGAAGGTGGTGGACGGTTTTACTAAAGGATAATTTTTATATTATTCTAAGTAGATAATTAAGAAGGTGGATACTTACCAATTTGAATTAATATTATTTTATTCAAATTAGGGGTATCCAATGTATCCTATATGCACTATAAATAGACGCATAAGACTTCTCATCCTCTATCCGCTCTCATCCTCCTCTATCCTCTCTCATCCTCTTGCTTAGTTTGGGTGTGAACCATTATAGGTGTTACACTTGTGGCACTTGCTCTCAAGCTTCAAGAAGTCTTGGATTCACATTGTTATTACTGTTGGATTTTGAGCATTCTAACACTCCTAAGTGTACATGCAACCCTAAATACCTTGGATCTATGTTTTCTCTATTATACATACAAATAAGAACTTCCAAGGTATTATCCTAATCTAGCATACAAAACATTGAATGTAACAAGATAGAATACATACCGCTTGATGTAGAAAGTCTTCATGAAGCTTGAGTGCCTAGTGCCCCAAGTGTGACACCTCAAATGGAATCACAATCATCAAAACACTTAGAATAGCTTGAGAGAATTCTACACTCACCAAAATCGGCTATCCCTTTCTTGAATACTACTAGTGGCCGATTTTTCCTCAATAATAAGATGCTTATATAGTTACACAATTAGGGTAAACTCTTAATTGTCATGGCTTTCCATTTCCTTGGATCCATGGGTACAAATACACCATGGAGCATCCATGGACCATCCTATGGGTTTTAGCCCAACTTGATTATCCATGGAGCATTAGCCCACTATACAAGTATGGATGATTTACACAATCAACCCATATATTTAATTAGTCTTCTTTTGATCACTTAATTAATCCTAGATTAATTCTTGATCAATACTAATTAAATAATCTTATTATTCTTATTATTAATATACTAGAACTTATAATATATTAATAACCATAAGTGTCTTATTTCTCTCATTCAAGTGCATGATGGTATGCAACCCAAATGGACCATGCCGGGTCGGGTCAAGTCTTACCAAATATAGTTATGGACTTAGACATTAATCCAACAGTCTCCCACTTGGATAAGTCTAAAACTATTATTGCGTATGACTTCAGGAACCAACCGGCAATCGTAGCTCTCAAAAGCTTCTGTCGAACTTTGACCTTGTAGATGAACTCTGACCTTTGTCAGTGACTTGTCCATTAGATAAGGGATCATATATTCCTCCATTCTAGATATCATATGGACTGAGACATGGATTATAATCATTCTCTCTGTCCATTTGTTGTTTCCCGATTTCCGATTTATGACAACTGACTAATTGAACAAATCAAATCAGTCCTGGCCCGGCCGAGCACTTCCATTTGTCATCATCAAATCATCGAGGGGCCCACAGATATCGCTTTTATCCCGAAGGTAAAAGGAACGGATAAACTTCGACTCATATGGCTTGTTCTACTACTTGTTGAATCATACACAAAGGCACGTTTTATAGCACCGAGTTACCAAATGCGTTTTCGTGCTATCAATGTACTATCAACTCATAGTAACAACTCATATCTCTAGGTTTGAAGAATATAAGATATTATCGTCTCATGATCACTCGTGATAAAATCCATGAAGTGATTCCAATGAGCGCGGGTTGAATCCAATACTCAGAACTTATGAGCACTCATGATTGTTGTAGCCTTGTCCAACACCTTAGACCTCTACAACCCATCATGACAGTCTTAATTCATATCTACTTCCAAAATATGACTGACTGTGGATGGTTTGAATAACTTAGTCATTCCGGAAGAATAACCCAGTTTATTCGGGAAGTCAAAACATGCAAAGTGAAACACAATAATAATTGAATCCAATATGGTATCAACCCTTTGAACATAAATAAAACACCTTTTATTTATCACCATATGATTACACATTATTCATTGTACACTGTTTCAGCTATCAACTTTATTCTTGAATTTAAAACAATAGTTATCCCATGCTCCAAGCATGTACACTATGTTTTTTTTTTCCAAAACACTAGTCATGCCACACACCAAGTATGCATACTATGTTTTTCTATGATCTTTACTTTGTGAACTAGATCAATTGAACATAACTTCAATGATTCTCTTTTCACACCCCCAAATCCTTACTGCAAATGCAAGAATTCCAAATTCATGCCATTTACTGAAATCTGTTAGATTCTAAACTTATATGCATTGATCCTCTTGTTATGATTATGCACAAAGTCAGAAAGACTTGACAACAATCATTACAGAGTATTCCAAAGGAGATCAGCTCCTTGGAAACATCCTTCTTGCATTAAGTTTCCTAATCTTAAACAGATTGAAAATTCTAACTTTGAAACATTTCCAGATTCCATTTTGACTATCACTTCTGAACAAGAGTTGCCTCCTTACAGACTATGTCAATATGGTCCTTCCAGAATTATCACTATACTTCCAATTGTCCTTGAGCAACCAATCTTTGGTAAACCTTAGATTGTCCTCGACAATTGTTTAATCCTTTTAGTCATATCCAGTTCTAAACCTTTTCCCTTCTTAATGCCCCAGGCATTTGGAAAATTTTAGAACGGATGAATATAGCACATGTAATCGATCCTATATCCGAAGCATATGGGACACGATTCATGATGTCTTACATAAAGACTAAACCAGTCTTTTGCTATAATATTTCCATTTCAATTTGCCAAGTTCTCATAATTCAGATTATGAAAAGGGATGCCGTAATCATAATCGAATTTTAGAACGCAAATAATGGACCCATATACAAAATTTCCTTATGTTGAGCCATTCCAACATGAAATTCATATATATCCTTGACTAAATGATAAAAACCTCACGATCTAAGCTTATAGATTTGAGATGAAGCATAATTTCCTCTCCCTTAATTATAGCAAAACAACTTTTTCCCAATTGAAACTTTTGTTTTCTATAATTAACATTGCTAACTTGCAATACTTATCATAATTATCATGCTCCCACTAACATGATGATTATTAGCATAACACTTATGCTCCCACTAGCTTTGACATGTACTCAGAAATCAGCTGGACTTCTAGAAATCAATACTTCATTGACCAAAGTTCAGATTTCTGATGCTAGATTGTTTTGATAAAGTTGTATCAAAATCATACACCTTCCCTTAGATAGCACACTTGTGAGTCTAAACAATTATGAAGAGGTATGCCGTAATCATAATGGTTAGACCTTTTTGCCACTTCTCACAAGTCCAGGTTAGTGTGCCGGTTAACCACACGCGCTCCACTAACGACTTTGAGAATGCAAATATCACAATTGCTATCTAGATAAAATCTACTTAGTGAAAGTGTTTCCTCACCATCATTTTCATGAATCGGAGAGAAACCTTATGACACTTAGATTTATATGGTGTATGAGTTCCTACCCATATGAATTTGTCAAACCATAATCACAAGACAAAGATAATGACAAATCCAAAACCATATGGATTGAACTCAATCTTAACTTCTTGCCACCTGGCAGCTCAAGGGCCTGCCATTGCTTCCAAGTTGTTATGCAACAAACTGAGAACTCTAAGAACTCATATGCAAAGCCAACTTTAACTGGAATGGGCACTGATATGTCAACACAATAGATTATAAACCTCAAATTGTGTGCTAGAGAAGAACTTTAGGTTTTATTCTTGATTAGTTCTTGAGACTTTCAAGACCTTTAAGACTCCCACTGTCCTCTTGACATATAAGACTCCCTTGTCAAACATCCAAGAGATAGTGCGGATTCTAATCAAGAAAAACACTTTACCCAATTGGCCTAAGTTGGTCTTTGTTTTATCCAAAACATCACAACTTACCAATTTCAAATGTACAAGAGTAGAAAACTTTTACTCTTACATTTGACAAGTGTTTTAAACCTTCTTTAAGACATGTCACTCAAATGACAATCTTAGAGTATGACTCTAAGACTTGTATTGGAACGAAGTATGACTCATCTTCTTGATTTAATCATTTCAACAATTCAAGTTCCTCTTCTTAGTCATAAGAATGCACTAAGATTTCCTTAGACAACTAATTTTGATATGGTTTCTTAATCATTAAGATGATCTCAAAACTGATACTAAAGTACTCTCCCATCTTTTCAGATTTGAGAAACTTTTATCCTTCTGCCTTATTTGATTCTTCTTATCGATCTTTAGTGGTGGACTTAATCAGTGCACAAGAATGTGTACTCGATCCCTAAGTCCTTTACTTGACTCACACATCCATGTGAACAAGTAATTAGTCTTAATTTTCCAAAACTTGAAAGTTCTCATTCATCATGCTATACAACTTGCATGATTCCAAGTACCGGTCCAATTGAACCTTGGATGATGAGAATCTTTCCTTATTTGGTAAATTTAGACATTACCACAAATGAAAGAATCAATTTCATATTTCCACTCTTGCTCTTAACGGAATTATATAAGCAACAATTTTTCCTCAAATGCCATTGTAAGGATATTTTAAAATAAATAAAATCAAAAAATTTTCTTTTATTTTAAAACTTTGCGGAAAAAACTTATCCTTACAATCCATATGAGAACTTGTTGTTATCTATTCCTAGGCAATATCTCATAACTCCTAAGAAGTAGCTCAAGAATCCGATTTTTTCAAACTATGCGATAGAAATCCATCTACGCGATCAGATTCAGCATATTCTTTCTTTAAGTTTCTTCACTTTTCTTTGATTCTTAAAACATCACCATATGACCCAGTCACATCATGTATCAGGAATCTCAGAATAGAAACTTAACAGAGTTAGATAGTGGAATTTACCTGAAGTAGAGTCAAACTTATTGACTTTAACATCCTTAGGTAAATTTGGCAGCTTCGTGACCAATGCCCCTTCCTTTGGCAATATAAACATATGGACCCTTTGATAATGGTACACGGGACTATCACAGACTTAGCTTTTTCTCTTTACCATTTGGTCAACCGAGTTGACTCTGGCCGATCCCTTTCCATTGGGAAGAGAATGCTTTACTGGATATCCAATGTCATCATTGTCAATGTCCACAAAGTTTTAGGAAGTTGATCTTAACAAATAGATAAGATCATTAAGGATCTTGTCATAGTCTTTTTCATAGGTGTTCCAAAAGAACTCACTATATGACTTAGAAAGTAGTTGAACCACCAACTTTCTCAAGACTTTGACACCCAACTCTCCCGGCTTGTCAATATGTGACTACATCTCCAAGATGTGATCACACCTAGACCTTGCCTTGCCAATAGGGCTTGAGTGACCTTAAACTTTTCAAGAACTTGTGGGTTAGGGAGAATAATTGGAGGAGGAGAAAGAAGTATGATATCCATGGGACATCATCTTCATTAGGAAACCTTGTTTCAAGAGATTTGGGAAGATCATAGGTGTCTAAACCAGACATCTTTTGGGAGATATTCAAGATAGTTGATTTAAAGTCCTTAATATGACACCCAATATGAAATATTAAGGCTAGGACCCAACAAACTATTTTATAACTTAGAAGAGGTATGCCGTAATCCAAGCTATAAAATATTTGAAGGTAGGTGAATGACGATTCACCAATTTCCACCAAGATAAACGAAATGTATTATTAGGTTTTAATTGGTTTTTGAAACTCCTAGATCTTTGAGATTCATTGAACTTTTCAAAGGCATGTTTCAATCTCGAGTGTGCCCTTCAGGTTTTGTGACTGGGATGCCGAGGATCACAAAACAAGGTGTGAAGTAACCATGCAAATCACTTGGTACCCTTAATAAATTACCCCTCAATCGATGTGCCGGTTAACCACACACGCTCCATCGATACTATGATAAATATTAAGTCACCCTTTACCTACCTTGTTAAGTCCATGTTAGTGTGCCGGTTAACCACACACGCTCCACTAACGACTTAGACAAAGTGTAAAGTGTAATTTCATGGGTTAGCACCTTATTCACATTTTTCCTAAGTAACTAAGATTGGGTATTATTAAGAGTTTAGTTACTTAGTATTATCATTAATACTTTTAATGAAGGGAGAATTCTAGTCCTGTCAAACCCGTTCGGCTAACGACCCTCCACCAGTCAAGCAAGCGGTGGGTGAGAGTGGACACCCATTAAGTTGCCATTTTATAGGCAACAACCTTATACCCACCTTATAGACCGGCTTCGTGAATGAGGCGTACTAGCGGTAAGACTGACTTTACTCTTATACATATATATATTATTAACTTATAATATTATAAAGTATAAGGGTTGAATTTTAACTTTTAAAATTCTAAGGGCTAACTTGGAATTAAAGTATTCATAAGGAAAACTTTACAAATTCCAAAACTTGAGGGCAAGTTTTGAAACTATTCAAAACTAATTAATTCCATAACTTATGTGTTTAAAGTAGTTTTAATCCAAAAACTCTTCAAGTTCCATAACTTGAGGACAAGTTATGGAAGACTTTAAACTAATAAAAGAATTAACTTTTCTTTATTTTATAACTTATGGAATTAATTAAGGTTACACCTTTTTTTTATTTTATTTTATTTTATTAAATGAAGAGACTCTTGGTCCTCCATAACTTGAGGACAAGTTATGGAGTCATAAAACCATTTAATTAGAACTAGACTCTTCATTTTTGTAACCTTTGCCAATTTTTATGAGTTTTATGATTCTTAAATGTGACTTTTCATATAACTTGAGGACAAGTTACAAAAACACATTTTAGAATCAATTCTTAGATTAATTTGGATTAAAACCAACTATCACATAATTTTATTCATTAATCTAAATTCACTCATAAAACAAAGTAACACAAAAAACTTTTGGTGATCCATAACTTATTCTTAAGTTATGGAATCCTTTAAAACATTAACACCAAATTTTTTGTAACTCCATAAAACTTTGAATCAATTTTTTTTTTTTTTAAAAACCTTTTCATATCCATAACTTATGGAGGTTTCAAAAAATAAAACTCTTTAGATCAAACTTTTAAAACTAATAAAATAATCATATTATTTTATCTTTTATTAAATTTGACCTAATTCAACTCATAAAGCAAATTATTCAAATTTTACAAATAATTAGTTTTTCACAAGAACAAGTAATTATCTTAAAATTTGACAAACTTCATGTTTTTTTTTTTTCAACTTTGAAAATAAAATATTTGCATCAATATAACAGAAAACAACCCGTGGCTCTGATACCACTGTTGGATTTTGAGCATTCTAACACTCCTAAGTGTACATGCAACCCTAAATACCTTGGATCTATGTTTTCTCTATTATACATACAAATAAGAACTTCCAAGGTATTATCCTAATCTAGCATACAAAACATTGAATGTAACAAGATAGAATACATACCGCTTGATGTAGAAAGTCTTCATGAAGCTTGAGTGCCTAGTGCCCCAAGTGTGACACCTCAAATGGAATCACAATCATCAAAACACTTAGAATAGCTTGAGAGAATTCTACACTCACCAAAATCGGCTATCCCTTTCTTGAATACTACTAGTGGCCGATTTTTCCTCAATAATAAGATGCTTATATAGTTACACAATTAGGGTAAACTCTTAATTGTCATGGCTTTCCATTTCCTTGGATCCATGGGTACAAATACACCATGGAGCATCCATGGACCATCCTATGGGTTTTAGCCCAACTTGATTATCCATGGAGCATTAGCCCACTATACAAGTATGGATGATTTACACAATCAACCCATATATTTAATTAGTCTTCTTTTGATCACTTAATTAATCCTAGATTAATTCTTGATCAATACTAATTAAATAATCTTATTATTCTTATTATTAATATACTAGAACTTATAATATATTAATAACCATAAGTGTCTTATTTCTCTCATTCAAGTGCATGATGGTATGCAACCCAAATGGACCATGCCGGGTCGGGTCAAGTCTTACCAAATATAGTTATGGACTTAGACATTAATCCAACAATTACTACATAACAATTAAAGATATGTTTACTATATTTTGATAAAGATTTCAAAAATAGCATATGTCTCCTAGGTTTTTCTTTTGATGTTCAATACTTGCATGTTCAATTAGAGAAAACATAGATCAAAGCAATTAGGGTTGCATGCAAACATAGGATTGTATGTTCAGTCAGAGTCTTGGCTTGTTTTCTATTGAATTTGATTACAATTGGTTGAACTTGATCAATTAGGGTTTATTTCAAATAAACCTTTTGGACTTACGGTTTTCGCAAATTAGGGTTTCTTAACCCTAGATTTCAAAATTTTGGAAAAGGGTTGTAACCCTTTCCCTTGTCCTACAAGTTTCGAAAATTAGGGTTTCCTAAACACTCTTGATTTTTCAATTAGGCAAGGAATGAAATCCTTGCCTTCATCCCCAAGACTTGCGATTTTCGAAAATTTGGGTTTCATGATAGGGTTTTCTTATTTTTGGTAATTATCTCTTTATGTGATTATTTCGATAATTATAAAATTTGAATATCCCTCCCATGTTTTTCGAAAATTAGGGGACAATATTATGTTAAAATATTTTGATTAATTTAATTAGATAATCATCAATTGGTTTAATAAATTAATTAAAGTTTTAATTATTAGATAATTATTAAATCAAATTTCTTTTAAATTTAATTAAATTGTTTTAATTTCAAAATTTTAAAGATCATAAAACCCTAGTATTTTGAAAAGTTTAAAAAATAATTTATACTACATGTAAAAAATTAAATGTTTAATATTTACTATATGTATAAGACAAGTCAGTCAAACAGCTAGTACGCCTCATTCACGAAGTTGATCTATAAAGGGAGTTTAACGAAGCGACCTATAAAATGATCGTCATTGGGTATCCATTCTTACCCACCGCTTCCTTGATTGGTGGAGGGTTGTTAGCCAAACGGGTTTTATAGGACAAATAATTATCATTAATAAGTATAATTGTAACGACCCAATTTTCACGTCCAAAGATTTCATTTTTTGATTAAGTGATTTGCAAAACATTTGTAACAAAATATCATCCGATCATATCATTTAATAAAAACATGTCTCATGTCTGAAAACCGAATCGTAAAAACATAATAATGTCAGAGTACAAATCCCAGAATAACTCATAGTGCGGAAAACAATGTGAGTGTATGATGTGCCGCTACCGCGCCAGCTCCTTCCCCTTAGCTGAAGAGGTACCTGAAACCAAAACTATAAACTGTAAGCACGAAGCTTAGTGAGTTCCCCCATCGTACCACATACCATACAATCACATCACATACATACTGTTGGGCAATTATGGGGTGCCCGACCTACTCGGTACGGCCATTTTGGGGTGTCGTCCTACCCATGCGGCCATTCTGGGGTGCTGACCTGCCCGTCGGTCCTAACAACCGACTTGGGGACTATTCCACCCCCTACTGCTACTATCGCATATATCATAACATAAACATACTATCAGACATATTTGGGGTGTCCGAACTACCCTTTGGTCCTAACAACCGAACTTGGGGACTATTCCCCTCCTACTACCTTCACTGGCGTTGATGCTGCTGTCAACTGGGGGCAATTGGCCTTATTGTGGCCCCTCTGGTTGCAGTGGAAACACAACAACTCAGACGTCTGAATAACCAGTGCAGGGGCAGTACAGTCCCTGCTGAAATGCCCCGTCTTGCCGCACTTGTAGCAGCCCGACGATCCCAATCTACACGCCCCTCATGTGGCCTGCCGCATTTCCTACAGCGGCCCGATCCCGACTGGCCTTTTGGCCTACCATTTGATCCCTTGGGCTTCTTCCCCGAAGCCCCAGTCGTCTAACCCTCCTCGGTCTTCCTCTTCTGGACGTGCTCCAGATCGATTTCCCTCTCCCTAGCCCTAGGAATCATGGAATCCAGGGTAGGTCAAGCTGTAAAACTAACATGCTCCCGAATATCGGGTCGCAGCATGTCATGATAGCGGGTCCTCTTCATGTCCTCATCCCCCGCATACTGGGGCACCAGTAATGCCCTCTCCCGGAACTTGGCGGTGATCTCCGCCACAGTCTCCGTAGTCTGCCTCATGTCCAAAAACTCCCTGGCCAACTACTGAAGCTCTACTGCTGGCGCAAACTCTGCTCGGAACCGGGTCACAAAATCCGACCATGATATAGCCTCATTAGCCGAGGCTCCCAGAGAGTCACCAACCGACTCCCACCAATCCCTAGCCCGGTCCCTCAAACATTCTGCTGCAAATCGTACCTTCGACCCCTCGGAGCAAAAGCTGGTCAACTGCGCAGAATCAATGTCTGCGAGCCAGACGAATGTCTGCGATCCATCGTCTGGCAACAATGGGGTCCTTCACCCCGTGGAAATCTGACGCACCACTGCCCCTGAAGTCCTTAAAGGACAGTGTGCGGGATCCTGACTGGCCAGACGTCGTATCACTCCTGAACTCCTTGAGGCGATCCTCCATCAGCTCAACTATCCCTTCCTTGATCTACTGGATCGGAACCTGATCCCGAACCCGATCCCTCTCCTGAACTGCCAACTACTGGCCTCTGTCGAAGTACCACCATTCTGCAAGACATAATAGCAACCGTTAGTGATACCGATACCTCTAGAGGGATCACATCCACTACAAGTTCCCTGGTCTTGTCTCAACCTTCCTTAATTCGGGTACGGATCTTCTGCTTTCAGTAGTACGGGCCCATAATACCTTCCACATCTATCCGTACCTTCCTCAAGGTCTACCTTGACTCCACCAAGTCCCTTTCACTATTGCTGATTCTCTGTTATTCACATTCTAGGCTTGCCCTAGGGAAAATCTATGACCCCACCCAAACCGGTCCTCAGCTGCTGAAGGCCTCCTTGTAATGCCAATTAGCCATTACCTGAATACCATCACATGTGATGAGGCTCAGATAATCCTTCGAGTAACATACTCGTCCCCACAACGGTTAGACTCAAACGAGAGCTGCGCAATAGGGACAAATCCAACACTCTGAGATTATTCAACCCTGACCACACGTGACGTGACGTATTCACCTAATGGCTAACTCCCATCACTCAGAGTCCTGCAAAGCACAAAGCAAGCAACATTCGGATGCAGGAAAACTACTCAAGCAAATTTGTTCTCATAATGACAAGCTGCACTAGCATACAATGCTAAGCTCATACTATCAGGCATAACCTAAACAGGCTATCCTACTGCTGTCTACTCAATACTAGCATGCAATTCACATAAGCTGAAGCACATAGAGCATGCACATAATGATGGGTATTATACAAACAATCCTATGTGTACATGCAACCCTAGCATTGGATCTATGTTTTCACTATTAGATACACAACATTATGAATACATGATAAAACCCTAATCATGATTGCTATTTTCGAAATTAACCAAGAAGGTTAGATTACATACCTCTTGTTGTTATATTGTAATAACAACTTAAATCTTTAAACCCAAAGTCTTGAAAGCAATCACCACAAGTGTAGTGCCTCTAATGGCTCACAAACACCAAGAGCAAATGGAGAAGGTATAAAGAGATAGGAGAGGTATAAGAATTCGTCTCTAGGACCTCTTGGGATCAAGTGCACGAAATCCTAAGGCCTTAGGGGTCTTTATATAGGGTTGGGATTAGGGTTTCAGTCCTTATCCTTATCTAGTTACTTGCCCATCAAGCAACCATAAGATACGCCTTGAAAATCCCTATCTCTTGGACCTTGAACGATTTTAAGGATATCCTTATCCTTGAATTCGTCCATCCTTCAACAAGGATAACCATTGCCCTATATTGTAACTATCACATAATTACAATTCAGCCCCTCTAGTTTAATTAATTACATTTGATCACAAAATTAATTCTTAATTAATTATTGACCAATATTAATTAAACAAATATGATTTCTCCTTTAATATATTATTCTTATAACATATTAATAAATCATAATAACCTCTCTCTCTATTTATTTCTCCAGTCAAGTTGCTTTAGTAAAGGCAACCCAAAAGGACCATGCACCATCGGGTCAAGTACATACCAAAATAGTTATGGACTTAGAAACTAATCAAACAGTCTCCCACTTGGATAAGTCTAACAACTATTCTGCGTATGACTTCAGATCCTGATCTGCAATCGTAGCTTTCCAAAACCGCTGTCAACTTTGATCCTATCAGATACGCGTGTCCTTAGATAAGGGATCATATATTCCTCTATTCTAGATATCATATGAGATATGATTTCAAATCATTCTCTTTGTACTATACCTCGATTCCCGATTTATGACGACTGACTAATTGAACAAATCAAATTAGCCCTAGCCTGGCCGAGCATTTACGTTTGTCATCACTAAACCATCGAGGGGCCCAAAGATATCGCTTTTATCCTTCTTTGAATAAAAGGAACGGATAAACTTTGATACAATGCTCGCTTGCACTCACTCACCGAACCACACACAATAATATGTTTTATAACACCAAGTTACTAGTGCGTTTACATATTATCAATGTGCAACCGATTCGCAAGATACAACTCACACATCTCGGTTTCAAGAATATAAGATGTTATCGTCTCACCAATCACTCGTGATACAATCCATGGAGTGATCCAAGTGAGCGTGGGTTTAATCCAATGCTCAAATCATATTCATAAGAACTCATGAACGTTGCAGCAAACATTTGCTTATGTTTAATACTCTTTTAGACAATCCACACACCAATTCACGACAGTCTTCATTCATATCTACTTCCAACATATGAACGACTGTGGCCCGTTCGAATAATTCGATTATTCTTAATAAACTCGATTATTCTGGAAGTCAAAACATGCAAATGTGAAACACAAGAATAATACTAATCCCATATGGCCTCAATCCTTTAAGCATAAATAAAACACCTGTTATTTATCACCATATTGATTACTCATTATTTGTCGTTTTGGTTAATCAACTTCTTACTTGAATTACAACACTTATCCCATGCTCCTGGCATGCACACAATGTTTACCTATGGTTCTTATTTTGTGAAACAAAACACATTTCCAATCATTCTCATTTCACAACTCCAAATCCTTTTTCCATAAGTTAAAGAATATCAAATTCTTGCTACTTATAGAATATGCTAGATTCTAACATTTTATGCAACTTATCCTTTCGTAATGTCACTGCACCAAAGTCACAAAGACTATTGCCAATGATATTACAAAGTTTTCTAACGGAGATTGTTACAAGTCAATTCCTTAGATATGATGTCTCTCACTCAAAGTACATTCTTTTGAACATCCTTTTGCATAAAAGTTTCTAATCTAGTCATAGATTATCGATATTCAATTCCTAATGTGGATACATTTCCATATTTTCCATATGACAACTTATAGAATCTTATCTATTCATAATAATGTCGCCATGGTCCATCCAATATGAAACATTTCCACAATTTCCATATGACAACTCATTCTTAATAGAATCTTTTCTATAATAATGTCGATATGGTCCATTCAATACCATGCTTCCAACTACTCACAAGCAACCAATCCTCGTCGAACTTTGGATTGTCCTTTGATAGTTGTTTAATTATTTTAGTCAAAACCAATTCTTGTCATTTTTCCTTCTAAATGCGCTAGACATTTGGAAAATTTTAGAATGGTCAAGCATTTGCAATCGATCCTTTACCCGAAGCGTATGGGACACGATGCATAATGTTTTATTAGCTATGTTCTCAAAATTCGAATTATGAAGAGGAATGTCGTAATCATAATCGAAGTTTTAAGAACACACTATGTACCCTTGACTAAATCTATTAACATTTCTCAACCTAATCCTTTAGATTCGAAATGAAGCATAATATTCTCTCCCTTAATTATAGCAAAACAACTTTACAACCCTTACAACTTTGCAAGGTATAACTCTTGTTTTCTATAATTAATATTGCTAACTTGCAATATGTGCCTTAATAATCATACAATCATAACTTTTATGCTCCCACTATCATGATGATTATTATAAACATAACACTTATGCTCCCACTAGCTTCGACATGTATTCATAAACATCTTAACTTTCAGAAAAACAATGCTTATTGAATTTCTTAAGTTCATGTTTCTAATACTTAGTGCTTTGATAATCCTTTATCAAGGCTTCTTGAACTTATACACCTTTGCCTTAGATATTTCATATGTGTGTCTAACAATTAAGACTAACTGCCAAACTTCACAACTCAAATCATGGAAAGGTATACCGTAACGATAATCGAATTTGAGAATGCAATTTTACAATCACTATCTTCTTAAACTCTTTCTTAATGAAAGCATTTCCTCACAATCATTTTCATGAAGGAGGAAATCTTATGACACTTAGATTTGAGTGGTGTATGTGTTCCTATCCATGTGAATTTTGTTAAAACCAAAGTTTACGACAAATTCAAACTCATATGGACCGAACTTTCTTAATCTTGATTTCTTGCCTTATGGTAGCACAACTGCCCACCACGTCTTCCAAGTAGTTAAGCAGCTCACATTTTCCTATCAATGTACCTTTCATTGATTAATGTGCTTTGCCTTTTATGCGTTCAAAATGAGAACTCATAGAACTCACATGCATAATTAACTCGATTGGATTGGCACGGAAACAAAATAATGTCATCACGATAGGTTTTAAACCTCAACTCGTGTGCTAGTGATGATCGATAAGGTTTATTTGATTTGTTCTTGAAACCTTTCAAGACTATTAAGGCTCCCACTGACTCCTTGATATATAAGATTCTCTTGTCAAAACATTTCTTGACAAATAAATATTCAAGAGTTAGTGTAGCTCATATCAAAGTACTTCATAAATTGGTCCTAGTTGGTATTTGTCTTATCCAAGACATTACAACTTTCTACATTTGATGAATGTTATAAACCTTACTTTTTCACTCGATGTCACAATCTTAACTTCAATACTTGTTATTGGAACAAAGTATGATTGACGTATTGATTTAACCATTTCTTCAATTCTTGATTCCTCTTCTTAGACATACAATTGTACTAAGACTTACTTAGAGGATCAATTGAGATATGGTTCTTAATCATTAAGACCTATCATAAAGCATAAAAGGTACTCTCCCTTCTTCTTAGAATGGAGAAACTTTTATCTTTCTGCCTACTTGATTCTTCTTATTCGTTCTTCTATTGATTTAAACTTTTTTTTTCAATCAATCTAGAATTACACTTAATCTTGTAAGTATAATCACATTTACTAAACCTTTAGTAAATCATGACGAATATCTTTGTTACTCTTATGGTGGACTTGATCAACACATAACTTTGTGTACTCGATCTCCTAGTCCTTCACTTGACACTTTGTCAATGAATCGGTCTAATTTCCAAATATGAAATTTCTCATTCATCGTGCAACCAAGTTGCATGATTCCAAGTTTCTGTCCAATTGAAACTTGGGCGATGAGAAACTCTCCCTATTTGGTAAATTCTCGACTTTCCATAAATAATATAATTAAGAATCAAATCCATTATTGCTAATAATAGAAACATCCAAACATCAATTTTTCATATACGCCATTGCAAGGATAAATAAATAGTATAAAATCAAAATTTTATTTTATTGCGGAAAAAATTGTCCTTACAATGCATCTCATTTAAAAAAACTATGCTAGTACATATTTCTTAGCAATCTAATTCTAACTCTAAGTAGTAGCTCAAGAATCTAATCTTCAAGTAATGCGATCGAAATCCATTCCTTATCGGTTAGATTCTGCTCACTTCTTCCCTTAAACGTCCTTTTTTTTTCTTCGATCCTACAAAATATCAATTGTAATCTTATCACATTATGTTTCAAGAATCTAGAATAGAAACTCAAAAGAGTTAGTCAATGGATATTACCTAAAGCAGAGCCATACGTTTTGACTCTCCCATCTCTTAGATCTCTTAGGTAAATAGGGCAGTTTCGTCTCCAATGCCCCCTTTCTTGGCAATAAAAGCAAATTGACTCTTTTGGAACAGCACATGGAACTACTTCAGACATCGCCTTTCTCTTATGATCAAACTTTTCGATCATTGCATGTCTTTTGTCGCCATTGTCTATATCCATAGAGCTCTCGAAGGCAGATTCACCAATCAACATTGTTTTTCTATTGCGCCAAACCATTGCTGATTCAGCAGCAATAAGCATATAGGTGAGATCTCTAAGGGTCACGTCGCAGTTCATCATATAGTACTCTCTTACGAACTCACTATATGAGTTAGGAAGTGATTGAAGAACCCAATCAACAGCCATTTCCTCACAGACAATGGATCCCAACATTCTTAACCTATCAATGTGTGACTTCATCCCTAGGACGTGTGCACACACCGACTTTCCTTCTTTATGTTTACTTGCCAAAAGGGCTTGAGTGATCTTGAACTTTTCAAGCCTTTGAACTTGTGGATTATGGAGAAAAAATTCGAGGAAGAGGAGGAAGTGAAGCATGATCTCTTGTTCCTCGATCGAATCGTGGAATATCATCTTCATGTGGAATGCTTGTTCCACGGGATTTGAGAAGACCATAGTTGTCAAACTTTGACATCTACAAAACGGGAGAAAACGAATTCAAGTTAGTTGATTGAATGAGTCCTTAGCAAATCACCCAAATGAGATACTAAGGCTAGGACCCAACACAATATTCTACAACTCGGGAGAGGGATGCCGTAACCCGAATTGCAGAATATTTGAAGGTAAGTGAATGACGATTCACTAATTTCCACCACGAAAAACGAAAAAAAAAATAAGTTTTAAATCTATGAAAACTCCTAGATCCTTTGAGATTCATTGAACTTTCAATGGCATGTTTAAATCTCGATATGCCCCTCTAGTTTGTGACTGGGATGCCGAGGATCACAAAGCGGGTGTGAATAACCTTGCAAACTTACATGGTGCCCTCACATGTTACAGTCACCTATTCGATGTGCCGGTAAACCACACACGCTCCACCGAACTATGACAAACATTGAGTCACCCTTTGCTACCTTTGCTTAGAACCATTTAGTGTGCCGGTAAACCACACACGCTCCACTAACGTCTTTGCAAGGGCACAAAGTGTAATTTCATGGAATTGCATCAATTCACTTTTGCCTAAGTAACTAAGATTGGGATTTTGTAAAACATTTAGTTACTTTTGTACTTCATTATACTTATAATGGAAGGTTTTTGTCCTATCCTACCCGTTCGGCTAACGACCCTCCACTAGTCAAGAGTGCGGTGGGTAAGAGTGGATACCCATTCAATCGCCATTTTATAGGCAATTTCCTTAAACACCCCTTATAGACCAGCTTCATGAATGAGGCCTACTAACGGTAAGACTGACTTTTATTTATACATATATATAATGTTAGACTTTTAATGTTATTTATAGTATAGGGTGTGTTTTACACTTTAAAAATACTAGGTGCTCAAATATAACAATTATACTTTTAATTGTAAACCAAAACTTTTATGGATTTATTAAACTTCTTTTAATTGTACACCTTAATCAATTAATTAAACCAGAAGGGTGTGATTTGAACTTTTCAAAACAATACTAGAGTTTTAGAATTTAACATTCCTAAATTAAACTTTTAATCAACTTTTAAATTCCAAAACTTGAGGGCAAGTTTTGAAACATTTCAAAACATTAGGGTTTAGAATTTAAATATGCATCAAAATTAAACTTTTAATCAAAATTTAAATTCCAAAACTTGAGGGCAAGTTTTGAAACTTTTCAAAACAATTTAGTTTTAATTTCTCTTAAAATTTTTCGAATTTATGACATATAAATTAAAATTTTAAATATTAAAAACCTTGATTTAATAATTATCTTGAATTAGACTATTAATTTAATTATTAAATCATAAGGGATTATCTAAATCATGAGTATAATTACCATTTATACATTTAAGATATCCTAATCCCTTAATTATCTCCCTAGATCTTGAAATTAAGGATAGGATAATGCAAAATCTATAATTACCATATATAACAATTAGAAGATAATTACAAGATATGGGATAATCCAAATCCCTAAAATTTAGGATCTTATCTTGGGGAGAAGGCCAAATTTCGAAAATCAAGGGATTAAAACAAACCCTAGATTTCGAAATTTAAGGGTTTAAGGAAAGGATTTGAAGATCTTATTCAAACTCTTGCAAATTAGGGTTTGCAAACCCTAATCTCGAAAATCCTAGCCACCTAGGGTTTATTGGCCATAAACACTAATATGTCAAGTTCATACAATTGAATAAACTAATTGAAAACAAGTTAACCAGGCTCTGATACCACTGATGGGTTTTATACAAACAATCCTATGTGTACATGCAACCCTAGCATTGGATCTATGTTTTCACTATTAGATACACAACATTATGAATACATGATAAAACCCTAATCATGATTGCTATTTTCGAAATTAACCAAGAAGGTTAGATTACATACCTCTTGTTGTTATATTATAATAACAACTTAAATCTTTAAACCCAAAGTCTTGAAAGCAAGCACCACAAGTGTAGTGCCTCTAATGGCTCACAAACACCAAGAGCAAATGGAGAAGGTATAAAGAGATAAGAGAGGTATAAGAATTCGTCTCTAGGACCTCTTGGGATCAAGTGCACGAAATCCTAAGGCCTTAGGGGTCTTTATATAGGGTTGGGATTAGGGTTTCAGTCCTTATCCTTATCTAGTTACTTGCCCATCAAGCAACCATAAGATAAGCCTTGAAAATCCCTATCTCTTGGACCTTGAACGATTTTAAGGTTATCCTTATCCTTGAATTCGTACATCCTTCAACAAGGATAACCATTGCCCTATATTGTAACTATCACATAATTACAATTCAGCCCCTCTAGTTTAATTAATTACATTTGATCACAAAATTAATTCTTAATTAATTATTGACCAATATTAATTAAACAAATATGATTTCTCCTTTAATATATTATTCTTATAACATATTAATAAATCATAATAACCTCTCTCTCTCTCTATTTATTTCTCCAGTCAAGTTGCTTTGGTGAAGGCAACCCAAAAGGACCATGCACCATCGGGTCAAGTACATACCAAAATAGTTATGGACTTAGACACTAATCCAACACATAAGGCATCATTCCTAGATCCTTAGTCCTATTCTAGTATGATGTTCTACTAAATCTGATAAACATAGTAACATTGTATGGGTACTTTGGGGAATACTTACTTGAGCTCGGCTGTTCGCGCACATCACACACTTGTTCTTTCCAAAAACTCTTCTGTCTTATTCTTTAGAAAGCCATTTTCTTATAAAATCTTTTAATCCCTCGATTTGAGTCCAGACACCCCCAAAGGTGTGTCCAAATCCCTCAAATCAGGGCTCTGATACCAACTTGTAACGACCCAATTTTCACGTCCAAAAATTTCATATTTTGATTAAGTGATTTGCAAAACATTTGTAACAAAATATCATTCGATCATATCATTTAATAAAAACATGTCTCATGTCTGAAAACCGAATCTTAAAAACATAATAATGTCAGAGTACAAATCCTAGAATAACTCATAGTGCGGAAAACAATGTGTGTGTATGATGTGCCGCTACAGCGCCAGCTCCTTCCACTTAGCTGAAGAGGTACCTAAAACCAAAACTATAAATTGTAAGCACGAAGCTTAGTGAGTTCCCCCATCGTACCACATACCATACAATCACATCACATACATACTGTCGAGCAATTATGGGGTGCCCGACCTACCCGGTACGACCATTCTGGGGTGCCGACCTACCCGTACGTCCATTCTGGGGTGCCGACCTACCCATGCGGCCATTTTGGGGTGCCGTCCTACCCATGTGGCCATTCTGGGGTGCCGTCCTACCCGTGTCATGCCATTCTGGGGTGCTGACCTGCCCGTCGGTCCTAACAACCGAACTTGGGGACTATTCCACCCCTACTGCTACTATCGCATATATCATAACATAAACATACTATCAGACATATATGGGGTGTCCGAACTACCCTTCGGTCCTAACAACCGAACTTGGGGACTATTCCCCTCCTACTACCACTATCACATATAACATATCATGTCAGCATATAAACATATCATCACATACTATCAGCCATATCTGGGGTGTCTAACCTACCCTTCGGTCCTAACAACCGAACTCAACTACTATCACATATAACATATCATGCCAGCATATAACATATCAGGTGGTAGCAAACCTAGATGATATCACAAAGACAATCATCTAATCATACAACTCATATTGGTGGGTCGACATTGTGGCCGTAGAGCCACCGCTACTGGATGGTAACTTACCTCGTAGTAGCTGCTGATCTGTGCGGGAATCCTCTAACTGCTACCACTGCTACTCCGGAAATCCTCCGGCTATAATTCCCACAAGACACTTAGTCATATACTTCTAACTTTTCTTAGGGTAAAATGACCATTTTACCCCTGACCAAGTCAAAGTCAAAATCAACTTTCAGTTGACCTGACTCGCCGAGTGGGCTCGCCGAGTCCATATCCCTTTACTCGTCCTCATCCATGACCCCACTCGTTGAGTTCGGCCATCAACTCGACAAGTTCTTCTCTCATGTGAACATCACATGAAAACTCATCTGACTCGCCGAGTTGATGAACAACTCGTCGAGTTCACCTTCATCGGATGAACAAGTTCTGTCCTCGACTCGCCGAGTTGATAAAAAACTCGTCGAGTTTATCTTCATCCTTAAGAAGATTGCCTTGGACTCGCCGAGTCCCATGAATTTCCAGAACAATGGCTTAGTCCAGAACGTTAGCTCACTCCCCGAGACTCCCTAAAACCTTTCCACACTCAACTGGATCCTTTTGACCCTCACTGAATGGGACAGAAACCTTGGACTCACCGAGTCCAAGAATGGACTCGTCGAGTTGGACACATCCCCTCACTAAAACTTCGATTTCTGATGTACAACCTTCGATCAAAAGATAGATCTATGCTTCTACAATCGACCTAGCACGTAAAGTTACAACCTTTACGTGCTTGCATGGGACTTTGAGCTCAAAAGGTTCTAAAAAAAGCTCTTACAATGCAATGGGCCTTCTTTGTGTGCAAAAGCCACTCCTTTCTGCCTTGTAACCCCTCTAAGGACCTAGATCCGAAACATCAACCCACAACCATGCTTGCAATCATGGTTGGTGACCAAAATGGCTTAGAAAAGCCCTAAAAGTCCACAAAATGGGATCTATCAAAAGAGCAAGCAAGGTATAGACTTTATACCTTCTGTAGACTGCAAATGATGCTCAAAACTGAATCCTTCTAGCCTCCTCTTGATCCTTCAAGCTTTTCCTTCCTTCCTTGGATCACACAAGCACCAAAATCACTCCAAATGCCTTAGATTGATTCAATAGCTAGGGTTTGCTATGAGGGTCTTCTGGGAAAAAATGGGACGAAGGAGGCCGAGTTAAGGTGTTTAAATAGGGTGCAAACCCTCGGATTAGGGTTTTTGTCCAGATAGGGCCTACTTGCCGAGTCCGGGACCCGACTCATCAAGTCCACAGCTTAAACTCTGCGTCTCATCCCGCTTCTACTCGGTGAGTTGGTCCTTCAACACGCCGAGCCCAAGGCCAAAATGCAAAATATTTAAAGAAAAGAATACGTACCAAGAACCAGGTGCTACAATAATGAAATTAATAAAGTAATTAAATGATTTTATAAAATTCTCAATCTTAGTTACTTTAGGAAAATGTGAATTTAATGCTAATGTAACACCCAAAGTCAGGAAGGCCAAGAAAGGAAAAAAAACCATAAGTTTAAGGGACGACTCGACGAGTCCAAGGAGGAACTCGGCGAGTCTGAGCAGGATCCGAGTCAAGGAGTAAGTGACCGACTCGGCGAGTCGGCCAACGAGACTCGGTGAGTCTGGTCTGAACGAGGAAAACCCTAAATCCGGGACTTGGAGCCTATTTAAGCGCCTGTTTCTCTTCCCTAGGGTTCCTTTACTGCCTCTCTAACCCATAACACTAAACCCTAGCTGCCATATCCATTTTTGAGCTAATTATTGCCTTGAATAGTGCATTAAAGCTTGGAGAAGGAAGAAGGATCTTGGAGGTGCAAGAAGGGGGCTATAGATCCGGGATTGGGAAGACATTTCTGAGCATCTGGAGGTAATAAACTAGTTCTTTGACTCCTTTGCACCTAGATCTATGTATGTGTTTTGGGAATTCTTGGCATGATAGTTACCATTTCGAGCTAGAAGTTCAGATATGAGGTTGCTACCTCAGGTCCATGCTTGTTTTGGTCTAGAATCCCATAAAGTATCAGTTCTTGGTATGTTGGTGAAGCATGGTTGTCATAAACCCTAGTTTGGAGTGTTTCGAGCCTAGATCTCCATAACTACACGTAAAGTTAGCCACTTTACGTGAGGAATAGGCCTTGAAAGTATGGATCTATGTGTTGGAGTCCCTGTTTGGCTGAAAGAGCCACTGCATGGATTAAGAGCTGGAGTGACTCGGCGAGTCACATGAGTAGACTCGGCGAGTCGGATGAAGTTGGGTAGGAACTCGGCGAGTTGGAAGAACAACTCGGCGAGTCTGTTGAAGGTTGTATTGGACTCGACAAGTCTGTTCTTGGACTTGGCGAGTCAAGACACGAAACCCCAAACCCTTCAAGTTAAGACTCGAATCAGTGAGTCTAGTGGAGACTCGGTGAGTTGGACAGGTTAGGACTTGGAAATCGGTAGACTCGGCGAGTCATGTGCTGAATCGGCGAGTCAAGTCGTGGATGAAAGGACTCTGAGCTTATGAACTCGACGAGTCAGTAGGCAGACTTTATATAAGTCATTAGTGGAGCGTGTTTGGTTAACGGGCACACTAATATGGACTAATAAAGTATGGCAATGGGTGTCTCGTAAATGATCATTGATTAATGGAGGCGTGTGGCTAACAGACACATTAATTAGATGATAAATGACATCGTGAGTACCAAGCTAATTTTCATGGTTATTCATATATTGTTTGTGATCTTTGGTATCCCAGTCACAAATGTAAGAGCATAATCGAGATTAAACATGCCATTGAATAATTCAATGAATCTCAAAGATCTAGGAATTTCATTAAAAACCTAATTAGTTCAAATTTTGTTTTTCGTGGTGAAATTGGTAAATCGTCATTTACCTACCTTTATTTATTTCACAATTAGATTATGACATACCTTTTTTAAGTTGTGAATATCTAGTTGGACCCTAGCCTTAATATTTCATTTTCGTGTTATATTGAGGGATATTCTTTTCTAACCAAAACTTGTTCTTATTCTTTTTCAGATGTCAACTCCCAATGATGCTTCTAGTTCCTTCTCCAAAAATAACTCCAACAACTTCTCACTCTTAAACATTTGCTCGAGGGTTACCTTTGATGGCACCAATTAAAATGATTGGATGCGAAACATCAAGATGGCTCTATGTTTTGAGGACAAGGAGTATGTGCTCAAAAAAGAACTTATCGAGATTGATGAAACAAAAGCTACTCCTAAAGAACTAGCTAAGCTTGATATTATTCCACTATGATACATTTTTAGTTGTTTTAACATGATTACTAAATGTTCTATACTGAATTAAAAATGAAATTTTTGTGTAAAATTTTTGGGATGTTACACTTATCTCTCTCACAAATCCTAAACAGTCCAAAAGATGTCCTATTTGATCCTAACTGGAAAAACGCCATGAAAATGAATTTAATGCTCTTATTGACAATAAGACTTGGGTCCTTGTCCCACAAAACCCATACATGCCTTTCATCCGCTCCATTTGGATTATTAAACAGAAAATGAACTCTAATGGATCTTTTAAGTAGTACAAAGCTCGTATTGTTAGTGATGGTCGCTCTCAGCAAGTTGGCATTGACTGCATGGAAACCTTTAGTCTTGTTGTCAAACCAACAACAATTCAGACTGTTTTAATTCTCGCCATTACAAAACCATGGATTATTCATCAATTGGACGTTAAAAATGTGTTTCTCCATGGCAATTTAAACGAAACAATTTACATGCATCAACCAATGGGATTTTGTGACCCGTTACACCCAAATCACATGTGTTTACTAAAAAATTCCTTATATGGCCTCAAGCAAGCCCCTCACGTATGGTATACACGCTTTGTAAACTATGTTTCCACTATTGGTTTCATTCACAGCCAATGCGACCACTAACTTTTTATCTACCGACAAGGTTCTGATATTGCATTCTTGTTATTATATGTTGATGATATTACACTAGTCACCTTTTCTCATAAGTTACAGATCTCTCATGTCATGGCCCGCTAGAGAATTTGCTATGAAATACCTTGGGCCACTCGGTTATTTTTTGGGAATCATTGTGGCACACCACAACTCTAGTATGTTCATACAACAAACATAATATGCTAAAGAAATTATTGATCGTGCCAATACGTCAAGTTGTAAGCTATCACATACTCCCGTTGATACAAATTCTAAGTTAGGTGCAAACATGGTTAAACCGTTTTCCGATCCTACACATTGTCGGAGCCTCATCGGTGCACTCCAATATCTAACAATTACAAGACTTGACATTTTATGTGGTACAACAAGTTTTCTTGCACATGCACAAGCCTTATGAATGTCACATGAATGTTCTTAAACATATAATCCTCTGCTTACAAGGTACATTAGCCTTTGGTCTTCACTTATCAAAATTGAAATCTTTAAACCTAGTCGGCTACACCGTCGTCATATGGGGTGGTTGTCCATGTTGGAATAGTGTCTAAGGCTGCAACTATATTTGGCAAGTATTTGATCCAATTGTGCATGGTCCTTTTGGGTTGCCTTCACCATAACAACTTGACATGATGATTTATAATGAGAGAAGAAATATTATTAATATATTATGAGAATAATATAAGGAATAATAATATTGTTATTTGATTAATATAAGTCATAAATTAATTATGAATTAATTTGGTTACTGAAAGAGATTAATTAAATAAAAGGGCATAAACTGTCAATTGTATGATAGTTGTATTTTGAGCAGTGATCCTTAATGGATAAGGGGATGACGGTTTTAGGGTTTGGAAGGACCTAGAAATCGTCCAAGGCTTATCAATAAGGAGATTGGATTGCTTAGGGCCTAAGTTATCCAATTAGGGCTTAAGGGTGAAACCCTAGGAGGCTCACTAGTATAAATAGACCCTTAGCGCTAAGAAAATCGGCACCCTTGGTATTGGAGAAACCCTGGCTGACTTTTCTCACCCTCTCATATCTCTCTAATCATCCTCTTGCTAATTTGGTGTTTGTAAGCCATTAGAGGAGTGACATTTGTGACTCTAAGCTCCAAGGACAACAAGATTCAAGCAAGTAATTCAAGGTAATCTTTCATATCTGATTTCATGTGTTATTATATGAATGTTTTCATTAGATCTATCAATCAAAGTCTTGTTTACATTGCATGTTCAATTAGAGAAACCTAGATCCAAGCATTAGGGTTTGTATGTGCACATAGGAATGTTCTTATGGCTCAAACCCATTAGTGGTATCAGAGCCTTGATTGGTTTCTATTGAATTGATGCATTGGTTGCTTGATTGTTGATTGCAAAATTCGTTTTTTATCCTTCTGCATGATGGACTCGGCGAGTACCACTGTGTACTCGGCGAGTAGGCCTCAACTCGGCGAGTACATTGTGGTACTCGGCGAGTTCGAGCGTCAGAAGGAGCTAATTTCGGGATTTCTTGCTCTTTATCTTATGGAAACTTGCCTTTATCTTAATGGGTCAATATAAATCCGATTTTAACATATATTTGAGTATATCCTTGAACTAATTGAAGATATTTACCAATAAATTGAATAATAATTTCCTTATGTAATAATTGATTGATTATTTTAACTAAATTGGTAAATTGTTTTGCAAGAAACAATTAAATAAATCAAATATGGATAATTATGTGATTATTTGTTATTTGATCCCTTATGTTTTGAAAAGTTTAAAACCTGTCCTCAAGTTTTGAAATTTATGTTTTGTGATTAAAAGTTTAATTTAGACAATTTAAATTTCAAACCCTAGAATTTTACAAGTTTAAAATTCAACCCTATACTAATATAATACTACAAGATTAATATATATATATATATATATATATATATATATATATATATATATATATATATATATATATATATATATGTATAATTAAAATGCTAGTCTTATCGTTAGTAGGCATCATTCACGAAGCCGGTCTATAAGGTGGGTATAAGGTTGCTGCCTATAAAATGGCGCTTAATGGGTGTACACTCACACCCACCGCTTGCTTGATCGGTGGAGGGTCATTAGCCGAACGGGTAGGATAGGGCAACTCTATCTCCTCATTAAAAGTATAATATTAAATACAAAGTAACTACATGTTTTTCAAATTCCCAATCCTAGTTACTTTAGGAAAAGTGAATTGATGAAATCCCATGAGATTACACTTTGCACCCTTGCTAAGAAGTTAGTGGAGCGTGTGTGGTTTATCGGCACATCGAATAGGTGATTGTTACAATGAAGGCACCGTGTAGATTTGCATGGTTATTCACACCCACTTTGTGATCCTCGGCATCCCAGTCACAAACGAGAGGGACATATTGAGATTTAAACATGCCATTGAAAAGTTCAATGAATCTCATCGAAAACTAGGAATTCTCAATACATTTAGAACTTAAGGTTATGTTTTCATGGTGGAGAATTAGTGAATCGTCATTCACTTACCTTCAAATTGTTTGCATGTCGGATTACGGCATCCCTTTTCTAATATGTAAATAATGTTGTTGGATCCTAGCCCTAATTTTTCTTATTGGGTGATAATTAGGGATTTTAAATTCTAATCAGTCTTTGTCCATTCTATTTGTAGATGTCGAACGCGAACAACACTGCTGCTAGCTCGTTCACATTGATGAACCTTTGCCAAAAGGTGACTTTCGATGGAACAAACTTTAGTGAATGGATAAGATACATTCGCACGATTGCTCGCTACGAGGACAAGGAGTATGTCCTTGACGAGAAGCTCGAGAAGATCAACCCAGAAATCGCTACTCCGGCTGAAATGACTGCTTTTGAGACTCATGAACGTGATGCGACGAAGGTACATTGCATCATGATAGCCACAATGAATTCTGATTCCAAAAGTCCTATGAGGACATGTATCCCTACGAAAGGCACCAAGACTTGTTGGAGAGATACCATCAAAACGCGAGGCAGGAGCGTTACGAGATCTTCACTAACATGATCTCTGCTAAAATAGGACATGGAGAATCTCTAACCGTACACTTGCAAAATATGCAAAGGTATGTCGATCGTCTTCGCAAGTTGAATGTCGACTTTGGGAAGACTTGGCTATCGACATGGTCCTTCACTCCTTGCCTCCGTGTTACAACCAATTTAGGATGACCTACCACATGAACAAGGAAGAGGTCACCCTAAGTAAGCTCCAAGGTCTCCTTAGGGTTGCTGAGAGCAACCTCAAGGACAAGTTTGTTGCACCCACTCCCAATCCACCCGTTGCTCCTGTTTTGGCCATTGGGCAGGGAAGGGGCAAGAAGAGGAAGGCTCCGTCTAAGAGCCACTGCAAGGGAAAGTCCCGAGATGGTTCCTCTTCTAGTGGGACCAAATTTGATCCTGCTAAGCCTAACCCTAACCCAGAGGAGGCAGAGTGCCTCCATTGCCACAAAATAGGACATTGGAAAAGAAGCTGCCCAGAATACCTACAAGCCATCAGGGAAGGAAAGATCAAGACGTCTTTCGCAGATATATACACAATTAAATCTAATGATTCATCTCATGCTATTTCTTGGGTCCTTGATACCGGGTGTGGTTAACACATTTGTTATGAATTGCAGGGACTAAGAAGAAATAGGGATGTGGAGCATGGAAGAATAAATCTAATCATGGGGAACAGAAGATCGTCGCCTGTGACCAAGATTGGAGTGTATTCTTTAGTGCTTAGTAATGGATTATGTTTAGATTTGAATAACTATTGCCACTCGCCAGAAATGGCAAGAAACATCATTTCGTTTCATGGTTTGTATAGACAAGGATTTAGATTTTCTTTTAATAATGAGAATGGTTCAATTTATGCTTATCTAAATGGTGTCCTATATTTTGAAGCAATGCCATGTAATGGAATTTATGAAACTGTTATGACTGTAGATAACCTAGGAATTGATGTTTTATGCATGGATTCTTCCAATAGTATGGATAGAGCATCCTTGTGGCATTGTCGTCTTGGACATGTCAACAAGAAGCGCATAGCCCAACTCCAAAAGGATGGAGTGTTGGAGTCATTCGACCTTAGGGAAGATGACACATGCGAATCTTGTTTACTTGGAAAGATGACCAAGTCGCCCTTCACTAGCACATGTGAAAGGGGTGAGGGTTTATTGGATCTCATACATACCGATGTATGTGGACCCTTTATATCAACCACAATGGATGGGAACCGCTTCTATGTGACTTTTACCGATGACTATAGTAGATATGGGTATATCTACTTAATCAAGCAAAAGTCAGAAACGTTTGAAAAGTTCAAAGAGTTCAAGAATGAAGTGGAGAATCAATTAGGCAGGAAAAGCAAGATGCTTCGATCCAATCGAGGAGGAGAGTACCTAAGTCTCGAATTCCACGACTATCTAAAAGAGTGTGGAATAGTTTCACAATTGACGCCACCTAGGACACCGCAGTTGAATGGTGTGGCAGAAAGGCGTAATCGAACCTTGTTAGACATGGTCTGCTCTATGATGAGTCGTGCTTCACTACCTATCTCATTCTGGGGGTATGCCTTAGAGACTGCTGCCCATATCCTTAACCGAGTCCCTACTAAGAAGGTTGCCAAAACACCTCACGAGATGTGGACAGGGAAAGCTCCCTCGTTAGCACATATCAAGGTTTGGGGTTGCGAGGCTTTCGTAAGACGAGATACTCACGACAAACTCGAACCTCGTAGTGAGCGATGTATTTTCATCGGCTACCCGCAGAAATCCTTTGGATATCTCTTCTATAGACCGAATGATAATGTTGTCTTTGTTGCGAGGAGAGGGGTTTTCCGAGAGCGAGAACTCATAAGCCAAGGAGACAGTGGGAGGCAAATCGAGCTTGAAGAGATTCAAGAATCTATTGATGAAGGAACCTCTACCGCTGGCGCTTAACCCGAGGAGGAAACTCCGGTTGAACCGATCGACGAGTCCTTACCTCTTAGACGTTCCGAAAGAGTTAGAGTTCAACCCCAGTTTTATGGTTTTCATATTACTACCGAAGGGGACACGTATATTAGTGATGGTACACTAATAAATAAAGATGAACCTAATAGCTATAAGGAAGCCATGGCAGGCCCGGAGTCTGCAAAATGGAAAGAGGCAATGGACAGCGAGATCCAATCCATGTATGACAACCAAGTTTGGAATTTGGTTGATAATGTGCCCGGACGTAAGACCGTTGGGTGCAAATGGATCTTCAAGAAGAAGACCGTCGTGGATGGAAATGTACACACATATAAGGCGCGATTAGTTGCGAAGGGCTTTACTCAAACTCCCGGAGTTGACTATGATGAGACCTTTTCACCAGTTGCGAAGATAAAGTCTATTAGAGTGATGCTAGCTATTGCTGCATTTCATGATTATGAGATTTAGCAAATGGATGTCAAGACTGCTTTCCTTAATGGAAAGTTGGCTGAGGATGTTTACATGGCTCAGCCAGAGGGTTTTGTTGATCCGAAGCATCCAAATAGAGTGTGTAAGCTTGAGAAGTCCATTTATGGACTTAAGCAAGTGTCTCGTAGATGGAATCTTTGCTTCGATGAGAAATTCAAAGAGTTTGGATTTGTACAAAGCGAAGATGAAACGTGTGTATATGACAAAGCCAGTGGGAGTATAGTCAACTTCCTCGTTCTGTATGTCGATGACATACTACTCATAGGAAACGACGTCCCGACACTGCAGGAGGTTAAGTCCTGGCTCGGGAAGTGCTTCGCTATGAAGGACCTCGGAGAGGCTTCCTATATTTTGGGAATAAGGATAGTGAGAGATCGAAGTAAGAGACTAATAGGACTTAGTCAGAACACTTACTTAGATAAAGTACTAAAACGTTTTAGTATGGAAAATTCGAAGAAGAGAAAATTACCGATACAAAGTAATGCCAAGTTGAGTAAGACTCAAAGTCCGAGTACAGAAGCCGAAATCGCAGAAATGAGCCGAGTACTATACGCTTCCGCAGTTGGCTCGATCATGTATGCTATGACTTGTACTCGCTCTGATGTAGCCTTTGCTTTGAGCATGGTTAGTAGATATCAAGGGAACCCTGGCAAAGCCCATTGGATTGCGGTAAAGAATATCCTTAAGTACCTTCGGAGGACCAAGGAATGGTTTTTAGTCCTCGGGGGGAGTGATGACTTGAAGGTGCGAGGGTATAGTGACACCAGTTTTCAGACCGACAGGGACAACTACCGTTCGCAGTCGGGCTAGGTCTTTACCCTTAATGGAGGAGTAGTAACTTGGAAGAGTTCCAAGCAGGAAACCGTAGCTAATTCAATGTGCGAATCAAAGTACATTGCAGCGAGCGAAGCATCGAAGGAGGCAATATGGTTGAAGAACTTCATTGGTGATCTTGGAGTTGTGCCTGCCATAAAGGAGCCTATGGAAATTTTCTGTGATAATGAAGGAGCGGTTGCCTTGACCAAGGAACCAAGGGATCATGGTAGATCTCGTCATATCGACAGAAAATATCATTTCATTAGACATCGAGTAGAAGAAGGACACCTCATGGTTAGGAGGATATCATCAAAAGATAACCCAGCAGATCCGCTTATGAAGGGACTGAGTAGGGTTAAGCATTTGCAGCATGCTAGGAGTATTGGACTGAGAGATGATATTAGATTAGATTAGATAATTTTACAAACTTGTAATAGATAAAAGTAATTAACATTTGATGATTAGATAAAGGAGTATTATTTATAAGTAAAGCTACTGTCTCATGTTAATTGTTTAACTATTGTTTCACTTTGCATGTTTTGACTTCCAGAATAATTGAGTTTATTTAGAATAATCGAATTATTCAAACAATCCACAATCGTTCATATGTTGGTAGTAGGAATGAATGAAGATTGTCATGAATTGGTGTGTAGATTGTCTAAATGGTATTAGACATAGCAGAAGTTTGCTACAACGTTCATGAGTGCTTATGAACTAGTTTTGAGCATTGGAACAAACCCGCGCTTGCTGGAATCACCTTATGGAATCTGACGAAAAGGTTGATCGGAAGACGATAATATCATATGGTCTTAAAACCTAGATATATGGTTTGTTATTTGTTAATTGGTTGTACATTGATAATGCGAAATCACATCAGTAAATTGATGTTATAAAACGCATTGTTGTGTATAATTGATTAATGAATAAGTAAATGTATATAAGTCGAAGTTTATCTGTTACTTTTATCCTAAGAGGGTAAAAGCGATATCTCGGCCGCTCGATGATTTGATTTGACTTATGTGTCGGGCCCGGTCAGAACTAAATTGATGTGTTCGATTAAGTTCTATGTCAAATGAATCTGAGATCGAGAAACCAACTACTGGACAATTGGTTCCATAGAATTGTCTGCATGATATCTAAACAGAGGACTGTACGATCCCTTATCTAAAGGGCAAGATTGATAAGATCAGAGTTTGACAGCGTCTTTGAGAGCTACGATTGCTAATCGGATTATGCTTGTATATATAGTTACTAGACTTATCCAAGTGGGAGACTGTTGGAATAGTGTCTAAGGCTGCAACTATATTTGGCAAGTATTTGATCCAATTGTGCATGGTCCTTTTGGGTTGCCTTCACCATAGCAACTTGACAGGATGATTTATCACGAGAGAAGAAATATTATTAATATATTATGAGAATAATATAAGGAATAATAATATTGTTATTTGATTAATATAAGTCATAAATTAATTAGGAATTAATTTGGCAGCTGAAAGAGATTAATTAAATAAAAAGGCATAAACTGTCAATTGTATGATAGTTGTATTTTGAGCAGTGATCCTTAATGGATAAGGGGTGGACGGTTTAAGGGTTTGAAGGACCTAGAAATCGTCCAAGGCTTATCAATAAGGAGATTGGATTGCTTAGGGCCTAAGTTATCCAATTAGGGTTTAAGGGTGAAACCCTAGGAGGTTCACTAGTATAAATAGACCCTTAGGACTAAGAAAATCGGCACCCTTGGTATTGGAGAAACCCTGGCTGACTTTTCTCACTCTCCCCTCTCTCTCTAATCATCCTCTTGCTAAGTTAGTGTGTGTAAGACATTAGAGGAGTGACATTTGTGACTCTAAGCTCCAAGGACAAGAAGATTCAAGCAAGTAATTCAAGGTAATCTTTCAGATCTGATTTCATGTGTTATTATATGAATGTTTTCATTAGATCTATCAATCAAAGTCTTGGATACATTGCATGTTCAATTAGAGTAACCTAGATCCAAGCATTAGGGTTTGTATGTGCACATAGGAATGTTCTTATGGCTCAAACCCATCAGTCCAGACACACGACGGTTTACTTTAGGTTATTGTGTCTATTTTTGTGATAACGTAATTTCTTGGTCTTCCAAAAGACAACCTACTTTATCATGGTCAAGTGATGAAGCATAATATAAGGGTATAAGATATATTGTGGCAGAATCTTGTTGGTTGTGTAATTTATTACTCGAGCTTCATTGTCCTCTCCAAATAGCTACCATTGTGTATTGTGATGATGTTAGTGTCATCTATCTTGTTGGCAATCTTGTTCAATGTTGGATGAATTAGGGTTTATGTTGGAGATCTAGATACCCCTTGGATCATATGAACATGTTCTGAACTGATGTTTCTACCCTATGTCTGGCTTGCAAGAAATCCAGCCTAAGATAATCCAAAAGGACACTTAGGAATCTACACACAAAAATTGTAATCCAAATTGCTAGAAGGATTCTATATTAGTTTGAAGAAAAAGAGAGCTAATAATTTTTGTGTGACTCTTCTCAAAGAGAAGATATGTTTATTTATAATAAATGAGATTAGGGTTTGCCTCTTAGGGTTGGCTCTCATGGGTTGCTTTGGAAGCAAGTCAGGGA
The DNA here is from genome assembly GCF_002870075.4 of Lactuca sativa. NCBI lineage: Eukaryota > Viridiplantae > Streptophyta > Magnoliopsida > Asterales > Asteraceae > Lactuca > Lactuca sativa. The sequence goes on along the minus strand of NC_056628.2, from coordinate 194,545,061 downwards.
GATCCGGATTTTAATGAGGATTTAGGGTTTCCAAAACTAACGAATTTCGTTAGTTTTACCATAATCACCCTCAAGAATTCGATTTTCCCACTATGTTCCCATATGTAAAATTCAGAGAATAAAATACATAATCACCCTCAAGGATTCAGTGGGACCCCAGCCAAGGGCTCTGCCCCTTTGGAAACCTCGGACCCATGGGATCTGCCCCCGAACCCCCGACTTGACAATAAACCAGCTTCTAATTCGATCATATACATGCGTGCACTCTGCACAAACCCGTACATATATTACAGTAGAAATTATGAAGCCCCTTAGCTTATATGTTAGTTCTAATTACATAAAATGAAATGGTGACACTAAAATCACCAACAATCCTCCCCCATTTTAGTGTAACCCTTGAATAAACATAACCTTATCAAACCAAAACCAAACTAGTACATAATGAAAATATTAAAACAATTGAATTTCCACTTAGTATTATACACATGAAAATACTCGATAATTAATGTGTTCTAAGAATTGAGCCCATCAACCCATTTAAATACCATAAAGTAAAATACATACTAATTTATTGAATATCTAGCAAAATACAACTTGAAACTATTATAAAGTCGTGTGTCCCAATCCTCTAAGGATCGTATCAAGGTCAAGTCCACAACCTCTTGAAATGTGGCTACACTTCACAATCATGTAGGTAACTCCTTTCCATGTATTTGTACATACATTTATCAAAGGAATTATTAAGAAGTTAAACTTCAACGTGGATAACTTGCAGAATCGAACACATACCTGGGATGAATACTTCATGCGTTCCAATCTATAAGTGTGACTTTCCACATTGAATTCAACTCCTAACATTATATTAAGATGGAATTGGTTGTCTCACCATTATAGAAATAAATGGACTTTAATCACATCCCGATTACAGACTAGTGCACTAAGTCTCTTGTCAGACCTTTAGTCAAGTGATCTGCCAAATTTTGTTGCGATTTCACAAACTCAACCGAAATCACACCATTCATGATTAGTTATCTAATCGTACTATGTCTAACACCTAGGTGTCTAGACTTGCCATTATATACCTGGTTGTATGCCTTAGCCAAAGCGACTGCATTATCACAAAGGATAGAAATAGGTGTTATCGGTTTAGACCACAAAGAAATCTCATAGACTAAATTCCTTAGTCACTTTGCTTCTTTACCAACAACTACTAACGCAACAAACTCATATTCCATTGTTAAGTTTGTAATGCAATTTCTTATTGGAAACCCAAGAAATGGCACCTCCCCCAAGCAAGAATACCCAACCAGAAGTTGAGGAATGGTCATCCATGTTAGTTATCTAACTTCATCCGAATGACCTTCTAAAATCGAAGGACTACCTAAGTAACTCAAACCATAATTCATTGTTCCTTTGAGATACTTAAACACTCTATTCACTACTTGCCAATGTTGAGCACAAGGATTACTAGTGTACTTGATCAACTTGCCCATAACAAAAGCAATATCAGGTCTGGTACTTGCCATGACATACATCAAGCTACCATTAGCCTTAAAGTATTCCAGTTGTGAAATGGGAACACCATTATTTGGTATTAATTTCACACTTGGATCCATAGGAGTACTCACAAGAGAACAATCGGTAAAATTAAACCGCTTGAGAATTTTCTCAATATAATGAGTTTGAGTCATTACTAAACCTATGTTCATCCTTTTAATTCTTATTCCAAGAATTACATCAGCATCTCCTAAATCTTTCATGGAAAACTTAGATGATAACAATTCCTTTGTATCATCTACTTAATTTTGGTCGGTACCAAAAATCAACATGTCATCTACATACAAGCAAATGATCACCCCAGATCTAGTAGCATCATCAAATCTACTATAAGCACATTTATCACTTTGGTTTGTCTTGAAACCAGAAGACAAAATAACCACATCAAACTTTTGATGCCATTGTTTAGGCGATTGTTTTATCCCATATAAAGATTTGACAAGTTTACAAACCATATGCTCTTTACCGAGCAAAATGAAACCTTCTAGTTGTTTCATGTAAACTTCCTCGTCAAGATCACCATTTTGAAAAGACTGTTTTCACATCGATTTGGTGAATACCCAGATTGTGGATACTTGCCAAGGCAATTAAAAATCTAATAGTAGAAATATGTGCAACCAGAACACACGTATGTATCAAAGTAGTTAACATCAGGTTTTTATCTAAAACCTTGAATGACTAATCGGACTTTGAATTTGCCAATAGTCTTATTAACATTCATTTTGTTTTTGAAAATCCATTTGCAACCAAGTGCTTTATAACCTGAAGGCAAATCAAAGAACACCTATGTGTTGTTCTCAAGGATTGATGACACTTCATCATCAATTGTTTCCTTCCAAAAAGCATTATCACGAGACTCCATGTTGGGTCAAAATATGGTTTATACTTTGCTTTTCTCGGCAATTATATTTTTATGTAATATTTTATGAGCTTACAGTCTAGTTTACGATCAGGTGGGGTTTACTGTTGATTTTACGGCCGTAAACCCATTTACGGCCCATGTTCTCCGGCCCATGTTTCTTTTGTATATATATATATATATATATATATATATATATATATATATATATATATATATATATATATATATATATGTGTGTGTGTGTGTGTGTGTGTGTGTGTGTTAGGGTGAGGAGAAGAGATTGATGAATGAGAGAAGAGAGAAACTAGAGAGCATTTTGTGTGTGTGAATCTTTTGTATCTGGAACTTTAATTCTAATCAATTCATCCAAAGATTCATATTATTATTCTTCTCCTTCTCTTCTATTTGATCTGAAATCATCCGTTTGATTAGGATTCCGCACCATCAAACGGATATGATTGATACACAGGCAAATTAGGGACTTTACAATTGGTATCAGAGTTTGGTTGTATCAGTCAATTTTATCATATTTGGAGCATTATTTGATCTTATTTTCGAAATATTCTTGTGTTTTTGGATAGATCTCTGAAAAATAAGGGGGGTTTGTTCTTCGTGTTTTTCATAAAAAAGGGCTTTTTTTTTAATCGAGTTTTGGAGCTTCAAAGTCGAAAAATCGGTGTTTTTGGTCGTAATCAGAGAGGGGGTGGCGGCCAGTAGCTAGGGTTTCCGAAGTGTTTGCGGCCAGAAGGAGTCCTCACAACTGCAGCCTCGCTTCGCATTTAAAAAAAATAGGACGTGACTTTGGAGGTGCTTGGGATGGAACCCGCGACCTCCAACTCACATTCCTTCAGCGCCTCACCAACTCCTCTAGGCCACAAGTTGATACATTCCTTCCCCATTTAATTCATAACCCGTCTTTTTCGCTTCAAGTTTCGCATTTTTTACACTTTCAGCCCAAAATTCAATTCCTTTTAATTCTAAATTCTTTTTTCATCCAAAATAAAAAATAATACATAATAAATAAATAATAATAAATAAATAAATTAATTAAATTAAATTAAAATTAATAAATAAAATTATATTTTAATTTTTTGACTTTTATTTTTTAACTTTTGACCTTAAATTTTGACTTTGACTTCCAAGTTTGACCTTTGACTTTAAACTTTAACTTTTTCGTTTAACTTTTAAATTTTCAAATTTAACTTTTCGGTTTGACTTTTGAGTTTAACTTTTTAAATTTGACCTTTAAGGTTGACTTTTATAATCAAATGGTTTGATTTTTAAGTTTTATCTTAGCTTCTAGTTGTGGTTTTTAATTGATTTTAAGGTCTACGAGGGAGTTGAAAACATGAAAGAGAGTCGTCAGGATATGCTAAGACAAAATTTCAACATTTTCGATTATATCCCTGGAGAAACCCTCGAAACTAAGTTGTAGCGATTTACTACACTCACTACTGAGATGAATATAGTTGGGATCTTATTGTCTAAATCTGAGATAAACAAAAAGCTATTGAATTCACTTCCAAAATTGTGGGATATGAATGTAGTTGTCATCAAGAAGACAAAAGATCTCAATCGTCTTACTATTGCTGATGTAATTGAAGAGCTTGACGCTTTAAAGAGTTCTGTAAACCTTCCGGTCAATGAAGTTTCATGTTATCGATCATGTGAAGTTTCATGTTATCGATCATGTGAAGTTTCATGTGCACCAGTTAGTGAAACTACGATTAAATTACTTCGGGAACAAGTTGATTTGCTAAAAAGGGAAGTCGAGGACCTAAAATACGAAGGATATCAACTTAGGAAACGACAGAAACCCCTGAAGGCTGAATTAGAAGCAAAAACCAAGGACTTTAGGAAGCTTCAGGAAGAGTATAGCAACAAGTGTGAAAATTATGACTATATTAAGAGACAACTGGCTGTTGTAACTGAAGAACTTGACACATTGAAAATTAAGTGTGGAAAAACATATGTCAGTTTCAAAAATTATACTGCGTCAAGTCAGACAGTCAAGTCCTTATTTGAAACCCAATTAAAATTTAAAGATAATCAAAACAAGGGTCTAGGGTATGATAGTGTTCCTACACCTTTCAATCAAAACTACACATCCATCCCTATGACACAGGAAGAAATTGTCAGGGATGCACATCTTCAGGTAGAAAATACTAATGTTTCTACTTCATGTGCAGGTAAAGTAGCAGAAGATGAGAACAAGGAGAACACTACTGAACAAACCAACATCTCCTTGAACTCAGAATTTGTTGCTTCGAATTCTATTATTCCTAACAAACCTACCATTGAGAAATATAGGACTCCAGTTCCAGCACAACAGAGTGCCTATTGCAAGTGTGCATCTGGGATCAATAAGAGACAAGGCAAGGATATGCCACCAGGGGCAGGAAGAAATAACTTCACAATGAAGAAAAAGGCTTGTTTTCACTGTGGAACACTTGGACACATTGCCCGAAACTGTCCAAATCGCGCATACGTTCCCTACTACGCACAAGGATGCCAGAACACGCCAAGAGGGAGATACCCCAAAAGAAACCCCTCAAGGTCACGTTCAGACAATGGTGACTGGAACGCGTAGAAGGCCAAGAATCAATCTTCCAAGGCCAAGAATCAAAATCCCAAGGGCAAGAAGGGAACGCCGACCAAGAAGTCCAATCCAAGAGATGCCCCAACAAAACCAAGACCGGCTAGGTCAAAGTCATCTCGGCAGTTGGGTTCAAATTCCAAAGCAAGTGTCGAGGCACCCATCGGATCGAACAAGAAATGGGTTAAACCTGAATATAGATGGGTACCAAAGGTGAAAACGCCCAAATCTTCTAATGACTCTAATATTTCATCATCTTCTGTTTGTGATAAACAGGATATGTCATGGGAGAGAGTACCCTGCAAGGATGAAAAAGGTCGAACCAGTTTCAAAATGGACTGGGTTCCAAAGACCAATTAATCCCGCTCTGTGTCGGAGCAGCTATGGAGGCATATCATCAGACTTCGGTTTGTTGGTAGTGGCTGTTCCAGGCACATGATAGGAGACATCTCTCAACTGTACAGCACTCAGAACATTATTTGAGAGTATGTGTCCTTTGCGGGAAAGGAAGAAAGGAAGAGATCACAAATGGGGTTAGAGCTTAATGATATGAAGAATTTTCGGATCTGTTTTGAGATTATGCTGGCTGTTCTCAGACCTTCTGAATGCAGATTCAATCGGTGAATTACGGTTTGCGTTTTCTTCTCTATACTCCTGACTTTTTCTTAAGCTGGTTCGCTTTAAAGACTAATTTTTGTTTTAGGATAGTTTAAATTTGCGCATTTACTTTCGTGTCTCTCCTATGTACAAATTTAGGGGGAGAAATAAAAAAAAAACAAAACAAAAATTTTAAAATTTTATAAAATCCAAAAACATTAGAAAATCAGAAAATCAAAATATGGTGTTAATGGAATGTGCTTGCAGGAGATGTTTTGGGAAATGCAATTAGCAAGTGAAAAAAGGCAATCTGAATATGCGTAACGTACCTAAATTGAATCGTCTATGCTTTGTATTTGATGCGCTGGTAGGCACGAAATATTTTTAAATGGACTCGACTAGGGAGAGTTGAACCAAATAAATTTAAGGACTTGACAAACTTTGACCTAATCAGATCCGTTTAGCCTGACTTCACGATGCTCGGATAGGTTGAGCAGGGAGATATACATGGGAATCTACTGGTCACATTAAATAACCCGTATCTAGAACTGTGGATTCTCTTTTCCTCGATGTGCGGATTCTGTCCTGAATTCCGGTTGGATGGGGCGACTGGTAAATTCCGATAAATTAGGTCTGCAGAATATCGTTTTCTTTCTTTTTGCTTGTTAGTCATATGTTGTCTCCTTTGCGTGACTTCCAATCCGACCTGGTACACAACATATGCAACTCTATTTCTCTGCAGGTTATATATATGAAATTCCTCTTATCTGTTAGCCATATGTTGTCTCCTTTACGTGACTTCCAATCCGACCTGGTACACAGCATATGCAACCTTCTACTTCTCAATCCCTCTGAAACAATAAGTAATAGAATTCTGAATCTATCCTCTCTCTGAATGATTGTCTGCTCACTCGGTGTAAGAAGTACTCCGGAAGTTCTTGATGGCTGGGGCATATCAGGAAGCGGGAAACATGTTTTAGTACACTTAAAATTGAACACATACAGATTGTCTGTAGATCTCGCTGCTCGATTTAGGTGGACAACAATATCCCTGGTTGTAGCTAGTCAAATGGTCATAAGAAAAATTTATTTAATAATTAGGGCCAATCATGATAACAAAGTTACAATTAGATATATGCATGTATCATGTCATTGGTAAATTGTCCAAAAATGTCACAAATTTTTCGTGTTTAAGTGGACCACAATATTGGCGATCGATCAGACGAAGATGTGAAGATAAGGGTACCGACAAGTGGAATAAGGTTGTCCAACAACTTTGATCCCAAATCACTCTTAAAGTTAGATATCATTTTATTTTTGTTAAGTTTGTTCATAGTGTTCTTCTAATTTAATATTAGGGGAGGATTAAAAATTTTAAAAAACCAAACAAAAATCTGAAAATTTAAAAAAAATGTTTTATTTCTTGTTTAGAAAATTAAAAATAAAATCCAAAAATATTTTTGTTTCTGTTTTAATTTGTTCTAAGTTTTCGTTTAGTTTTGTTTTGTCTTGAAAAGTGATTTCAGGTGAAGATGAAATTCAAGGAGTTTGTGTCGCAGATTTCTGAGCCAAAGGCTTTGTCCGTGAGCATCGAAGAATTCTCATTCGAAGGAGCAAGAAATGAAGATTATTCTTTCAAATTCAATCTTTCAACCCCAAAAGCAAAGTGAAGTTGAAATTGAAGATTATGTGACGGATTGCATTGAAGCCTCCTCAATCAGTCTGCTGCTATCTTAAACCTGCTGAAGTGATCCAGAAGATTTTTTCTCTCTGATGTTCTCTCTGAATATTCTCAAGCTAAAAGCGCTATCTTTCAAGAATCAGTATGTCAAGCCTCCTCACCCAATGTGCATTCAGAGTCAAATCTTGAAGAAAAGTTCAAGTGCTCAAGATGAAGTCATTCATTGAAGATTCATCAATTTCATCTTGAAGTTGTGAAGAATTTGAAGAAAAGAAATCTATAAACTAAGGGGGAGATTTTTGGTTCAAAATATGGTTTATACTTTGCTTTTCTGGGAAATTATATTTTTATGTAACATTTTATGAGCTTACAGTCTAGTTTACGTTCAGGTGGGGTTTACGGTTGAGTTTCGGCCGTAAACCCATTTACGGCCCATGTTCTCCGGCCCATGTTTCCCTTGTATATATATAGGTGTTAGGGTGAGGAGAAGAGATTGATGAATGAGAGAAGAGAAAAACTAGAGAGCATTTTGTGTGTGTGAATCTTTTGTATCTGGAACTTTAATTCTAATCAATTCATACAGAGATTCATATTATTCTTCTTCTCCTTCTCTTCTATTTGATCTGACATCATCCGTTTGATTGGGATTCCGCACCATCAAACGGATATGATTGATACACAGGAAAATTAGGGACTTACACTCCACGGCCTCTTAATATGTCTTATGATCATCTTCAATACTATAGCAATAAGAGTATTCAATATTAATTTCATTGTAACATCCCGAAAATCAAGTGTAAAAATCTCATTTTTATTATAATCAAAACACCATTGTAACTTTATCAAGTCATTTAAAAGTATTTCAAAATAAGACAATTATTAGAGTTCATTCCCAAGGATACACATTGCGGAAAACACGGGTATATGCGCTGCGATCAAACTGGGCCCTTTACTTTCGAAATGGAAGTACCTGAAACCATAAACCACAAACTGTAAGCACAAAGCTTAATGAGTTCCCCCAAATACCACATACCACACATACAAGTTGAACCATAAATATCATTCATATCAATGAGCCATACTTAGCATACATATACCAACATCAGTAAAGGTGTTATGTGTCATCCATAGTCTTCCCATTATGCCACAAGCACCCTCGTAGTCTTCCTTGTCAGGCCCGGGGTCAGAACCATGGGTCTTACAGACAAGTGCCAGGAGCCACCTCCGGGTCTTCCATGCAAGCATCACAAAGACAACTAGCATACAATATACACTACTTAACTAGATAATTGTCAGAGTTCAGACTCTTGGTCTTGCATACAGTTTGCCTGGAGCCGCCTCCTGGTCTTTCATACAAACTGCCAAGGGTTACCCTCGAGTCTTCCTATAATACATAAACTGAATGGGCCAGAATTGGAGCCTTCGACCAACAGAACAGTGAGGAGAATCACCTCGAATACAGAAGCTCCCTGAAAGAAATGTTTAGTTGCTACCCTGCAGGCTTCCCAAGCTATCTATACCAACAACACACCCAATTGCTTACTTGGGGTAAACTGACAGTTTTATTCCATAATCCATAATCCATAATCCTTACTTGGGGTAAACTTACAATTTTACCCCTGACCCATCATGAACCAAAACTGAGGCCTAAATCCAAAAGATCCACAAATGCCCACTAATGGCCCAATTTTCCAAATTGGACCCAACCCAATATGGGTCTTATCCTAAGCCCATAATTTTCTTAATTACAATTCTGATTACCTCAAATACCCCCTTAGAACAACTTGGTCAAAGGCTAAAGTCAAAAGTCAAAGTCAACAGCCAAAGTTGACCCAACTCGCCAAGTTAATCCTTCAACTCGCCGAGTTCCTCTAATAACCGCAAAGTTGGGGAGAAACCGAGCCAACTCGCCGAGTTTATCCATAAACTCGCCAAGTTCACCAAAAACCCATATCTTAATACATTAAGTCAACATTATCGACTCCAAGAACTCCACAAATCAGATCTCGACCAATATGAGATCTAGAAGGGTAAAGTTTCCAAATTTACCCCTAGGAACCAGCTAAATAGGTCTAAACCCAAACCGTAGACTTAAAAGAGTGAGGGTTTAACCATTAAGCACTTAATCATCAAAGACAAAACACCAAAATGCAGATCTGACCCCATAAGGTTAGATGGCCACGTAAAGTTTCCAACTTAATGCTTAAGCATGACTAGGGGAAGCTCAAAAGCTCAATATGGGCTAAATGAAAGACTTAATGAATGCATGAAGCCCTTAAATCCAGAGAAGTTGGCACTTTTATCCCAAAAGAGCTCATATAGACCTTATATCTAAAATAACGATCTTTTGGGACGTCCAAATCCCTAACATCCACCCAACCATGGCTAAAAAGAATAAACTCTAACCCAAGAAGAGATATAAGCAACTAATAACCAATATGAGATCTTGATACCTCAAAAACTTGGCAAATGAGACAGAGATTCTAGATCCAAGACTTCTTCTTCAAGCCAAGGAACTCCTAACTCCTTAGCTCCTTCAACAAGCACCAAAAATGAACTCTCAAGGCTCTCCCCAAGCTCTCACACATTACTGTTGGATTAGTGTCTAAGTCCATAACTATTTTGTTATGTACTTGACCCGATGGTGCAAGGTCCTTTTGGGTTGCCTTCACCAAAGCAACTTGATAGGATGAATTATGGAGAGAAAGGATTAATTATGATTTATTAATATATTATGAGAATAATATATTAAAGGAAAAATCATATTGTTTAATTAATATTAGTCAAGAATTAATTGATAATTAATTTTGTGGCTAAAAGAGATTAATTAAACTTAAGGGACTGGAATTGTAATTATAAGATAATTGCAATTGGGATATGAATTACCTTATAATATAAGGTTGGACGAATTCTATGGGGAAACCCATTAGAAATCGTCCAAGGCTTATTAAAGAGGGGTTCATGGGTTGCTTAGGGCCTAAGCATCCAAATTAGGGTTTCCTTGTTAGATAACCCTAATAGCCTCACTATTTAAAGAACCCTTAAGCCCCAAAAACGTGGTGAACTTGTTCTCTAGGGTTTCCACACGTTTTGGGCAGCCTCCACTCTCCTTGTTCTTCATTCTCTTGCTCTTGGTGTTTGTGAGCCATTAGAGGAGTGACATTTGTGACTCTAAGCTTTCTAAAGTCATTACAAGGTGATTTGAGATTGTTATTGCTACATAACAATTAAGGTATGATCTAAACTCTAATTCATATGTTATATTGATTATCATATGCTAGATCTAGGGTTTGAAGTCTTGGATGAATTGCATGTACAATAGAGAAACCTAGATCCAAGCATTAGGGTTTGCATGAGCACATAGGATGTTCTTATGGCGAAAACCCATCAGTGGTATCAGAGCCTAGATTGGTTTCTATTGTATTGATGCCTTGTTTATTTGTTCATTCTTCAAAAAATCGAAATTTTGGCTTTCTGACTGCTGAACTCGGCGAGTTGGCTCCTACTTGGCGAGTCCATAGAGGAACTTGGCGAGTTCGAGCGTCAGAAGGAGGCAGTTTCGGGATTTCTTGCTGTTTTACTCAAAGATACTTGCCTTAACTGTTATGGGTCATTAAGATTCGAGTTTTAATCATATTTTGAGTGTATCCTTGATTAAACAAAAGATAATTACCAATTGGTTAGATAATAACTTCTTTATTTGATTGAAGTTTGATTATTTGTATTAATTGGGTAACTTATCTTGCAAGAAATTAATTTTAGGTCAAATTAGATAATAATTAGATTAATTGTTTAATTTAAGTTATTTGCTATTTGATCCTTGTGTTGTGAATAGTTTCAAAACTTGCCCTCAAGTTTTGGAATTTAAATTTAAAAGGTTTGATTTTGAAATATTTAAATTCTAAACCCTAATGTTTTGAAATGTTTCAAAACTTGCCCTCAAGTTTTGGAATTTAAAAGTTGATTAATAGTTTAATTTAGAAATGTTAAATTCTAAAACCCTAGTATTGTTTTGAAAAATTCAAATCACACCCTTATGGTTTTATTAATTAATTAAGGTGTATAATTAAAGGAGATTTAATAAATCCATAGATTTTTTGGTTTACATTCGATTAAATTAAAAGTGTAATTTTTAAATTAGACCACCTACTATTTTAAAAGTGTAAAATACACCCTATACTATATATATCATTAAAAGTCTAATATTATATATGTATGAGTAAAGTGTCAAGTCTTACTGTTAGTAGGCCTCATTCACGAAGCTGGTCTATAAGGGGTGTTTAAGGAAATTGCCTATAAAATGGCGATTGAATGGGTATCCACTCTTACCCACCGCACTCTTGACTAGTGGAGGGTCGTTAGCCGAACGGGTAGGATAGGACAGAAACCTTCCGTTATAAGTATAATGAAGTACAAAAGTAACTAAATGTTTTACAAATTCCCAATCTTGGTTACTTTAGGCAAAAGTGAATTGATGCAATTCCATGAAATTAAACTTTGTACCCTTGCAAAGACGTTAGTGGAGCGTGTGCGGTTTACCGGCACACTAAATGGTTCTAAGCAAAGGTAGCAAAGGGTGACTCAATGTTTGTCATAGTTTGGTGTAACGTGTGTGGTTAACCGGCGCATCGAATAGGTGACTGTAACATGTGGGGGCACCATGTAAGTTTGTATGGTTATTCACACCCGCTTTGTGATCCTCGCCATCTCAGTCACAAACTAGAGGGGCATATCGAGATTTAAACATGCCATTGAAAAGTTCAATGAATCTCAAAGGATCTAGGAGTTTTCAAAGCATTTAAAACTTAATCGGTTTTTCATTTTTCATGGTGGAAAATTAGTGAATCGTCATTCACTTACCTTCAAATATTCTGCAACTAGATTACGGCATCCCTTTTCTAGGTTGTAGCGTATTGTGTTGAGTCCTAGCCTTAATATCTCATTTGGGTGATTTATTAAGGACTCAATCAATCAACTAACTTGAATTTATTTTCTCCCGTTTTGTAGATGTCAAAGTACGACAACTATGGTCTTCCCAATTCCCGTGGAACAAGCATTCCACATGAAGATGATATTCCACGACTCAATCAAGGAACAAGAGATCATGCTTCACTTCCTCCACCTCCTCCAATTAGTCTCCCAAACCCACAAAATCGAAGAATTGAAAGGTTCAATGTCACTAAAGCCCTATTGGAAATGAAACATGAAGATGGTAAACCCGTGTGTGCCCACATTCTAGGAATGAAATCACACATCGATAGGTTAATAATGTTGGGTACGTCATTCCTTGATAAGTTGGTTGTGGACTGGGTTCTGCAGTCACTCCCTGAATCATATAATGAGTTCAAAGAAAGTATCATCTGATGGATCATGACGCAAGCCTCATTGACTTAACTTACATGTTCGTTGCTGCTGAATCAGAAATGATTTGGCAAGGCAATGGAGCGTATTTGTTGGGAAAGTCAACCAACCATGCTTTCAAGGACGTTCGAGGAGAACAAACCTGCGTTTGCTGCCAAGAGAAAGGGCGTTGGATACAAGTCTGCCCTAAGAGCCTGAAGAATCCAGAAGATGGGAGAGTCAAAACGTATGGCTCTACTTTAGGTAAATTCCATTAACTAACTCTTTTAAGTTCCTATTCTGGATTCTTAATACATGATGTGATAAGATTGCATTTCGATGTTTTGTAGGATCAAAGAAAAGAAAGGAAGCTTAAGGGAAGAAGTGAGCGGAATCTAATCGTGAAGAAATGGATTTCGATCGCATTACTTGAAGATTAGAATCTTGAGCTACTACTTGGAGTTAGAATAAAATTGCTAAGAAATATGTATTAATATAGTTTTTCAGTTGATTTTGCATTGTAAGGACAAATGTTTTCCGCTGCTTTTATGAACAAAATAAATTTTGGTTTTACTCATTTATTTATTTATCTCCTTGTAATGAAATCGTTATGAAAAATTGATGTTTGCGTATTTCTACAACAAATGGATGTGATTCTTAATTATGTTATTTATGGAAATGTCAAGAATTTACCAAATAGGGAGAGTTTCTCATCGCCCAAGTTTCAATTGGACGGAAACTTGGAATCATGCAACTTGGTTGCACGATGAATGAGAAATTTCATATTTGGAAATTAGACTAATTCGCTGACAAAGTGTCAAGTGAAGGAATAGGAGATCGAGTACACAAAGTTGTGTGATCAAGTCCACCACAAGAGTAACAAAGACATTCTTCATGATTTACTAAAGGTTTAGTAAATATGATTATACATATAATAGTAAGTGTAATTCTGAATTGATTGAAAAGTTTTAAATCAATAGCAAAACGAATAAGAAGAATCAAGTAGGCAGAAAGATAAAAGTTTCTCTATTCTAAGAAGAAGGGAGAGTACCTTTTATTATGTTTTATGATAGGTCTTAATGATTAAGAACCATATCTCAATTGATCCTCTAAGTGAGTCTTAGTACAATTGTATGTCTGAGAAGAGAAATCAAGAATTGAAGAAATGGTTGAATCAAGAAGTCAATCATACTTCGTTCCAAAACAAGTCTTAAAGTTAAGATTGTGACATTGAGTGACAAGTCTTAAGAAGGTTTATAACATTCATCAAATGTAGAATTTGGAAAAAAGGTTTTCGTATTCTTTCACATTTAAAATTGGAAAGTTGTGATGTCTTGGATAAGACAAAGACCAACTAGGACCAATTTATGAAGTGTTTTGTCTTGATAAAAGCTACACTAACTCTTGAATATTTGTTTGTCAAGAAATGCTTATTGACAAGAGAATCTTATATGTCAAGGAGTCAGTGGGAGTCTTAATGGTCTTGAAAGGTTTTAAGAATAAATCAGAATAAACCTTATCGATCATCTCTAGCACACAAGTTGAGGTTTACAACCTATCGTGTTGACATCATCTTGTTTTCTGTACCATTTCAATTGAGTTAATTATGCATGTGAGCCCTATGAGTTCTCATTTGAATGCATAAAAGGCAAGGACCTTGATCAATGAAAAGTACATTGATAGGAAAGGGTGAGCTGCTTAACTACTTGGAAGACATGGTGGGCAGCCGTGTTACAATAAGGCAAGAGATCAAGATTAAGAAAGTTCGGTCCATAAGAGTTTGGATTTGTCGCAAACTTTGGTTTTGACAATTCACATGGATAGGAACACATACACCGTTAAAATCTAAGTGTCATAAGATTTCCTCCTTCATGAAGATGGATGTGAGGAAATGCTTTCACTAAGAAAGATTTTAAGAAGATTGTGAAATTGTATTCTCGAATTCGATTATGGTTACGGTATCCCTTTCCATGATTCGAATTGTGAGATTTGGCAATTAGTCTGAATTATTTAAGACACACATATGAGTTATCTAAGGCAAAGGTGTATAAGTTTAAGAAGCCTTGATAAAAGATTATCAAAGCATTAAGTATTAGAAATATAAACTTAAGAAATTCAATAGGTATTGTTTTTCTGGAAGTTAAGCTGTTTCTGAATACATGTCAAAGCTAGTGGGAGCATAAGAGTTATGCTTATTTGATAATAATCATCATGATAGTGGGAGCATAAATGTTGTGCATGTATGATTATTAAGGCAAGTATTGCAAGTTAGCAATATTAATTATAGAAAACAAGAGTTATACTTTGCAAAGTCGTAAGGATCGAATAGTTATTTTGCTATAATTAAGGGAGAGAATATTATGCTTCATTTCAAATCTAAAGGCTTAGGTTATGAAATATTAATAAAATTAGTCAAGGATACATAGTGAGTTCTTAAATTTCGATTATGATTACGGCATTCCTCTTCATAATTCGAATCATAGAACGTGACACATAAGATATTATGGCAGAAGATTGATAAAGTATCAAATCTTTATGTAAGACATTATGCATCGTGTCCCATACGCTCCGGGTATAGGATAGATTGCAAATGCTATAATATTTGACCATTCTAAAATTTTCCAAATGTCTAGCGCATTTAGAGGGAAAAAGGACTAGAATCGGTTTTGACTAAGATAATTAAACAACTATCAAACGATGATCCAAAGCTTGCTAAGGATTGGTCGCTTGTGAGTAGTTGGAAGTATGATATTGGATGGAGCATATCGACATTATTATGAATAGATAAGATTCTATTAAGAATGAGTTGTCATATGGTAAGTATGGAAAGGTTTCCATATTGAGAGTTGGATATCGAGAATCTATGTCTAGATTAGAAACTTTTATGCAAAAGGATGTTCAAAGGAATGTACTTTAAGTGAGAGACATCACATCTATGGAATGGTCTTGTAACGATTTCCGATATAGAGTTTTGTAATTCATTGGCAATAGTCATTGTGACCTTAGTGCAGTGACATTACAAAAGGATCATTGCATAAAATGTTAGAATCTGACGTATTCTATAAGTAGCAAGAATTTGATATTCTTACACTTGTGATAAGGATTGGGAGTTGTGAAATGAGTATGATTGGAAATGTGTTCATTTGATCTATTTCACAAAGTAAGGACCGTAGGTTAGCATTGTGTGCATGCTAAGAGCATGGGACGAGTATTGTAATAATTCAAGTAAGAAGTTGATTACCCGAAACAACAAATAATGAGTAATCAATATGGTGATTAAATAAAATGTTTTATTTATACCCAGAGTTTGGGGCCATATGAGATTAGTATTATTCTTGTGTTTCACTTTGCATGTTTTGACTTCCTGAATAACTTAATTGGTTCAGAACAGTCAAATTATTCGAACGGACCACAGTCGTTCATATGTTGGAAATAGGTATGAATGAAGACTGTCGTGAATTGGTGTGTGGATTGTCTAAAGTGTATTAGACATAAGCAATTGTTTGCTGCAATGTTCATGAGTGCTTAAGAATATGATTTGAGCATTGGATTAAACCCACGCTCACTTGGATCACTTCATGGATTTTATCACAAGTGATTGGTGAGACGATAACATCTTATATTCTTGAAACCGAGATGTGTGAGTTGTATCTTGCGAGTCGGTTGCACATTGATAATATGTAAACACACCAGTAACGTGGTGTTATAAAACATATTGTTGTGTGTGATTCGGTAAGTGAGTGCAAGCGAGCATTGAGTCAAAGTTTATCTGTTCCTTTTATCCAAAGTAGCATAAAAGCGATATCTTTGGGCCCCTTGATGATTTAGTAATGACACCTAAGCGCTTGGCCAAGCCGGGACTGAATTGATGTGTTCAATTGTAGTCTGTTGTCAGTCATCATAAATCGGAAGTCGGGAAACGGTATAGAGAGAATGATTATATTTCATGTCTCATATCTATAAGATATCTAGAATGGAGGAATATATGATCCCATATCTAAAGGACACGCGTATCTGATAAGATCAGAGTTGACAGCGACTTTAGAAAGCTACGATTGCAGATCAGGATCTGAAGTCATACGCAAAATAACTATTAGACTTATCCAAGTGGGAGACTATTGGATTAGTGTCTAAGTCCATAACTATCTGGGTATGTACTTGACTCGATGGTGCAAGGTCCTTTTGGGTTGCCTTCACCAAAGAAACTTGATAGGATGAATTATGGAAAGAAAGGATTAATTATGATTTATTAATATATTATGAGAATAATATATTAAAGGAAAAATCATATTGTTTAATTAATATTAGTCAAGAATTAAATTAATTTTGTGGCTAAAAGAGATTAATTAAACTTAAGGGACTGGAATTGTAATTATAAGATAATTGCAATTGGGCTATGAATTACCTTATAATATAAGGTTGGACGAATTCTATGGGGAAACCCATTAGAAATCGTCCAAGGCTTATTAAAGAGGGGTTCATGGGTTGCTTAGGGCCTAAGCATCCAAATTAGGGTTTCCTTGTTAGATAACCCTAATAGCCTCACTATTTAAAGAACCCTTAAGCCCCAAAAACGTGGTGAACTTGTTCTCTAGGGTTTCCACACGTTTTGGGAAGCCTCCACTCTCCTTGTTCTTCATTCTCTTGCTCTTGATGTTTGTGAGCCATTAGAGGAGTGACATTTGTGACTCTAAGCTTTCTAAAGTCATTACAAGGTGATTTGAGATTGTTATTGCTACATAACAACTAAGGTATGATCTAAACTCTAATTCATATGTTATATTGATTATCATATGCTAGATCTAGGGTTTGAAGTCTTGGATGAATTGCATGTACAATAGAGAAACCTAGATCCAAGCATTAGGGTTTGCATGAGCACATAGGATGTTCTTATGGCGAAAACCCATCAATTACAATGGAAGATAAGGCTCAATTTTAGGGGGAGGCTGGTAACGAGGCCAACCAAAGAACTTAAGGTCTTTAAAAAAAGGTGTAACACCCTAAAAATTTGAGTTTCTCAATCAACATCCAACTCACCAAGTTCCCTCCACCAACTCGCCGAGTTAGTTCATAAAAACGTGCGTTCCAAAAGCCTCCAACACGTCAAGTTTCCCACCATCAAATCATCATTTTGATCCCTAGGAAGGGGATTTATTTCCTCAATTAATCTTCTAGATTTCGGGTGTTATAACTCTCTATCACTTAAATTAGATTTCGTCCTCGAAAACCCTCCTTTCTAACACTCATAGCAAAACAAACAACCTGAGGAACACAATTGAAAATTCTACGCATAAGACAATCTTCCCAAGACAACCGAAACTTCCATCCCAAGGACAACAATCAAACCCTCAACCTCTGCAAACCACTTCCACTTTTATGAGATCTGAAATCTATAATGATCTGACTCCCCGACAGACTGCCCACGCTAAAACAACTCCATTCCAAACTCTCAGCGAATAACAAACCAAACATAACACTTCCAACCCTGATCATACAACAACCTATCCAAATCTACTAAAACCATCTTTAGAATAGTTCTTCAAGCCCGATGAAGAACGACTCCTTAATCTCTTAAATAAAACTAATCCTACCTCACCTAAAATCCGAAACCTAAAGTCTCAATGGTCTGACTCCCTGTCAGACCTCCCACACCAAACCGCCCCCATGCCAACCCTATAGTGTTTCGTACAAAATGAAATGCTTCCAACCCCCGATCACATTGTTGCCTCAAAGGGAAAAAATTCACTGACCATATACTGCTACAGAACACTTATACTCGACAAAAGGCACAGATAATCCTTCGAGTAGAAGATTCATCCCTGCAACTATTAGATACAGACGAGAGCTGCGCAACAGGGTCAAATCAATTACTCTGAGATTAGTCAATCCCACTGCGAGCGACTTAGCATTTCCCAATCAACCAGTTATCCCACTCCCACGCGAAACCTCAAATCACAACTACCGCCCGAAGCACCATATTGCCTCCTGGCTGCTTCCCACAAGAAGCTGAGACCTCCTTGGTCCCAACTCATGCCAGCTATCTGAAATACTGAATTCCCGCGTGGCTGTTGAGCCAAAAGACACTCCCATAGTCACCCCACACGACTTCCGGAAGAAAACCTCAACTCATAATATTTACCAGGGCCAACTGTGGCGTTGTCTCATACCCGGTCTCTGCAACCTAACAACATGTTGTGTCCGTCCCACAACCTTGCGAATAGACCCACCTTAGTCTAAAACATCAGAAGAAATTCATGAGCAAATCACAGACTTGCCACAATCTCACCGCTGCACAGAGACCGATGATTGCTACGGGTCATCCCTCAGTTTTACAACACTCCTATTCTATTTGCGATCTAGTGAATGCTACGGGCCAACCTGCAATCTTACAACACTCCTACACGTTCTGTGAACTAGTGAATGCTACGGGCCACCTTGCATTCTTACAACACTCCCACTTGCGACAGTCGTCGCCCATGGTCTTACCACTAATCTATCAACCAGAACACATCCGGAGTTGAGTATGCACTCGATTAAACACCCAAGCTAAACTTGAGTCATGCCTGGAACCCTAACCTGGGTCCCCCAAAGCTTACTATCTGAAACCAAGAAGGCATGAATCCAGAAATTGGGAAGTTTTCCAAACTCCCATCCACACAATCCTCAATCCAAACAGCCACCCGAGCCGCCTTCCTCCCCGACGGGAATGCGAAACTCCTCCTAGTTTCACAATTTTTCTGATTCTGGATTCCCAAACGATTCTTCCCCACTTTGATTCGACTAAGCTCTGACAACACCCAAGAATGGAAGGATTCCCAATCCCTCTAACCTTCCAATGATCAAAATGCTGACAACATGGGCTTCTCAATGCTAGTGATCCATTACTAGCCAAACTCAAAAGACCACACAACCCCTGAAGACCAGCTGAACACTTCTCGAAACCCAGCAACACTGATAACCCTGAATACTATAAAATGAGACCCCACTCAAATCCTGGAGTCCAAAGAACAGATACTCAGACAAAACCTCAGCAACAAACCACTTCCCTCGGCACCAACAAAAGCTAATCCAAGAGCAATTGCTAAAACCACTAAATCTTGGCTATATTCGACAACTATCCCGCTGAATCCTGACCATAAACCTTCCATGCAATGCCCCTGAACCGATCTCGACTACAACCAAGATAACATAGAATACTCCAAACCTGCTATAAGAGAAAAAAAAAACCCTTCACTAAACCACTATTGATTCATGGCATGAAAATGGCATATAGCATTTCTTGAAGATATGGCCCAAACATAAGCATAGAAATAAACCAGAGATACACTTACCCAAAACCGATGCAAGATTCCAAACAACAAAAATTTAGAGAAAACCGAAAAGAAAGCAAAAGATACATATCTGCGACATCACCTGTTGGAGTCATGACCTCCCCTGTCTGACACTGCAAAGCCCGACTCCTCTCCGTTGGGGCTCAACCCTACCCTCTCATCCATCGGTAATCCTCAAAGTAGCTGGAGTAGGTGCACCCACTGCTCCTCCCCTCAACATCGGACAGTCGGCCTTCTTGTGGCCCACCTGATCACAGTGAAAACATAACGGGCTTGACCCCTGAGGAATATCCCTGTTGACGTGACCAACCCTGCCACACTTGTAGCAACCTAAACCCCTAGAACGACAAAGTCCATCATGCAGTTTTTCGCACATACTGCACTGACCTCGTCCCTGTTGGCCTCTCAAACGCTGATCAGAAGTCTTGGGTCTCTTCCCGTCACCCTCCACTATATGCACCTGATCTGATCCCCTCTTCACGAGGTGCTCCAAATCAATCTCCCGCTCTCAGGCTCTAGAAACCATATCATCCAGGGTCTCACACCCTGAAATACTCACAAACCCCCTGATGTCATCCCACAACATATCATGATACCTCACATTCTTCATTTCCTCATCTGTTGCATACTGCGGTACCAATAAAGCCCTCTCCCATAACTTGGCAGTGATCTCTGCCACAGTCTCATTAGTCTGGCAGAGATCCAAAAACTCTCATGCCAAATGCTACACCTCAATCGCAGGAGCAAACTTAGCTCGGAACATGGTCGAGAAGTCATCCCATGACATAGCATCAACAGTATCATCACCCTACTCACTACCGACCTTTTCCCACCAATCTCATGCCCTGTCCTTCAACAGGCAGGAAGCATATCTGACCTTCGCCTCCTTGGGGCAGAAACTTGTCCTGAATCATTAGCCATATCCGCTAACCATCTCCTACTAACAATGGGGTCCCTCTCCCCATGGAACACAAGAGCTCCACAAGCATGGAACTCCCATAAAGAAAGAGTGTGAGCTCCAACAACAGCCATAATCTCAACACGGAATGCGCCCAAGCACTCATCCAAGATATCCGAAATATTGTGAGAAATCTCCGATGAAATCAATTCCCACAACTACTCGCTAATTTGCTCGGCACCTGCATCTAAGTCGGAACCCGAACCAGAACCAGAACCTGAACCACCTCCCTGAGTGCTCATCTCCAAACTGAAATACAACAAGCCAACAATCAAAACACGCCCAAGAAACCTCCTGCCATAAGCTAATTAGATTCTCCAAGACTCTCACCGATTCGATTATGGATCCTGGGCTTTCAGTAGTATGGTCCCAATACTACCTTCCACACCTATCCATACTTTCCTCAACAATCCTCCTGAATCCTCTAAATTACTTCCTCACCTAATGCGCCAAAACTCACTAAACCATACCACTAACCCACTAAAGCATATCATAGGCTTTCCTAGGTTCCCAACCTCACCCAACCCTCAGTTGCTGAAGGTATCTCGCCAATGTCAACTAACTTCCTCATAGATATAGTCACATGCAACAAAGATCAGATAATCCTTCGAATTAAAGACTCAACCCTATAATGGTCGGACTCAGACAAGAGCTACGCAATAGGGTCAAATCCATCACTCTAAGATTATTTAACTTGTGCCACATGTGACTTAGCATATTCACTTAGCAAACAGTTCAAGTCACCAAGAGTCCCACAAAGCACAAAGCAAGTAGCATTCAAGCAACGATAAATCTAACCAACATACACTAATCAAGCCATTCTATCCACTTATCAGATATACATACTAGGATGCGATGCTAAAGCTCATATAATCATGCATATAAAGGCATCTCCCTATCATGAAACATAGAGCAGATCCTTAGCCCTAATCTAGCATGAAATTCTCATAATCATAACATATATCATAATAAACGTGTATTTGTATTCTGGAAACCACTTACTTGAGCTCGGCTGGTTGCACGCATCACACCCCTTTCTTTGATTAGAAATTCCTTAATGTTTATTTTATAAAAAATTTCACCAAACCCTCAGTTTGAGTTCAGACACACCCGAGAGTATGTCCGAATCCCTCAAACCAAGGGTCTAATACCAACTTGTAACATCCCAAAAATCAAGGGTAAAATTTTAATTTTTATTATAATCAAAACACCATTATAACTTTATCCAAACATTTAAAAGTATTTCAAAATAAAACAATTATCATAGTTCATTCCCAAAGATCACACATTACGGAAAACATGGGTGTATGCGTGTAACACTTGGTCCAGGTATTATTTATTTCTCAACAATTTGGGGTTCTAGGCTGGAACTTGATGAGTTGGGGAGTACCAACTCATCATGTAGGGATCTATTTGGACGCACAGATTAAGCACCCAACTCAACAAGTTAAGGATCCTCAACACGACTAGTTGACACTGGGATGAAAACCCTAATTTTTCGGGCATTGTACCCTATTTAAAAGACTTAACCTCTAGGGTTGGCCACCTTAACAGCCTCCTTGCCCAGAGAAAACCCTAGAATCGCCTCCCTCTCTTGTTCATTGAGTTTTTGTGAGATTTGAATGATTGTTTCAGATCTTTGAAGGAGGTTTTGAAGAGAGAAGTATCAAGCTTGGAGGAGTGAACTTGGATCCAGAAACTCTACATCAAAGGTTGCATATGGGAGGTATAAAATCATAAACCTAACATGTAGCTTATTAGATCTCATCTTTTGTAGTTTTGGGCTTGGTTTGGGACTTTGGCTTGGATGTCCAAAGAAAAGAGGTTTTCCAGAGGTTGAGGGTGTAGATCTGGCCTTTATAAGACCTCTAGAGGATTAAAGTTGCAAACTTTAATAGCCTCCATGTCCCATTGATGCAATATGTCCATTATGAAGCCAAAAATGGACCTTAGAGGGTGTTTCTAGCATTCATGGATGTAAAGTTGGAAACTTTACATGATTAAACCACCTTAGGACCTCATATCTGTAATATGGAACGTTGAAGCAAGGGTTAGAGGCTTAATGGATCAAGACCCTCCTCAAAGGAACTAGGGTTTGGGTCTAAAGCTTATTATATGATCTATGGGGGTAAAGTTGGAAACTTTACCCTTCTAAACGTCTCTATGGTTAGGGATCTGAAGTTTGGAACCTTTGGATTCCAAAAAATGGGCTTAATGCATTAAGTGAGATTGACAGACTGAAGAACTTGACGAGTTCACAAAGAAACTCGGCGAGTCGGGTTGGATTTACGTCGATTCTGTTGGAAAACGAAGGAAATCGACGAGTTGTAGGAGAACTCGACGAGATGGATCGCAACATTGTGATTCTGGCTTTGGGATGGACTCGACGAGTTACATGGGTAACTCGACGAGTTACGTCAACTCAGAGCGCTATTAATATGTTATGTATACATATGTAGACCATGTGGGGGTTCCCATGGCAGAAAGCTACGACCATGTGGGGGTTCCCATGGCAGATAGCTAAGACCACGTGGGGGTTCCCATTGCAGCTAGTTAAGACCATGTGGGGGTTCCCATGGCAATGGGTTAAAACCATGTGGGGGTTCCAGTGGCACCCGGTGTAAGACCTTGGAGGGTTGGCATGGCATCCTTATATGTTTATATGCATGGCTTATATAGCTTATATGGTTGATATTGTTTACGTGATTATGTGGATTATGTGGGGTATGTTATATGGAACTCACTAAGTGTTAGCTTATAGTTTGTTGGTTGTTTCAGGTACTTCAGGATCTAAGGGCAAGAGCCTGGCTTGATGGCACGACAATCACTCTCTGGCGTTTTTATTGGGGACAATCTGATATTATGAATAATTTGTCTGATGTTATGGATTTTGAAAACAAATGTGATTGGAATTTTATATTTTATGGAAATGATTTCGTTACTTAAAAATGAAAATTTTATTGGAAATTTGGAATGTCACAAGTTGGTATCAAAGCCTGGTTTGAGGGATACGGGCACACCCTCGGGTGTGTTAGAAATCAAACTGAGGAAGTGATAAAATTGTTTTTCAAAATCAAAGTTTTAAACTTCTTCAAACTGATTTCTTGTAAGAAAAAGGGAGAGTGCAATGCGCGTAATTAGCCGAGATCAAGTAAGTGTTTTCCCCGATATGTTAGCCATGCTATATTGAGATTTGGAATGTGATAATCAGATGATTTTTGCTATGTGTATGTTTTAAAAATTATATACGGTTAGGATCTTATAGCCTTAGAATAATTGATTTGGCCTTATTTCCTATTCTGTGTATAATTTGCATGCATAAGGCAACCTCTTATAATTGATTTGAGTTCGGGTTTGATGGAAATGGAGAAAATCTTAGGATAGCCTAGGATTTGAGTTATGAGGCAGTTTGTGAGATATGTTTTGTTCTGTGACAAATTAGAGTTATTAGGTAGAGCCTTTGCGAAGGTACAGGTATGTGTGGAAGGTAGTATTGGGCCCGTACTACTGAAAGCACATAACCTATACCCAAACTAATGTTAGATTTGGAAGCTCTAAGGAGAACCGATGTGGAAGGATACCCTTTTTGAATATATTGATCATTATGTATTATGGTATTTCAGATCAGAATGGTGGTGACGCGTCATAGAGCAGGGGGATTAGGATCAGGATCATGATCTAGATCTGGGTCGGCCTACGCTATAAAGCCTATTGACGAGAGGCTGTGCGAGCTTATCGCAGTCGAGGTTACGAGGGGAATTCTTGACATTATCCTAGTGATTTTTTGGGACCATCAAGGAGGGGATGATGGAGATCATGGAGGAGCGGATCAGGTCTTTCTGAGCCGAGATTCTTGCAGCCCAGGTCGGGGCCCGAACTCCCTCATTCCGGGAGTACAAGGCATGTGGGGCACCTGAGTTTTTTAGGGTCGGGGACCCCATAGTTAGTCGATGTTGGGTGGAAGATATGGAAAATGCCCAATGCACAAGCTCTTGCCCCAAGGCGGCAAAAGTGTGGTTTCCTTCGTGCATGTTGAGGAACCGAGCTAGGGACTGGTGGGAGGAGGTGACCCACCAAGTGGGATCAGCTGGAGTGGATGAGATGTCATAAGAGGAGTTTTTCAGACGTTTTGACTTGGATTTTGCACCATCCATTAAGTTGCAACGTCTAGTGAGGGAGTTTTAGGAGCTCCACCAGACCACCGAGATTGTGGTGGAGATCGCCGCCAAGTTTTGGGAGCGAGCACTATTGATTCTGCAGTATGCTGAGGATGAGCATATGAGGAGGACGAGGTATCATTCCATGCTAAGGAATGATATATGTGTGTTCATGATCTTTTCAGGGTGCAAAACCCTGAATGAGATGGTGGTGAAGGCCCGGGAGCGGGAGATGGAGTTGGAGCTCCGCACCAAGCGGAAGCCAGAGCAGGTTCAGACAGTTATAGGTTAGGCTAAAAAGCCTAAGATCTCTTATTATTCTGGTAGGGGCCAGCAGGGTTGTCGACAGTATGCCAAGTGAGGGAGGTTGCACAATGGACTTTGTCGGGTGGCGGGCCCGGTATTGTAACGTCCCCATTTCTGGTATGTTATTTAAATGTTTATTTTTCCAAGTTTTTCAAGAAGGACTCGACGAGTCTGTTGCCCGACTCGTCGAGTAGAGATGGGATTTCTAGCACGTGAAAGTGGGCGACTCGACGAGTCCATATCCTGGACTCGGCGAGTCCGCTAGTCTGGAAGAAACCCTAGATCCACGGGTTTTGCACCCTATATAATCCCCCATATGCGCCCAATCTGGCCTCCCTCACCCTCAGAACGTTTCATAGCAACACCTTAACCTATCTTGAGTGATTTTGGGCATTTTTGTGTAAAGAGTGGAGATTGGAGAAAAAGAAGAAGGCTAGATCCAAAGGAGAAGAATGGAAACAAGATCTTGCATCCATTTCAGTGTCATTTGAGGTATTAATCGGGCTCTTTCTGTTCCTTGGTTGCTTCTCTTTAGAAATCTCATTTAGGTTACCTTTTTGCCCATTTATGAGCTTAATCTAGTAAAGGAGCTTGTGTAGTGGTATAGCTTTCAGATCTAATCATATTTCTGTCCCAAAACCCAGATCTATTACCTTTATTGAACCTTGTTGCATATAAGCCCTAGATCTAACCTTATTCATGAATTTTAAGCCTATAAACCTCTTTAGGAGTCTATGTGCACGTAAAGATGGAATCTTTACGTGCAAACCAAGCCTTAGGAGCCCAGATCTATCAGTTAGATGCGTTAGTTTTGAGAAGAATCGTCGGAATAGTAATTGCATGCATGCGACTCGGCGATTTATTCTGCGGACTCAGCGAGTCGAGTCTCAAGTCCAAGACAATCTTCATACCTCTAGATCAGACTCGACGAGTTGTTCTTTCAACTCGGCGTCACAGCCAGAGTGGTCATGCATTGAAGGAGGACTCGACGAGTTGTTCATACAACTCGGCGAGTCGGATACAGATTGACTTTGACCAGGGGAAAAATAGTCATTTTACCCTCAGTATAGTTATCTGTACTTGATTCAGTGTGTTATGGAAATTGTATCCGGGGAGATACCGGAGCAGCAACAGACAGTTTCCAGGGCATTTCATTTACCAGCCAGTCTACAAGGTGAGTTTCCTTCCAGTAGGAACAGGTATAAGGCCACAATGTCGGCTCGTTTAGTTAAGAGTAGTTTCCAGACTTCGGTCTGATGCAGTAGTTAGTATGTTTGATGCCTTTGTGGCTCAGACAGGTTTTGCGTGTTATGTGTATCGGGGATGGCCCGACTCAGTATGCAGTCCATGTTGTTATGCTAGTTGATATGTGTATGCTATGCAATGTTCAGTAGTTCTGGACTTCGGTCTGATGCAGTCAGTTCCGGACTTCGGTCCGATGCAGTTAGTTCCGGGCTTCGGTCCGATGCAGTTAGTTCCAGACTTCGGTCCAATGCAGTTAGTTCTGGACTTCCATCCGATGCAGAGGGCAGGGCCCTGGTTAGTTCCGGACTTAGGTCCGATGCAGTTTCCGGACTTCGGTCCGAGGCAGTGGGCGGGGCCCAGTAGTTGTTTATATGTTTGTATGGTATGTGGTAGTTTGGGGGAGCTCACTAAGCTTTGTGCTTACAGTTTCAGTTTTGGTTTCAGGTATTTCCGCAAGTAAAGGGAAGAGCTCGGGATGATGGCATCGCACACACCACAACTTCAACTTTATTCCTGGGAGTTTTGTTTAGATACTTAGATATGAATTGATACAGTTTTTGATACGACACTTTTATTATGGATTTTGAGATACTCGACGTATGGTTTTTATTATATGACATGCTAGTATAGGAGTAAGGATCTAGGAGGATGCCTTATATTCCTGCTTTATGTGTTTCAGCTTTATAAAAATTGAATGCTAGCATTGAGTAGTCAGCAGTAGGATAGTCTGTTTAGGTAATGCCTGATAACATGAGCTTAGCATTGTATGCTAGTACAGTTTCTCATTATGAGGACAGAGTTGCTTGAGTAGTTTCCGTGTCTGAATGCTACTTGCTTTGTGCTTTGTGGGACTCTGAGTGATAGGAGTTAGTCGTTAAGTGAATACGCCACATCACATGTGAACAAGGTTGAATAATCTTAGAGTGTTGGATTGGGCCCTGCTGCGCAACTCTTGTTTGAGTCTAACCGTTGTGAGGACGAGTTCTTTACTCAAAGGATTATCTGAGCCTCGGCACATGTGATGGTATTCTGGTAATGACTAATTGGCATCACCAAGAGGCCTTCAGCAGCTGAGGACTGGTAAGGTTGAGTCAGATATTTCCCTAAGGCAAGCCTAGGATGAGAGTAGTAAAGATCAACAGCAGTAGTAGTGGTTTGGTGGAGTCGAAGCAGTTCTTGAGGAAAGTACGGATTGATGTGGAAGGTAGTAGGGGCCCATACTACTGGAAGCATAGGATCTGTACTTGAAACAAGGAAGGCTGAGATGAGACCGGAAGGCCTGTAGTAGTAGTGATCCCTCGAGATATATAAGTGTTTCTGACGTTTGTATTGATGTGTTTTCAGAATGGTGGTTTTACGACCTAGGCCAGCAGTCGGCGGTTCAGGTGCCGGAGAAGGATCGGGCTCGGAAGGCGAGCAACTAGATGAGAAGACCAGAGAGTTTCTCTCTTCAGAGATTACTCGTATCATACTTGAGCAGACTCCGGTGTACCATTTATACGGATCACAAGAGCTTGAGGTACCTCATGGATCAGCCGAATCTGAACATGAGGCAGAGGCAATGGTTAGATGTGTTGAAGGATTATGATTGTGAGATCCTTTATCACCCAGGGAAGGCCAATGTAGTGGCTGACGCCCTGAGCCGCAAGGCAGTAGCGGCCCTAATCAGAGACATTTGTTTGAGGATGACGGTGATTACTCCATTATTGGAGCAAATCAAGGAGGCGTAGGTAAAGGGCCTCAATAAGGAGAGGCCGAAGTGTGAGAGGATCGTGGGCCGAGTAGCTTCTTTTGAATATGATAGTAGAGGATTGTTGATCCTTAATGGGAGAGTTTGGGTGCCGTACTGGGGCGGTGTACGACAAGTGTTGATGGACGAGGCTCATAAGTCTCGATTTTCCATCCATCCAGGGGCAACGAAGATGTATAGAGATCTTCGACCCGACTATTGGTGGCCCTGCATGAAGCGGGATGTCGCCTGGTACGTAGAAAGATGCCTGACCTGCAGGAAGGTCAAGGAAGAGCACCAGAGTCCCCACAGCAAGATGCAGCCGCTAGACATTCCAATGTGGAAATGGGAGGATATCACCATGGATTTCATCACAAAGCTTCCCAGGACTACGCGTGGAGTGGATTCTATATGGGTCATAGTGGATCGGTTGACGAAGAGTGCTCATTTTATACCGATCCAGGAGAGTATATCGGCCAAGAAGCTAGACGATATTTATGTGAGAGAGGTGGTGGCACGGCATGGAGTGCCTGTTTCAGTGGTGTCAGACCAAGATGTCCGTTTTACGTCCAGATTCTGGAAGCGGTTTCACGACGAGATGGGTACTCGTCTCCATTTTAGCACCGTTTTCCATCCTCAAACGGACGGGCAGAGCGATAGAATGATTCAGACTCTCGAGGACATGCTGCGGGCATGTGTTCTTGACTTCGGTGGCAGTTGGGATACGTATCTTCCGTTAGCTGAATTTTCGTATAAAAACAGTTACCATGCGAGTATTGATCGACCTCCTTTTGTGATGCTCTATGGGAGGAAGTGCAGGACCCCAATTTGTTGGGGCGAGGTCGGTCAGCGAGTCATTGGGACCACCAAAGTGGTGCTCAAGACGACAGAGTTGATCCAGTAGGTTCGTAGCAGACTGCAGACTACGCAGAGTCAGCAGAAGAGTTACGTCGATAGGAGGCGTTTAGACTTGGAGTTCCAGGTAGGCGATATGGTCCTCCTGAAGGTATCACCCTGGAAAGGTGTTATCAGGTTTCGGAAGAGGGGTAAGTTGGGCCCCAGGTTCATCAGTCCTTCTAGGGTTTTGGCCCGGGTGGGTCGGGTTGCTTATCGGTTGGATCTTCCGGCAGAGCTCAGTCAGATCCACAACACTTTCCATGTTTCTCAGTTGAGGAAGTGCTTGGTGGATGAGACAGCAGTAGTACCCTTAGAGGACATTCAGGTTGATTGCAGCCTGAATTATATTGAGAGACCCATAGTGATCATGGATCGGAAGACGAAAACCTTGAGGAACAAGGTGGTTCAGTTGGTGAAGGTGCAGTGGCAACACCGGAAGGGATCTGAGTGGACGTGGGAGGCAGAGGATGAAATGAGGGAGCACTACCCAGAGTTGTTCGCAGATGCAGTAGCAGCAGACTTCGAGGACGAAGTCTGAGACAAGTGGGGGAGAGTTGTAACGTCCCCATTTCTGGTATGTTATTTAAATGTTTATTTTTCCAAGTTTCTCAAGAGGGACTCGACGAATCTGTTTCCCGAATCGTCGAGTAGAGACGGGATTTCGAGCACTTGAAAGTGGGCGACTCGACGAGTCCATATCCTGGACTTGGTGAGTCCGCCAGTCTGGAAGAAACCCTAGATCCACGGGTTTTGCACCCTATATAATCCCCCTTATGCGCCCAATCTGGCCTCCCTCACCCTCAGAACATTTCATAGCAACACCTTAACCTATCTTGAGTGATTTTGGGCATTTTTGTGTAAAGAGTGAAGATTGGAAGAGAAGAGGAAGGCTAGATCCAAAGGAGAAGAAGGGAAACAAGATCTTGCATCCATTTCAGAGTCATTTGAGGTATTAATTGGACTCTTTCAATTCCTTGGTTGCTTCTCTTTATAAATCTCATTTAGGTTACCTTTTTGCCCATTTATGAGCTTAATCTAGTAAAGGAGCTTGTGTAGTGGTATAGCATTCAGATCTAATCATATTTCTGTCCCAAAACCCAGATCTAATACCTTTATTGAACCTTGTTGCATATAAGCCCTATATCTAACCTTATTAATGCATTTTAAGCCTATAAACCTCTTTAGGATTCTATGTGCACGTAAAGATGGAATCTTTACGTGCAAACCAAGCCTTAGGAGCCCAGATCTATCAGTTGGATGTGTTGGTTTTGAGCAGAATCATCTGAATAGTAATTGCATGCATGCGACTCGGTGAGTCATTATTCGGACTCGGCAAGTCGAGTCGCGAGTCCAAGACAATCTTCATACCTCTAGATTAGACTCGACGAGTTGTTCTTAAAACTCGGCGAGTCACAGCCAGAGTGTTCATGCGTTGAAGGAGGACTCGACGAGTTGTTCATACAACTCGGCGAGTCAGATACAGATTGACTGAGTGATAGCATCGAAGAGGAACTCGTCGAGTCTATGCCAAACTCGACGAGTAGTAGCGAGCAGAAGCAAGGAAGTGAGGGTGAGGACTCGACGAGTTGGTGACCCAACTCGATGAGTCAGGTCAATTGTATGTTGACTTTGACCAATAGGATTAACTTTGACCAGGGGAAAAATAGTCATTTTACCCTCAGTATAGTTATCAGTATTTGATTCAGTGTGTTATGGAAATTATAGCCGGGGAGATACCGGAGCAGCAGCAGACAGTTTCCAGAGCATTTCTTTTACCAACCAGTCTACGAGGTCAGTTTCCTTCCAGTAGGAACGGGTCTAAGGCCACAATGACGGCCCGTTTAGTTAACAGTAGTTTCAGAAATTCGGTCTGATGCAGTAGTTAGTATGTTTGATGCCCTTGTGGCTCAGACAGGTTTTGCGTGTTATGTGTATCGGGGATGGCCCGACTCAGTATGCAGTCCATGTTGTTATGCTAGTTGATATGTGTATGCTATGCTATGTTCAATAGTTCTGGACTTCGGTCCGATGCAGTCAGTTCCGGGCTTCGGTCCGATGCAGTTAGTTCCAGACTTCGGTCTGATGCAGAGGGCAGGGCCCTGGTTAGTTCCGGACTTCGGTTCGATGCAGTTTCCGGACTTCGGTCCGATGTAGTGGGCGGGGCCCAGTAGTTGTTTATATGTTTGTATGGTATGTGGTAGTTTGGGGGAACTCACTAAGCTTTGTGCTTACAGTTTCAGTTTTGGTTTCAGGTATTTCCGCAAGTAAAGGGAAGAGCTCGGGATGATGGCATCGCACACACCACAGCTTCAACTTTATTCCTGGGAGTTTTGTTCAGATACTTAGATATGAATTGATACAGTTTTTGATACGACACTTTTATTATGGCTTTTGAGATACTCGACGTATGGTTTTTATTATATGACATTCAGTGTTATGACTTTTATTATTATTTAAAAAACAAAATTTTGTCATATTTTTGGATGTTTCAGGTATGTTACACATGTGGTCAGCCGGGCCACGTAAGCAGGGACTGCCCCAAGAAGGGCTTGACTTGTTTTCACTGCAACCAGACTGACCATAAAATGGCTGATTGTCTGAGGTTTCAGGGAGGAGGAGGAGTGGTGGTGGCGCCTCTGCCCACCACAAATAGGATCAACGATGGACGCCCTGTCAAGGCGGAAGCTCCCACAGTGAAAAGGTGCGACTTTCAGTTGACCACAGAGGAAGCTCGAGCAGCGCCAGACGTCGTGGCTGGTACGTAATTTATTTTCCCGCTCGATACTAATTTGTTATGCATATATGTATGTGCTCTTATATAGGGACCTTTTTGGTCAATGGTATATCAGCTCTCAATTCGGGAGCTACCCGATCGTTTGTATCACTTGCACTTAGCAAGAAGTTTCGGGATGCTCTGGGAACTTTGGATTCCCCGCTTGAGGTTGAGATTACGGATGACCGCACTATGTGTGTTGCAAGGTTATATCGATATTGTGTCTTGAATGTTTTTGGGGAGAGGTTTCGTGTCGATCTGGTTCTGATACCGTTGCGAGGGATGAAGGTGATCGTCGGAATGGTCTCGTTGGGGGCCAATAGGGCCCTGATAGACTGTGAGCAGCAGCTGGTGAGAGTTCGAACCACAAGTGGGGGATAATTGGTTATTCAGGGAGAGAGGGCCTCGCAGAGGCCAACCCTCTGTTTAGCTGCGAAGGCTAGGAGACTTCTCCATCAGGGTTGTTCGGGATTTTTGACATACATCTTAGATACGAGCATTAAGACCACGACAGATTTGGGCATTGTACCAGTTGTACGAGATTTTCGGGATGTCTTTTTCGAGGAGTTGCATGGGGTTCCTTCGGAGAGGCAGGTAGAGTTTCACATTGATTTGGTGTCGGGTGCTGCCCCGATAGCCAAGGCACCGTACCGCCTAGCTCCGCCTGAGATGCAGGAGCTGCTAAACCGAGGGTCTATCCATCCGAGTAGCTCTTTATGAGGAGCACCGATCCTATTTGTATAAAACAAGGACGAGTCACATAGGATGTGCATCGATTATCGGGAGCTGAACAAGCTAATGGTGAAAAACTATTATCCGCTTCCGTGGATCGATGATTTGTTCGATCAACTTCAGGGTGCATATTGGTTTTCCAAGATTGATCTTCATTCGGGGTACTATCAGATGAGGATGGGTGAGGATGATATACTGAAGACAACTTTTAGGACTCGGTATGGTCACTATGAGTTTGTGGTGATGCCATTCGGGCACACCAATGCCCCAGCAGCGTTCATGGACCTCATGAACGAAGTGTGTAGACCGATGTTGGATCGGTCTGTGATCATTTTTATCAATGACATATTGGTTTATTCTAAGACCAAGGAGTAACACGAGCAGCATTTGAGGGAGGTATTGGAGACACTGTGGGCGGAAAAGCATTATGCCAAGTTCTCAAAGTGTGATTTCTGGTTGCGTGAGGTGCAGTTTTTGGGGTATATCATCAACCAAGAGGGTATTTTGGTTGATCCAACTAAGATTGAGGCAGTGATGCGATGGAAAATACCGAAGAATGCATCTGAGATCCATAGCTTCTTGAGCCTAGCGGGGTATTACCGAAGATTTATTTAGGATTTATCCGATATTGCCATACCTTTGACTTGCTTGACCAAGAAGAATGTGACATTTCGATGGGGTCTGGATCAGCGTTGGCTTTCGAGACCTTGAGACAGAGACTATATGAAGCCCTGATTTTACCACTACCCGACGGGTGGGATGATTTGGTGGTGTATTATGATGCGTCTATCATAGGGTCAGGGGTTGTTTTGATGTAAAGGGGGCATGTGATCGTGTACGCCTCGATGCAGATGAACCCTCACGAGGCTAACTACCCCACTCAAGACCTGGAATTGGGGCGGTGGTATTTGCCCTCAAAATCTGGAGGCATTGCCTGTATAGAGTTCGGTACACCATCTTTACTGACCACAAAATTTTGAAGTATTTGATGGATCAACAAAACCAACGTGGTGGCTGATGCCTGTAGCCTCAAGGCGGCGAGTGCTCCGATTGGAGATAACTGTCTGAGGATGAAGGTGACTTCCCCCTTGATGGATATGATCAAGGAGGATCAGGTAGAGGGTTTGAAGAAAGAAAACCGGAAGATAGAGCAGATTCGAGGGCAAATTCCTTTGTTTGTTTGGGATGGTCAGGGTCTTTTGACACAATGTGGCCAAGTATGGTACCGGTATCTGGGGGTGTGAGGTAAAATATCTTGGAGGAGGCACACAAATCCAAGTTCTCTATTCATCTGGGGGCCAAAAAGATGTATATGGATCTAAGATTGAGTTACTGGTGGCCCTGCATGAAGCGGGAGATCGCATGGTTCGTTGAGTGGTGCTTGACCTGCAGGAAGGTCAAGGCCGAACATCAGAGGCCTCACGGAAAGGTTCTGCCATTGCCCATTCCCATGTGGAAATAGGAAGAGATCACTATGGACTTCATTACAAAGTTACTGAGGACGGCGAGGAGTGTGGATTCCATTTGGGTCATTATAGACAGGTTGACGAAGATTGCCCATTTTATTCTGATCCCCAAGAGTATTTCTACTGAGAAATTACAAGATATCTATGTACGAGAGGTGGTGGTGAGGCACGAAGTGCAAGTATCGGTGGTCTCGAACCGTGATGTTCGATTCACCTCTAGATTATGGAGGAAGTTCAAAGAAGAACTGGGCACACATAGGGGTGGCAACTCTCGACCCAACCCGTAACCCGGCACTGACCAAACCCAAAAAATAGACGGGTTTGGGTTGAGATTTTTGACCCGCCAACCCACCAACCGTTTTATTCATGGGTTGGATTGGGTTATCTGTTTGGGTTTACGGGTCAACCAGCCAACCCGTATATATATATATATATATATATATATATATATATATATATATATATATATATATATATATATATAATGATATATTTAATTATTAATTAAATTTGATTCCCATCCGTATTCGTAATATTTCGTATCATTGTATTGCTTCCGTATTCGTATGTGACTAATTTGCATTTGCGGTTCCTTAATTAGAAAAAGAAAAAATACATGTCCTTATTTCACGAGTCACGAACGAAGAATACATCCACTTTTTATGAATGTTTTCATTTTTCATTTTTATTTGGATGTTATTGACTTTTATGAATTTATGTTGAAAAACTTTTTTTATGTTAATTACTTTAATCATTTTATGAATTTATATTGAAAAAACCTTATTTTTTAAAATGTGTTGTTTACTTACTAAACGGGTTATATGGGTTGGGTTTGACCCATTAACTTGTGAACCCGCGAACCCATATACTTGTTATATGGGTTGGGTTGGGTTGAGGTTTCCAACCCACCAACTTGTGACCCGCTAACTCGTCAACCCATATATTATATGGGTTGGGTTGAGTTTATGTTTTCTGACCCGCCAACCCGAACCCAACCCAATTGCCAGGCCTAGGCACACAGTTACACTTCAGCACTGCGTACCACCTCCAGACAGACGGCTAGAGCGAGCGGATGATCTAGACACTTGAGGATATGCTACGGGCATGCGTATTAGATTTCGAAGGGAGTTGGGATACATACCTCCCACTAGCAGAATATTCATACAAAAATAGTTATCATGCTAGTATCAAACAACCCCCATTTAAGATGTATGTATGGAGGTGTAGGACTCCTATATGTTGGGGGAGGTTGGGCACCGAGTTATGGGAAGCACGGAGGTGGTGCTCAGAACCACCGAATTGATTTAGCAGGTGCACGACAAGCTATGGGTCATGCAGAGTCGTCAGAAGAGCGATGTTGATCGGCGTCGTTCGGATCTCAAGTTTCAAGTGGGAGATTTTGTTTTGCTGAAAGTGTCGCCATGGAAGGGTGTCATTAGATTTTGGAAGTGGGACAATCTAGGGCCCCTGTTTATTGTCCCATTCAGGATTTATGCCCGGGTGGGCAAGGTAGCCTATCAATTGGATCTACCGGTCAAGCTTAGTCAGATCCACAACACCATTCACGTTTCTCAACTTCGAAAGTGTGTCGCTGATGAGGTCGCAGTCATTTCCTTGGATGATATACAGGTTGATGTGAGATTGAATTACGTGGAGAGACCAATAGCAATTTTAGATCGGAAAACAAATGCGTTATGGAATAAGGAAGTGATGGTAGTTAAGGTGTAATGGCAACACCGAAGTGGCTCCGAATGGACCTGGGAGCCAAAGGATGAGATGAGGAAGCATTATCCGGACCTTTTTGTATCAGCAGACTTCAAGAACGAAGTCTAGTTCAAGTAGAGGAGATTTGTAACGCTTGGTCCAGGTATTATTTATTTCTCAACATTTTGGGGTTCTGGGTTGGAACTCAACGAGTTGCGGGCTCAACCTCGTCGTGTAAGGATCTATTTGGATGCGCGGATTTGATGGTTGAGCACTATAAAAATCCTATGGTGCATATACAACCCTAATTCTTTGGATCTAAGTTTTCTCAGGTTATACATGCAATTTCATTTTATCCAAAGCATATACCCTAGCTAGCATGGAATTGGAGATATACAACATAAAAACTGGTTAGAAGAATACCTCTTAGTTGTAGCTTGTAGTTCTTGGCCTTTCAAGAGCTTAGTTCCTCAAGTGTGATACCTCTAATAAGTTAAAAACACCAAAAGCAAAATAAGGCTTATTAGAGAGAGCTTAGGAAGCACGAATCGGCTAGGGTTTCACCTTGGAACTATTATGGCCGATTTTGGGGATGCTAGGGGTTACTTTTATAGTGTGGAACTCCTAGGGTTTCTTACATGTAAACCCTAATTCACCACGACTCTTCACATTTGGTAGGCCCTTTGGACTAAACCTTTATGGACTCTCATATAGGTTTAGTCCATCCCTAACCAACATGGACCATTAGCCCAAACTATAAGTATTACTGATTTACCTAATCAGTCCCCGTAAATTTAATCAGTCTCTTTTGATCACTAAATTAATTCTTAATTAATTCTTAATCAATACCAATTAAATAATATGATTTCTCAAGTAATATATTATTCATATAATATATTAATAAATCACAAATAACCTCTTTCTCAAATATCCATCCTATCAAATTGCTCCGGTGAAGGAAACCCAAAAGGACCATGCTACTATCGGGTCAAGTACATACCAATTATAGTTATGGGCTTAGACACCTAATCCAACAGTCTACTACTTGGATAAGTCTAATAACTATAATTGTCAATGTAACTTCAAAATCTGATTAGCAATCGTAACTCTCAAAAGCCACTGTCGAACTCTTACCTAGTCAATGACGCATCCTTTAGACAAGGGATCGTATAATCCTCTGTTCTTCAAGATATCGTGGACAAAGACATGGAATAAAGTCATACTCATTGTCTAACAATTAGTTTCCCGATTTCTGATTTGTTTGACATATAACTTAATTAATTGAACACATCAATTCAGTCCTGACCGGGCCCGACACATAAGTAAAAAAAAAATCATCGAGGGGCCCAAGATATCACTTTTAATCTTCTTAGGATAAAAGGAACAGATAAACTTCGACTTATATGCTTGTACTAATTACTTGTTAAATTATACACAACAACATGTTTTATAACATCAACTTACTGATGCATTTTCGTACTGTCAACGCACAACCAACTTGTAATCAACAACTCATATATATTGGTTTGAAGATTATACGATATCATCGTCTCACAATCACTCGTGATAACTTCCATGAAGTGATTCCTGTGAGCGTGGGTTTACTCCAATACTCAAAACTTATTTCAGGAGCACTCATCAACGTTGTAGCAAACTTTTGCTATGTATAAACACCTTAGACAATCTACAAGCCAATTCATGACAATCTAACCTCATAGCTTACTTCCAAAGTATGATTGACTGTGGATAGTTCGAATAATCATATTATTCTAGAAGTCAAAACATGCAAAAGTGAAGCATAAAATAAATGACTGACAAAAGACAGTAAACTTTACTTATAAATAAAAACTTTATTATTTCATCATCAAATGTCAATTACATTTATTTATTACAAGTTTCTAACTGGCTATCTAATCACTAAAACTAATATCGTCTCTTAGGCTAATGCTCTTAGCATGCTGCAAATGCTTAACCCTATTCAGTCCCTTCGTAAGGGGATCTGTTGGGTTAACCTCTGACGATACCCTCTTCACTACAAGGAGTCCCTCTTCTAATCGATGTTTTATTAAGTGATATTTTCTGTCGATATGCTTAGCTACCATCATCCCTTGGTTCCTTGGTTAAGGCGACTGCACCCTCATTGTGACAGAAAATCTCCATAGCCTCCTTTACAGCTGGAACAACTCCAAGGTCTCCGGTGAAGTTATTTAGCCATATTGCCTCCTTCGACCCTTCGCTTGCTGCTATGTACTCTGAATCGCACGCTGAATCAGCTACAGTCTCCTGTTTAGAACTTTTCCATGTTACTGCTACTCCATTTAGGGTAAATACCCAGCCCGACTGAGAGCGGAAATTATCTTTGTCAGTCTGAAAGTTGGCATCACTATACCCTTTCACTCTCAAGGACCCAGTCCTTAGTACTCCGCAGGTACTTAAGATTGTTCTTTACTGCAATCCAGTGTGCTCTACCAGGATTCCATTGATATCGACTAACCATGCTCAAAGCAAAAGCCACATCAGGGCGAGTACATGTCATAGCATACATGATATACACCTAATCTAACAAGATTAAGCACCCAACCCGACGAGTTGGGGAGCCTTAACTCGAAGAGTTGATGTTGGCGATGAAAACCCTAATTTTTCGGGCATTGTACCCTATTTAAAGGACTTTACCTCTAGGTTAGCCTCCTTGCCTAGAGAAAACCCTAGATTAGCCTCCCCCTCTTTCTCATTGTGTTTTATGAGAGTTGAGTGATTGTTTGAGATCTTTGAAGGAGGTTTTGAAGAGAGAAGTATCAAGCTTTTGAGGAGTGAACTTGGATCTAGAAACTCGACATCAAAGGCTGCATCTTGGAGGTATAAAGTCATAACCTTGACATGTAGCTTATTAGATCTCATCTTTTGTAGTTTCGGGCTTGGTTTTGGGAATTTGGTTTGGATGTCCAAAGAAAAGAGGTTTCCAAAGGTTGAGGGTGTAGATCTAGCCTCTATAAGACCTCTAGAGGATTAAAGTTGCAAACTTTAATAGCCTCCATGTACTATTAATGCAATATGTCCATTATGAAGAAAAAATGGACCTTATAGGGTGTTTCTAGAATGCATGGACGTAAAGTTGGAAACTTTACGTGATTAAACCACCTTAGGACCTCATATATGTGATATGGAACGTTGAAGCAAGGGTTAGAGGCTTAATGGGTCAAGACCCTCCTCAAAGGAACTAGGGTTTGGTCTAAAGCTTATTAAATGATCTTTAGGGGAAACTTTACCCTTCTAGACGTCTCTATGGTTAGGGATCTGAAGTTTGGAACCTTTGGATTCGAGAAAATGGGCTTAATGCATTAAGTGAGATTGACAGACTACAGAACTCGACGAGTTCACAAGGGAACTTGGCGATTTGGGTTGGAGTTATCTCGATTCTGTTGGAAAACGGAGGAACTCGACGAGTTGGATCGCAACATCGCGATTCTGGCTTTGGGATGGACTCGACGATTTAGGTCATCTCAAAGCGTTGACTTTGACCTTGACCATGGTTGTCTTTTAAGGGGTTTGAAGGGTTGAGTTGTATCTAAGTAATTGTTTATAATTAGGGAGGTGGCAGAGCTGATACTCGGAGTTTGGACCTACTCAACTATAGTTCACATTTGAGGTGAGTCTCTTCACCATACCAATGGGTCGAAGGCACCAAGATTGGCCCATGTCATTTAGTTGGGATGTTTATTGCATGCATGTTATCGATGTGTTAGGTATTTATGTGAAGACCACGTGGGGGTTCCCATGGCAGTTAGTTATTCTAGGGTTTTGTATCCTACAACATCTTATGGTGCACACACAACCCTAAATGCTTTGGATCTATGTTTTCTCTAATTATACATGCAATATTGTTTCCAAAGCATTAAGCCTACAACGAGCATACAATTGACATAAGCAACATGGAATTGAGTTATGGGATTACCTCTTTGTTGTAACTTGTAGTTTTGGCCTTTAAGAACTTAGCACCTCAAATGGTTCACAAACACCATGAACAAAGGATGACTTTTTTAGAGAGAATATCCTTGCATAAAATCGGCTCAAATGAACTCTTAGAACATATGTAGTAACCGATTTTAGATATAGGGTGACATATATATATATATATATATATATATATATATATATATATATATATATATATATATATATAGTGTAGGATTCTAATAATCATGGTTAAACCATAATCCATACCCTTGGGCTTGTTATCCATGATCCATATAGACTAACTCTTTATGGATTCATTCATAAACTTAATCCATCATGTATCTAATTTACACAATTAGTCTATATATATATATATATATATATATATATATATATATATATATATATATATATATATATATATCTAATTTACACAATTAGTCCCCATTAATCTAATTAGTCTCTTTTGATCACTGAATTAATTCCTTATCAATACTAATTAAATCATATAATTTCATATTTATATGTTAGAACTTATGATATATTAATAAATCATAAATAACCTCTTCTCAAAAGTTCATCCTATCAAATTGCTCTGGTGAAGGCAACCCAAATGGACCATGCTACTCTCGGGTTAAGTACATACCAATTATAGTTATGGGCTTAGACACCTAATCCAACAGTATCCCACTTGGATAAGTCTAATAACTATTATTACAAGTACGACTCCAAAATCCCGACTAGCAATCATAGCTCTTAAAAGTCCCAGTCGAACTTTGACCTAGTCAATGACGCGTCCATTAGATAAGAGATTATATATTCCTCCATTCTAGATATCGTATGAACTGAGACATGGACTATAATCATTCTCTATGTTCATGTGTTGTTTCCCGATTTTCAATTTATGACGACTGACTAATTGAACAAATCAAATCAGTTCAGGCTTGGCCAAGCGCTTAGGGTTGTCATCATTAGATCATCGAGGGGCCCACAAATATCACTTTTATCCCTCTAAGGGTGAAACGAATGGATAAACTTTGAATCAAATGCTTGCTTGTCTAGGCTTGGCCTAACTCCTTAGCTCCTTCAACAAGCACCAAAATGAACTCTCAAGGCTCTCCCCAAGCTCTCACACTCAACAATGGAAGATAAGGATCGATTTTAGGGTTTTTGGACAGAGGAGGTTGGTAAGGAGGCCAACTAAAGAACTTAAGGCCGTTAAATATGGTGCAACACCCTAAAATTTAGGGTTTCTCAATTAGCATCTGACTCGTCGAGTTCCCTCCACCAACTCGTCGAGTTGGTTCATAAAAACGCGTGTTCCAAAAGCCTCCAACATGTCGAGTTTCCCACCATCAACTCATCGTGTTGGTCCCTAGGAAAGGGGATTTTTTTTCCACAATTAATTTTCTAGATTTTGGGTGTTACATTCATCCCTTGAACCTTCCACCAAATACAGTTGAAGTCGGATCTGAAAGTTTTTGCAATTTGACCTTTTTTGCTTATGCGAAGCTCTTGTGGTTCTTGCACATTACCACCATATTGACTTTCTGAATTTTGCACTTTATTAGTACCAAAAGTCAGATCCTTAGGCCTTTGAATCGATGAAAAACGCATCTCATCAAAAACTGCAACCCGTGATTCGATAACGGTGTTAATCGAAACCGAGTCATTAGGTTCTATTACATAAAACCTATATGTTTGGAATGTTCAACATATCCAATGAATATACAATCAATTACACGTTCTCCCAAAATTTTCTTTTTGGGCTCAGTGAGTTTTACAACTGTCTGACATCCGCAAATCTGAAAATAACTTAGATTCTGTTTTTTTTTTTTTTAAACCAAAGTTTATAATTTTATATGGAACAGTTTTGTTCCTTTTATTTGATATACATATAAATATCATAAGTGCTCGCTTATATTACTACCAATTTTGTTTAGTTGTGATCACCCGTTAATTAAATATTCTACATAAATATTTCCGATTCAAACCTTACATGTTTCAAACTTTCAACTTAAATTATTTAGGTTTCGAATCTTACACGCTACAAAAAACGTAAGTGATAGCTCGTGTTTTGGATTATACATACAGATCCATACGGAATGACAATACAGTTTTGGGCTTTTGGCCTCGGCTAATATTACAAAAAATGGAAGAAATTTGGGTTCATGGTTTTGGGGTAAAATTACAAAAATGGAAGATATTTGGTGTAGAAAAGTAGTCCATTTAGTTTGATTGGAAAGAATGAAATAGAAAATAAATAAGCTAATATAATAAGTTAATGAAATATGTCATTAAAAATAGTTTTCAGAACATATTTTGAGGATTCTTTTGTAATTTCTCCCACCAAAATTTATTGATACAACATGGACATAAGCTTGTTTAAGTTATTTGTGAATACCATCAATATCAAAGATAGATATTACTAACAAAATAAAGGGTTAACTACTAATTGATATAACATGTTTTACTTTTTTTATATGATAATGTTTAATCTTATATTTTAAAATATGACCGATGTATGCATACATTAACTTGATAACATAGTCTACCGTTACCACTAATAAAGTGTTTTTAATAATTTATATCGAATATTCTGAATGTATAATAAAATTCATATGATCGTTGTTCATCAAACATAAAATGAATATTAGGTTTTTGTTGGGAGATGTTGTTCGGTCAAATGTTTCAACTTGCTAACTGTTAAGCAGTTCTATGCCATTGATCTCTTCTTTGGTCGTGTTTAGGATAAAACTCTCCCGTATAATTGTACGTTCCGCAACTACTCCTACATCATACATTCATATTAGATCAAGTTAAAAATCTCATTTACTACTTGTATAAATTTCGGTTAGGTAAAATGTTTTGATGACATTAAAGTCATCAATAAATTGTCCATAAACATCAGTACAACACATTTAACGTAAGTGATTAAAAAAGTATCAACATCATGGTTTATCAATAGTGTCATATGTAGGAGTAATGGATAATTACATTATATAACTCACTTTACATTGAGTCTGATACAATTCATATGATGTGGTTGGTTCACCAACAACAATATCCTATATTTTGATCAATAATCGGGATTGCATTACTCACAACATCTATTAAGATATTATATGGGCATGTTAGGAGATTAAAAAAATATTTTGATAAATAACTTTGTTAAATTTTATTTACTTTTTTAAATATAAAAGACATGGTTGTCTAGACATTGTTTTTTCAATCAATGTCACGATTCTTTATTAGAAATCAATAAATTCTAATGTAATCAAATGTCTCAGTTAGAGTTTTACAATATAAAAACGTGTATTAATTACCAAAAACATAACATACAATTTTATGGGCAGTTTTCATCTCTACAAAACCTGCACAATAAAAACCATGACAGGATGTTATAGATTTGATTTAAAAAATATAAAATTTTGCATAGCAAAATCATATAAGATGTTTATCATCATCGCGAACATTGGTGCTTGTAAATGGTCTTGTAACAAAGGAATTTAGTGTAAGCAAAGGCATGAGGTAAGGCGACCCTATATCCCCTTTCCTTCATCTTTATCATCGCAAGGGAAGCATTGAATGAGATTATGAAAACAACAACATAATCCAACATTTTCCATGGTATTCAAACTCCAAATAGTGGACCTTACTTATCTCGCTAGTATATTACATTGTCAAGCAACATCTCTTCTATTTAAGTACCTAGGCCTTCCTGTCGGGGCAAACATGGCACTTGCTCGGAATTGGCAGCCGGTAATTGATAAGTTTCAAGCAAGATTATCGATCTGGAAAGCAAAAACCTTATCTTTTGGAGAAAGAATTACACTAATCAAACTGGTGCTCAACAACTTACCCATTTACTATTTCTCCATCTTTAAGGCACCTTCGGGTGTTATTGATTCATTGGAGAAAATAAGGCGCATGTTTCTTTGGGGCGGAAATGAATCGAATAACAAGATATGTTGGATTAATTAGGAAAAAAATGATGGCTCCAAAATCCTTCGGTGGTCTTGGTTTTGGAAGTTTGAGAGCTTTCAATACCGCCTTGATTACAAAATGGTTATGGAAAATGAAAGTAAATGTTAAGGCTATGTGGGTAAAGGTAATTCTGGTAATTCATAAAAGTAATAGAATTTGGAAGTTTTTTCCACTACAAGCAGAGATTAGTGGGGTTTGGAAAAAAATGTTGAAGATCATTCTAGAATACTCATCCGTAAACATCAATTTGCATGAGTTATTCAAAAAAGTGTTGGGTTGTGGAGATAAACCATCAATTTGGCATAAATGTTGGGCTGAGGAGGGAACACTTGCAAAGAAATATCCATTATTATACAAATTAGAAGCCAATAAAATGTGCTCACTGGCAGACAGATGGATATTGGTGAACTCGACGATTTATTGCTGCTGGAATTGGAAGAGAAGACCTAGAACTCATGAGGAATTGCTGGAAATTG
Organism: Lactuca sativa; assembly: GCF_002870075.4. Classification (NCBI taxonomy): domain Eukaryota; kingdom Viridiplantae; phylum Streptophyta; class Magnoliopsida; order Asterales; family Asteraceae; genus Lactuca; species Lactuca sativa. The sequence goes on along the minus strand of NC_056628.2, from coordinate 194,500,713 downwards.
AAAATTTTTCACAAGAAATTAATCAAATCAACATTAATACACTCGATGATGGTTGGCGATGGTTGGGGGTCCCTCAGGAAATTTCTCTGTTACTTCCTTAAGAAAATTAATCGAGAGTAAAATGTTTATGCAAGATCCATACGCGCCCTATTCGAGCAAGTGGGTACCATCGAAGGTTGATTTCTTTGGTTAGAGAGTTGTGTTAAACAAAATACATTCAAAAGTGGCGTTGGCTAAAAGAGGTGTGTGTCTCAACACCATATCATGTGTAAGGTGTGGTGCTGAGGAAGAATCTGGAGATCACATGATAAGAGAGTGTTCTTTCGCAAGTGAGATATAGGTAAAAAAAATGATGGTGTCAATTGGATGAGGTACAAGCTTCAAACACATATGAACTTCTAACTAAAGCATAATATGTGGGTAATTCATCAAAATGCAAGAAAATAATTCATGCAATTTTCTTATCTACCATTTGGTTTAGTTGGAGCGTCAGGAATGATCGTATTTTCAACAATAAACCGTCTTCTTCCATACAAGTTTTTGATGATATCATGGCGAATTCATACTTTTGGATTAAGAACAGGAGTAAAAATTTGTTTATTGATCGAAACATTTGGCGGTTTTCTCCAATTTTAGCTTTGGTTAAGTTGCTTTAAAAGTCGTTTGTAATATGTAGAGGATCGTTTGGATCTGCTAGCGTCTTGCTAGGTTCTTTTTTTAATAATAATTCACCGTTCAAAAAAAAAGTAATATAAATAACAATATTTTTCAGGACGTTTATCATAGATATTACGTCTTTTAGTTAATATTATAAGTTGTACCACCAACACAAAACTAATTATTTCAATTGTTATTTGTCATAGGAGACGTTTCTTTCTAAATATAAGGATTCTATATGAAAATAAAAATAGTTTTTCATATTTAACAAGAGATGGTTTTGTGTTAATATAAAAAGTGTTTTACTTGTACGCAGTGGAAAAAAATTTCGATTTTTCGATTTTTCGATCTTTTAACATATTTTTCCTGCACCGACAACACCTACTTCAACTCGGCAACACCTAGTATGAATTTATGCGTCCGCCCTTGCATGTCATGTCATATATGGTGTTATAACACCAAGTGAAAAAATAGACAACATGTTATAACACCCACTAATTTCCATGTCATCGTTTTTTTTCTCGATTTTTTTTTCATTTTTTCAATTTATTTATTTTCTAGTTTTTCCAACTTGTTATCTTTATTTAAGTTATAATATTTAAATAAAAAAATAAGGCATGAAATTTAATTAAATCTTAATAAAAATAACATTTAAAAACTAAAAATAACATTACACAAAATAAGTAAATAAATAAACATTCAACACAAAAAATATGATAGTCCTAATTTAAAAACATAAAAATGATACAATAATCATAATCCAAATATTTCTTCTCGATTCTCTCCTTCATCTTTGGGAGCACTTGCACTTGTCGTGGTTCCATATTTTCCTCGCTAGTCTGAAGAATTGTTAAATCCTTCGTAATTTGATATTCCTCCACTTACCTACTAAGGAACCCCAACTACTCATGTTGCACTTCAACCTTTTTTTGTGCGATTAAATTGTATTGGTCGAACTTTTCTTTCATTTTCGCTAACTCTTGTGTCCTTATCTCGAATTTGCCCATGGGTCGTTAAGCACGTTTCGCTTTATTGTGCCCGACCGGTCGACGGAGGGAGGGAATCTCTTCGATGTCACCGGGGATGTCATATGTGTCGACATTGAGGTTGATATTAGTTCGTGCATCGGAAACAAAAACGAACTCAAATTGTGAGACCTCTTTGATTGTACCTCCGACGATGTTCGAGTTTCAAGTCACTTTGGATCGACTCTCACAATCTCCTAAATTTTGTCATACTCTAAAACGTGACCCATTTATAACATCCGTTTTCTTGATTGGATCAATATAGGTCTTAAAGGATTCAAAGACATGATTTTTGGGAAAAATCATGTGTCACGACGTGACCATATGGTGGTAACGACGTGACAAGTCAAATTGAGAGCGCGTACCCGGAGCAATGTCATGACGTGACATGTATATGGTCACGACGTGACAAGGGATTCAGCCCAAACACATGATCTTTTAGGGTTTCCTTCGTATTTACACCCCCCCCCCTAAAATCATATTTAGGTTTGAATTTTCATCCTCCATCACTCTCAAACCTCATAAACATTAACCATAATCCCTCTTAATGGTTCTTGGTTCATTTTGGTGGTTTTGGTAGCTTGAAGAAGAAGAAGAAGAAGAAGAAAATGGTCTAGTGTGTTGATCTAATAAGGAAACCTCATCATCATCCTCTTGTGCATATTATGGACATTTGTAAGTGTCCAAGATTCAAACTTTATGATTTTAGGTTGCTAGATCTAAGTCTTTGTCCCTTTATCTTCAAGTTTTAGCAAGTTAAAGTGATGAGATTTCATAAAGTTGGAAAATTTATGGATATTTGAAGCAATTTTAGTGTTATATTGTTAATATATGCAATTTGATTGTGTATTGGAACCATGCATGAGATATTTGGTGATATTTCTCCATGTTTGACCTGGTTTTGGCCTTAGACTCGCAATGAGCATGCATAGCTAAAAATCAACGAACTTTAGATGATTTTGGACGTTAGGAAGCATTCTGTAAAGTTGGAGTTGAAGGCTTAATAGATTAAGGACGCAATCCATAAGGATGTTTCTTAGCCGGTGGTCACGACGTGACATAGAGGATGTCATGACGTGACGATGATGGATTCATCGATTATTTGTACTGATGTGTTCACAACGTGACTAAGGACGTTTCACATCATGGTGTTTATTGATTGAGTTGTCTGTGATCGAGTTGGCTGAGTTGAGGCATGACCGAGTTTGGAATAGGCTGAGTCTGTTCTCAAGAAATGACCATGGGTTGGTCACAATGTGAGGGTTAGTCGTTGGTGATGTTGACTGTTGACTTTAACCATGACCGTTTACTGGTTAACATGTGTTGACTTTTGGTCAAGATTGTTGGATTTAGTGTATATACTAAGGTTGGACCTTGCTTGATTCTTTAGGTGTGTTGTAGCACCTGTCCGCTCCCTTGGGAAAACGACACCCAACATCCCTAATTTGTCAATGTGCGATTTCATATTGAGAACATGTGCACACACATACTTTTCATCTTGATGTTTGCTTGCCAATAAGGCTTGAGTGACTTCATATTTTTCAGCTTAAAGAAAACGTGGCTCAGGAAGAATTGCTTGAGGAGGTGGAGGAAGAGTTATAGATGCATGATTTCCAGTTCCACCATTGCTTGAAAAAGGGAACATTCTTTCACCTTGATAAACATGTGGAAGATCATCTTCAGATAAGGGAAAAACATTTCCAGAAGAATGAGGAGAACCATTGTTGTCTTGGCTCGACATTTATAAAGGGAGAAAAGAGTATTCAAGTTAGTTGATTTTAATCCTTAATTATTAACCCAAAAGTTTAAATTAAGTCTAGGATCCATATTTTCAATTCGAACTTTGGAGAGGGATGCCGTAATCAAATTCGAATCTATTTTAGGTAGGTAAAGCAATTACCAATTTCAATCTTATGAAACTCCTAGATCTTTTTAGATTTATTGAACTATTCAATAGCATGTTTAATCTCGACTATGCTCTCGCTTTGTGATTGTGATGCCGAGAATCACAAATGAGATGTGAATAACCATGCAAATTAGCTTGGTACTCTCGATGTCATTTATCATTCGAAACTAACGTGCCGGTTAACCACATGCGCTCCATTAATTCTGTTGGAGCATGGAAATGCTCTACAAATAATGAGTGATAGTTAGGTTGTATTTTTACCTTTATTGTATTGTTGGTTTATTTTATCTCTCCCCCTTATATAAAAGGAGAGGTGGTCATTTTCTTATAATGCACATTTTCTAAAATGTAACCTCTAGAGAGAGAAATTGGTGAGATCTCTCCCACCTAGGGATAGTTTTCTCTCCCACCATTGTTCTTCATGAATATTATTATTATCTCTCTTTTCTTTCCCATATTCTAAGAATTCTCATCATGTTCTACATATTTTTATATTTTGATACACGATAAATTTCAAGATTATTCTTCTGCATCCACCGTTCGTATAAAAATGGGTTCCTACAATTGGTATCAGAGTCGTACCTTGAAGGTTTAATCGACTAGTTCAAGGGAACGACTCACATTCGGTGATTATCTTGAAGTTTTTTGTGTTTTTGCAAAGAATTTTCGGATTTCAAACCGGAATTTTTTTGATGAGTTTTCTATTTTCTGGGGTGATTCTTACTTAGTAGAATAATTATGTTGCTGCCGCTCACTCAAATTCACTGTTGAAATTTATGTTCTTGAAGTTCTTATTATCTTGTTGTTGAAGAAATGAAGAAAAAATGGGAGAAAAATTTATTTTTATGGTCTCAAATTGTTGAAGAAATTGTTCCAAGGAGTTCATTTATTTTTGGATGAGAATACACAAAATAATGGACTTATTTTTCTTGAAGAAAGTGGAGAAAAACATTTTTTTATTGAAGATTTTTTCTTCCAGCAACTCTTATCATCATGAGGTATGAAGCTCTTGATCTTCATATTTTAGTTGCCGTAGCTCTTCAAATTGAATTGTTTGGACCTGATAATTTGTTTGCAAAAAGCATATTGTTCTTGTTACTCTTTTGGGTAAAAAATACTCTACCATTTACTCCCTCAAAAAGACAAAATCATGTGACATAGTCCTTTCTCATCACCTTTTGTCCATAAAAACCCACCTGCACGCTCTTATTTTTGCCTTCCCAAGACCAATCTTTGACCCAAATTGCTTAAAAAATATTTCCCTCATTAAAATATGAATAAATGGCCTTTGCAGAACCATTTTTCATGGGAAAATAACATTTTTCATCACCTGTTCAGCCCTTCTCGGACCCCCGATCCGCAGCCAAAAACTGCCTACCGGGATCTCCTAAGAAGCCTCCCCACACCCCCTCTCAAGCCTTGATCCAAAGCCTCAAGACCGCAGCCCACCCTTCCTTGCTGATGAACCGAAGTCAGAACCGCAACCCTCTTATTTTGTCCTCAGTTCGGATCACTGCTGGCTCAGACCGCAGCCTCGGACCGAAGCCCTCGTCCGCAGGCACCCACCCTCTTACATCTGACCGCAGTCTCGGACACCATCACTTCGGACCGCAGTGCCTTTTTCGCATACCGTAGCGAGCTCCCTCTATCCGCAGCCTAGCACCGTCCGCACCCAAGACTCATTTCCATCCGCAACCCACTCCACCCGCAATCACCTCCCACCGCAACCACCCTCACTCCGGTCCAGCACCTTCCCCTTCCTTCTCCAGCCTTCGACCAGCCCCTCCCTCCTCCCTTCCCTCCTTCTTTCTTCCCCTCCTTTTTTCCTCCCCTCTCTTTAGCCCCCCCCCCCCTCCTTTTTTTTTATCCTTCTTATTTTTTTCAGCCTTTTTATTTATTTATTTTTTCAGCCAGTTTTTTTAATGCCATTTATTTTCATTCAACTAATATTTTTTAACACCAATTTTTTTATTTAGCCAATTTTTTTTATTAAAACCAATTTTTTTGTAACCAATTTTTTTACACCAACTTTTGGCACAACCGAACCTTGGATTGTCACATTGGTTCATTTCATGCCGGTTATTTTGGAATAAAACTTCATACCGCAGTCGGACTTCATATTATTCTTTGTGATGCTTGCACCACAATGACGATTGATCAACAAAGTTGTTTCGCATTCTTCACTTTATGGGATATTATGACTTGGCGCTCTAGATCTTTGGTTGACGAATCATGTATCTTGAGCATGTGGACTTTATTTTCTATTGAAGACCACTACGAGAGTTCCGGCACTGCAGTTTGGATATTTTGGCATATTTTCGGCGCAACAGAGATATTTTCCATGCAGTGATTCTTCGTTCTATAGTATTTGCTCATGCAACTTCAGCAACTATATCACTCATCTTCTCATGACCGCAGAGTATCTATTTTACTCTATTTCTCATGTCTTATCGAGACCCTTCATACATCTAGGGATAACTTCCTTAGCTCTTGGTATCCGACACTCTCCATCCGATGATTTATTGATTTTTTATATCCGGTCATTGGTTATCAAAAATATGGAGATAATATCATCCGGATTTGGTTCTTATGATTGTTTGAGTTTGGATTTTTGAAGACTTCTGAAGACGATTATTTATTTGGTGATGCGATGTGACACTTATTTTTGGTCTTTATGGATCAAATTTTTGGCATTACTCGATGTTTTCCGATTCAGATTATTTATTATTCGGACTCTACCACAGGATGATCATGTCTTTGGACTCACATTATTTTTATCCGAACTTCATTTTATGGATCACATTTTTAGTAGATTATTCTTTGAAAAATCTTGGTGTATTATGATTCGAGAACTCGAGATGTTTTTCAGACTTTTTGAAACTGAAGTGTTTCTTTTATTGGATCTTCTACTTGCTCATTGTGACCTTCTTCTTCCGGTGATTATGACTGGTTTGAAGATTTGGATATTTTTTTTTTGCTTCATTGGTTGTGCTTTGAAGCCGAAGACCTTTATTGTTTAGAGATTCATGGTCTGTTTCAGACTTCACAGACACTTCAAAGTTTCAGAGACATTTCAGCATGTGGTTCTCATTATGTTTCATTTTATTGGATCTTATTTTTTCTACTTCATTGGTTGTGCTTTGAAGCCGAAGACCTTCATTGTTTAGAGATTCATGGCCAATTTCAGACTTCACAGACACTTCAGAGTTTCAGAGACATTTCAGCATTTGGTTCTCACTATGTTTCATTTTATTACCACACTTGCTAGTCGGATTACTATATTATAATCTTGTATCACTTATTGTATCTCATCATTTGTGAGCAATGAGGGAAAGAATGTTGGAGCATGAAAATGCTCTACAAATAACGAGTGATAGTTAGGTTGTATTTTTCCCTTTATTGTATTGTTGGTGTATTTTATCTCTCCCTCCTATATAAAGGGGTGGTCATTTTCTTATAATGCACCTTTTCTAAAATGTAATCTCTAGAGAGAGAAAGTGGTGGGATCTCTCCCACCTAGGGAGAGTTTTCTCTCCCACCATTGTTCTTCATGAATATTATTATTGTCTCTCTTTTCTTTCTCATATTCTAAGAATTCCCATCATGTTCTTCATATTTTTATATATTGATACACGATAAATCTCAAGATTATTCTTCTGCATCCACCGTTCGCATAAAAATGGGTTTCTACAAATTCAATGATAATTTACGAGACACCCATTGCCAGCAATATTAGTCACATATTAGTGTGCTGGTTAACCACACACGCTTCACTAACGACCTATAAGGTGCAATGTAAAATTTCATGGGTTAACATCACATTCACATTTTTTCTAAAGTAACTAAGAGTGTGATTTTTTTTAAATGTTTAGTTACTTTGTTTATTCCATTATACTTATTAATGAGAATTAAATGTCCTATCAAACTCGTTCAGCTAACGACCCTCCACCAATCAAGGAAGCGGTGGGTGAGAGTAGACATCATTCAACCGTCATTTTATAGGCAGTTTCCTTATACCCCCTTTATAGATCGGCTTCGTGAATGAGGCCTACTAACGGTAAGACTCACTTTTCTTTATATATATATATATATATATATATATATATATATATATATATTTTTTTTTTTTAATTTTACAATATATATAAGGGTATATTTTAAACATTTAAAATACTAAGGTTCTTAAATTTAGAAATTTCAAAACTAAACTATTTAATTTAAATTTTAAATTTTAAAACCAATGACGTATTTTTAAAACTTTTCAAAAATACTAGGGTAAAATTTTTAATAATTAAATTAACAAATTAATTTAATCTTTATCAAAAATAATTTAACCCAGTCACGAATTCATGATAAGGATACAAAACTACTGATTAAAATATCCAATTTTAAACAATTAACACGAAATTAAGGTAATTATCCTAATCAATCCATGAGACAATTATCAAAACCGAAAAAATAGGATATGACAGTGTAACTCGTCGAGTTAGGCAATTACCACGTTGAGTTTCATGTCAACTCGTCGAGTTTAAAGATCAACTTGACGAGTTCGATGAACAAAATGTCGATTATGTCCCCTTCTCCTTCGAATAATTCACAATTGCATCATATTCAGTAGAAAACTAATCCTAGGATCTGATACCACTGATGTGTTATGAGCATAACAACAATTCTTATGTGTGCATGCAACCCTGATGCTTTGGATCTAGGTTTTCTCTAATTGAACATGCAAACTTGAACACAAAATGAGAATCCCATAGGAAGCAACTACAATTTTTTGAAATCTATATAAAACTAGGGTTTGGTTACATACCTTGATTGTTATATTGTAATAACAATGATTCCTTTGTAGATCTTGAAGCTTGAGAACTTAGTGTCACAAGTGTAACAACTCTAATGGCTCACAAACACACAACGTAAGAGAATGATAAGAGAGAGGCAAAAGATCAATTTTTCGGTTTCTACTTTTCCAAAGAGTGGCCGAAGTTCCAGGGTTTAGAACCCTTTATATAGTGCACCAAAGATGTTATGGATAACCCTAATCTCAAATATGGTAATTATCCACCTCCTCTGATTATCCATATATGATAATATACTATAGAAACTCTAGAATAATCTTATACATATAAATAATTATCCAATTTATTAATCAAATTAATAAATTCTTCCTTTTCCTCAATTAATCATCCTGTTTAGTTGCAAGTGTGAAGACAACCCAAAAGGACCATGTCACTATTAATTAAAATACATACCAATTATAGTTGTGAGCTTAGACACCTAATCCAACATACCTTCTTCAAGGTAAATTCTGATTCATCTAAGTTACCACACTACAACCAAGAACAACTTATGCTACACAATATACATATACTAGACTTTTTTAGGAACTCTCAACCCTCAGTTTGAGTTATGACACACTCGAAAGTGTGTCCGAATCCCTCAAACCAAGGATCTGATACCAACATGTAACGACCTAAAAACCAGGATAAAAATTTTCATTTTTTTAAACAAGAGTTACAGTCACCACATTGTTCTAAAACCATCACATAACAATAATGTCAAATCATGAGAATACAATATCAAAAGTGCGGAAAATAGTGAGGAGTGAATGATGTGTCATCACGTTGGGCCCTTCCCCTTAGTACCAGAAGTACCTGAAACCACAAATACAAATTACAAGCAAAATCTTAGTGAGTTTCCCCAAAGTACCACATACCATACATAAATAAGTTAGTGCTATGGGCGAAACCATAGTTTTACAAGCAGTTTCCTGCCGAAGGCCAAATCCCGATCTTCCATACGGTTGCTAGGGGCCAGATCTTGGTCTTTCATACATATGTCAGGGGCCACATCCTAGTCTTTCATACAATTGCCATGGGCCAAATCTTGGTCTTTCATACACATATCACAAATATAGCTAGCATCCTATATCACAAAATAATGGGCCAACCTTGGTGCTTTCGACCCATTGAAACAGTCAGAAAACTCACCTCAGTCCGTTGATACGTAACTAAATGCTCGGCTACCACACCAGAAGATCCCACATTGAACACAAACAAATAATCCTAATCAAAAATATGTTATAAACCATAACTGTGGGCCTAAATCCCAAATCTAGACCCTTACGGTAAAAGCCCTTTTTTTACCTTTCCCATAATGGGCCTAACCAAACTTGGCCTAATAACAAATTAATAGACTCCAAGGCCCAAAAGGCCCAACTCGAGAAACTTAAGGCCCACTAACGAAATCATAAGGCCCACTCATGCATCAAACAATCCAAGGCCCAAAAGTCCAAAGCCCAAGGAAAGCCTCTCCGAGGCGTAGGCGTTGTATGCTTGTCGTACTCGACCACTCATCAGTATGCACAACGTATCCCTTGGTACACCGGACATACTGAGTTGCTTGCCACCTTAAGCCAAAAAGTGCTTAATTTGTTCAACCATAAGGTCAAACTTTTAGATCTCGTCCATTTTAGGGTTCTAATGTATAAAGTTGGCAACTTTATCTCTTAGCATGTATTAATGGGACCCAACATCCATTTTTATCCATTAAGGCTCATATTAAGGACTCAAATTCATGCATGGAATCATATCAACCATCAAGATGATATTTTTATGCATCTATAACAACAAAGGGACAAAGATCTAACACCTCTAACTTCTGGAGTTTCCCAAACTCCCCAAGAGAACCATGGGGCCAAATAAAGCTCATATTTAATCCATAAACTCTAACTATCAAATGGATCATCAAGGTAATAACTTTTTACCTTCAAAAGCTCCCAAAGTTGATAAAGACTCTGGATCTAGAAGCTCAGCCTCAAAAAATGCTTGGTCTCTAAGTTCCATCTTCTTGAATACACACCAAAATGCCACAAAAGTCATCTCAAAGCTCAAGAACACTCAAACGGATGAACTAGGGTTAAATTGGACGTAATGAATAGTGAAGGATGATGATGGTGAGTGTCAAAAGGCCATAATGTTGTTTGAATCAGGATCATGTCCTAAAAATTAGGGTTTGGTATTGGTTGTCGTACACCCTGCGTACACCACATACGCCTATCGTACATGGTTAAGTTCCCCGATTCCATGCGCGCATGTACGCTATGCGTACCAAATGTACACCCAACATACGAGGGGATCATTTTTGCAAAAATTTCAAACTTAAAGGACCAAACAGGAACATAATAGGATTCAGATGTTACATCATACTATTTTGATCATTATAGAAAGACTAAACCCTCGAGGTTCGTGACTTCCTTGCTACGCGTACGGGTCCTATGCTTCTAGTAGTACGGGCCCATACTACCTTCCACAACTACCCGTATTTGTCTTAAGGGGTCGTCACGAACCAACCAATCGCAAGACTCAACATCTAGGATACACATACATCTTATAGATATACTCAAGATTGGTTAATCCTTCCACATGTTGGCCCGCTACAATCTGCACTCACTCATGAAACTTCCACCTACCCTGTAGCCACTTCTGCATGCTAGTCATACATAACGTTGGATCCTATAGCCAGTCAAATATTTTGATTCTACCCTAAGCCCACAACCAAACAATGAACAAGAAATGAGGCTAAATCAAACATTCTCATGCTATAGAATCTTATTTATGTACAACTATGATGCATCCACTAAGCAACTACATTAATGATGTCAATTTCATCTAACATACAAGAAATTACCCTAGGATATCAAGCATCATAACTCGGGCAATTCTATCATGAAATTCTTGAGGATCCCTAGCCTACAACTAACATGCAATTCTATCATAATCATCATAAACAAATAATTGTGTGGGTATCTTGGGGAACACTTTTTTGCTCCGATTGATCGTACACATTGCATCCTTTTTTGGTTATTTGAAACTAAGTTGAAAATAATTTTAAAACTTTTGCATATCCTTATTTTGAGTCTGGATTCACACGAATATTCATCAAATTCTCTCAAACCATGACTATGATACCAATTTGTAACATCCCAAAAATCAAGGCAAATCTTTTTACTTTTTCAAACTATTTCAAATCCATAAGTTTTACAAAAACAAGTTTTCAAAAGTCACAACCACATGTTAGAGTATCCCAAAATCATAAATCATATAAAAGTCCAAAATGATGTACACAATCAAGCCTTCGCCTTGCCCCTGTCCTCTGAAGTACATGAAACCATAAAATCAAACCGTAAGCCAAAGCTTAATGAGTTTCCCAAAATACCACCACACATCATATATGCTTTTTAACTGTATATTTGGTTGGTTTAGCTTTGGAATTGGTTCTTTTGTTTTGCTTTGCTTAGTTTGTTAGCAAGTCGTGTGTTGCTATGGAATATACATTGTTTCATCAACATTTTTCACTATCATCTGTGTTTTGTGGTATCTTGAAGACCAAAACCAGACAATAAATGAAAATTTTGGTAAAATTTTACCATTCTTAGTTTAAAAGAAACCATTTTTGTTATTTTTTTTAGGATTGGTTCGTCTAATTTGAGAAAAAAATAGTAATCGTTGTAATCTTTTAGTTTGTGTATGCTACAAGCTCAATGGTTTTATTACATTGACTTTTGAGGAATATGGGAATATGAAATAGCAATGTGCTTTACTCTTCTTACCAATTAGCCAATGTACTTTTTTTTCTACCCATAATAACAATGTACTTCCAATTTCTTACCCATAATAGCGACATAATTAAATTATGTGTAAGAAGAAAATACAAGTACATTGCTTTATGGGTAAGGAAATACAAATACATTGTCGATTTTGTCAACAAGAGTAAACTACATCGTTATTTCTTATAGTTTGTCATTGCTTTCATAAACTACCCATCAGCTTACACAAGTATTTAAATTATTGATTGTAGGAAAACCAAGCAAGTCATGTTGAATATCAAATTGAAATAAGCATAGAGTATTCTATGGAAGCATCAGACTTTAAGGAAGATTACAATGACATTAACAACCATCTGAAATGCTATGAAAACATCCACACTGATCGCCATAGCCGAAGACACCCACACTTCCATCAACAAACATAAACACATGATCAAATCCACCATCTTCTAAATCGATTTGTGTCATATACATTGCCTCAGCTGTAAAAAAAAATTAAAAATATAATCACAACCATTACATAAAACATAAAAAAAATATAAAAATTTTATCTAACCCGAGATGAAGTCCGGGATCTTTTTCTAGTTAGAAATAAATGCCTAGTTGTTTTGAAAAGTAAAAATAAATACACAGTCAGTTGATTTATTTTATTTTGTTACTAAATGTATATTAAAATGAAAACAATTAACCCTTTTATGTGGATTGGACCAAACCGGCTAAGAAAGGCAGGGAGACCAACTCATCACATTCCCAAACCATACTTGCTCGAAATAGACCCACTCAAACATTTTGCAACAAATCAAAAAGAAGACTAGACTAACTAGTAGCAACGTGATAGTACATTAACACAATTAGAACATTTTGCAACAAATCAAAATGAAAAATGTAGAGTCTTAGCAATATGATACATCAACACAATTTGATTTGTGTTTGTCAATGATTTTCCAACCATCACGCTTCTTCCACAATGGCTTAAAATCGTTGCGGTTTTCATGCTTTATTTAAGATATCGACCGATGACAAAGACGGTAAAGAGACGAAAAAGAAACGTACATGTGCAAGATTATTTCATTATTTGAACAAAATTACCATCTTGGCCTTAGCTAAAGCTAAATGACAACTATGTGCTCCATGTAAAGTCTATTAAACGAAATAAACAAACAATCTAATGGAATGACGAAAGCTACACATATCGACATATCGTTCAAGTGGTCATATTTGTTTTAGGGATCCCATATTATTATTGGAGTAGGAAGGAGTTTGTAAATTACCAATTTACCCTAATAAGCTCAAACAATATAGCAAGCTCAAAGGGGTGAAAGGTGATTTCCAAGTAAAGGTAATTATTCAGATATATAGTTTGTGTGATTAATACCAAAAATACTAGTGGTGGTAATAGCATAAACGACGAGGCAAAGCACAACCTCAACGTTTTCCAATGCAAGATGTAAAATGCAACGCCGGATCACGACTATTCCCTTTGCTTTCTCTCTCTCTCTCCTACACCCTACTCTTCTTTACTTTTCAGTTTCAGAGTTTTCGTCTCTTTACTCTCTCTCACCACTGTTCCTCCCTACCCCAGTATTCCGTTCGTTCGATTAGAGGCAAATCCGACCGAACAATTGAGAGATTCACAGCGGAATGCTGCTAGCAGGGCTCATTTCTTGAAATTTTCTTTAAAGTAAAGGAATTCAAGAGATACCCATTTCAAAATCATGCCAGAACCATTGGTATCATCGTCTCCGTCGTCCAATGAAGATAATGACAATACTTTTGCAACAAAGAAGAAAAAATCCGAAGAAGAAACGGAGCCCAAACCATTAGTTTCTGTAGGTAGAAGTAGATCTCAGGCCGCTACCCGTCGTGTGGCTCCGACATCCACCGTTGCCGTTGCTGTTTCCATCCCTGAAACCGTGGCTACAACATCTGGTTCGGCGACTACAGAGAAACATCTCCAGAACGGGGATCTGTACATCGGAAGCTTTTCCGGTAACGTGCCTCACGGATCTGGTAAGTATTTGTGGTCTGATGGGTGTATGTACGAAGGTGATTGGAAGAGAGGTAAGGCATCTGGGAAAGGTAAGTTTTCTTGGCCATCTGGTGCGACTTACGAGGGTGAGTTCAAGTCCGGTCGGATGGAAGGTTCCGGTACGTTCACGGGATCCGACGGAGATACTTACCGTGGCGCCTGGTCGTCTGACCGGAAACACGGATACGGCCAAAAACGTTACAGCAACGGTGATTATTACGAAGGGACATGGCGGCGGAATTTACAAGATGGACAAGGGCGTTACGTTTGGAAGAATGGAAACGAGTACGTCGGAGATTGGAGAAATGGAGTTATAAACGGAAGAGGGATCTTGATTTGGGCGAACGGAAATCGTTACGACGGCAACTGGGAAAACGGTGTTCCTAAAGGTCACGGTGTTTTCACTTGGCCGGACGGCGGCTGCTACGTCGGCTGCTGGAGTAAAGAAAGTAACTTCAATTACAAAAACCCTTTTCAACCCCACCAGATTCTAAACGGAACATTCTACCCAGGAAACAACAGCGCCGGAAAAGATGATAAATTAGGGTTTACCCGCAAGCTCTCTGCGCCATTGTTGGATGAAAATTTTGTGGTTTCAACCGCTAGAAAAAGGTCTTCTGTCGACGGATCAAGAGGAAGCTTAACAGAACGAAACTTCCCCAGGATTTGTATTTGGGAATCCGACGGTGAAGCAGGTGATATCACATGTGACATAATCGATAATGCCGAAGCTTCAATGTTGTACAGGGACGCCATGGGATTAGGTCGAGATGAAATACGTCAGTTCAGAAGAAATCCATGTTGTTTTAATGGCGGCGAAGCAAAGAAGCCTGGCCAGATGATATCAAAAGGACATAAGAATTACGAATTGATGCTCAATCTCCAATTGGGTATCAGGTAAAAAACATTATACGATCACCATTCCAGATTTCCATCCAAACATTCTTCAATCTGTTTCATATTTCATCTTCTTCATCATAATCTTTGATGGGTTTATCAGGTATTCAGTCGGGAAGCATGCTTCCACCATAAGAGACCTTAAAACCACGGATTTTGACCCAAAAGAAAAGTTTTGGACCCGATTTCCACCAGAAGGATCAAAACTAACTCCACCACATCAATCTGCTGAATTTCGCTGGAAAGATTATTGCCCAGTAGTGTTTAGGTATTCTTCTACACATTTTCAACTTCAAAACCTAAATTCAATTCCCATAATCATTCAATAACATAAACTCTTGTTTCTTTTATTAATCCCAGACATTTGAGGGAGTTGTTCCAAGTAGATCCTGCAGATTATATGCTAGCCATTTGTGGAAACGATGCTCTTAGAGAGCTTTCATCACCCGGGAAAAGCGGGAGCTTCTTTTATTTGACACAGGATGATCGTTTCATGATTAAAACAGTCAAAAAATCCGAAGTCAAGGTCAGTTAACAAACAATCTCGATATTTTTTTCAAGTAGCAAAACAACCATTCAAAACTAAAACGTCACATTTTTTTTTTCAGGTTTTAATCAAAATGCTTCCAAGTTATTACCAACATGTTTGCCGATATGAAAATTCTCTAGTGACAAAATTCTTCGGGGTCCATTGTGTGAAACCAGTGGGTGGCATAAAGGTAAATAATAATATATGCTGATTTTGATGATTGAATTTAATGAATTTAATTTTGTACTTTTTGTTATAATGTTTGCGCGTTTCCATGTTCAGACTCGGTTTATTGTGATGGGTAATTTATTTTGCTCTGAGTATCGAATTCATAGAAGGTTTGACCTTAAAGGATCATCACATGGACGTACAACTGATAAACCTGAAGATGAAATTGATGAAACTACCACTCTTAAAGATCTTGACCTCAATTATGTCTTTCGCCTGCAAGAAAACTGGTTCAAAGAATTAATCAAGTCAGTACATTTTTCGTCAATTACTGCGTTTTGTTACTTGGGACCAAATAAATAAAATTGGTTTTATTTATTTATTTATTTATTTTTCAGGCAAATCAATAGAGATTGTGAATTTTTAGAAGCAGAGAGAATAATGGATTATAGCCTTCTAGTTGGCATGCATTTTCGTGATGATAACACAGGGGACAAAATGGGTTTGTCACCATTTTTATTACGCAACGGTAAATTTTCTTTGGTGAGAAATTAAACTTTATTTTTGTAGTGGCAAAATGGTAATTTTGAATACAATTTTAGGAAAGAGCGATTCATACCAAAATGAAAAGTTCATGCGCGGGTGTCGGTTTCTTGAAGCAGAGTTACAAGACATGGATCGTGTTCTTGCTGGCCGGTATGTTTCCTCATGTTTAATTCCTGTTTTTTTTTTTTTTTTTTTTAAAAGAAAAAAATTAATTTGATCAAGTCAATGACATGATTAATTTTTATAATGTGACCACATTGAGGTGTCTTGAATTGCATTATAAGTGTGGTATAATGGCAAGGTAGTTGAGCACTTCTTGATGACCATTTTAATGGTCTTTATGTTGACAACTATTCAATATTTATTCATGATTCATTAATGGTGGTTGGCATCTCATTAATTTAAATCGGTTCTTGGTTGGTTATATATATTAGATGTTGGTCAATAGACACAACATTTTTGTTTGTGGGGACATCCGTGTATTACCTTCTAATTCCGTTTCCAGACAACTTATATTTCCTTGATCATGACATTTTCTTACTAAATTTGTGGAAAAATAATCTCTCAAATTCTCTCGTCGATCCATATGGCATGTGGTCAACGCTTGACTTGATCAATCATTAAATAAAAAAAAATATCATCTGTTCGACAGCAAGTAGTTCATGTTGTTTTGGTACTCTATTTACCTAATTGTTTTGTTTTTTTAATGAAATTGTTAGGAAACCGTTGATTAGACTGGGAGCAAACATGCCAGCGAGAGCCGAGAGAATGGGCAGGAGAAGCGATTTTGACCAATATACCCCTGGTGGATTTAACAATTTCACCCCCTCGAGAACCGGTGAAACTTACGAAGTAGTCCTCTACTTTGGGATCATCGACATTTTACAAGATTATGATATAAGCAAGAAGCTTGAACATGCATACAAATCCTTGCAAGCGGACCCCACGTCCATCTCGGCTGTGGATCCAAAGCTTTATTCCAAGAGATTTCGTGATTTTATCGGAAGAATCTTTGTTGAAGACCGATGAAGAAAGGATTCAATCAATGTTTTGAATCAATGATCGGGCAGTTCGGGCGGGTTGGGGTGTTTGTACATGTCGGGTGAGGGGAGATTGGGATTCGGATTCGTATTCGATTTCGTTATGTGTTATTTTTCTTGAATTATTTCCTTGAAATTTTTTGTGGGTAGCAAGGAATATATGTGAAGAAATTAAAAAAAAAAAGGTTATAGGAGGGAGGGGGTGTTTGGTAATAAGAGAAATGTACAGGGGTGTTATAGAGTGAAAACGATGGTGGGTATTTTGGTAATATTACAATTTTTATGAAAGCAGAAACTGTAGCAGAAGTGTGTATGGTTGAATGACTTTTGCTTTTGTTTTTGCATGAAAAGAAGTGAAAGCAAGAGGTTGGAAAACAACCATTTGTGGTGAAATTACTGTTTAGCCCCTTGGACCCATGGGTGGTTTTTTAAATAATATTTATTTTTATAAGAAAATTTGGAAATGTTTAAAGGAATAAAAACAGAAGGCGTAGGGTAGGGTGGTGATATTGGACGTGACAGCACGTTGTCTGTTATTCATGTTTCTGGGGGCAGGGGGTATTGTGTCATTTCAATTGGTCTACGGAGGTCAATATCAGAAGGGGGAGAGGGTAAAAGTGTAAATTGATGGAAAACAGTTAGGGGTAAAAGTGTAAATTAGAGGAAACAGGGTGGCTGGCTTTTACCAACTTTGTTGACCGAGACATGGCCTCTTTTTTCGTGTCTTATGCTTTCAGAGATCCGAAGCATGGGTCTGAAACCCTAAAGGACTTGTCATTTTTTATTATTAGTTTTCAAAATTTTCAAAGGTTTTTTAAATAACGTGTAAAAAGATTATGAATAAATAAAAAAGAAAGAAATATGTTACACTTGTTTTAAGTGTTTATATTATTTTAATGTTTTAAAAGTCACAATCTTGCAAATATCTTATTGCGTCTTTTGATGAGCGATCATGTTATTTGATATTCTTTTATCCAAATTATGAAGTATGCACTGATATAAAAAAAATCTTGATGTCAGTAAACCTATCATCAAAATATCTTTATAATCTATATATTTATACGCATTAGTATATTCCATGTATAATAACAATAAAATTCTGGATATTCCAATATGAGAATGATTAAAAAAGTTCATCAACAGTCTACTTTAGCCTGTCAAAAAAATATTAGTTTTTTTAAGCGATAAGATTTGAACCTAAGACCGAAGATTATAGATTTTCTTTGATCTCTTTTATTTTTATAAAATGCACTATTAAATAAATGCTTGCATCCTATTTTATGTGAATAAGATAATATAACATACAAAGTTGATCTCAGCAAAATTCGTTGAATGAAGTTATGTTGTAAATGTTAAAGACTTATTTGCCGGAGGTGATCTTTGTTGCAAAGAGTTAATCCTTCTTGTTTTACTTCAATTAAGATTTAAAAAGAAAAAAAAAAAAAACAAAATATGCTAATCTCAATTACCATAGTGAAAAACTAGCTAAATGTTTAAATAGCTATTGATTTCGCAGATAGGAACTGTGAAACCAATAAATATACTGAGAACTCATCAATGGGTAGAGAAAAAAAAATCGAAAAAAATCTTATTGTGATGCAAAATAGGCCGCGAAATGGTCCTCGTATATAATGCACATTTTCCCCGTATTTCTTTAATTTTAGATTATTTTTCGGTGAAAAAAACCGTACAGTTAACTATTCTTTTAGAATGTTAATAGATTATCTGAAAAAAAAAATAGTTTTGTAGCTGAAAAAAATGTTTTTCTTAAATTATAAGTTAGCTGATAATTAATAAACCAGCTGATAAAGTAATAATTTGTTAATAAAACTGGTTGATAAGTTAGATAAAAAAAAAAATTTACATAAAAATATAATTAAAAAGTAACATTGTATTGTAAATCTATAAAATATGTCTAAATCAAGACTCAAATATCATGTTTCAGTATTATATTAACAACAATTAAACATGAAACTTTTTTAGCTTTAATTATTATTCTTAAACTTCTATTCCAATTTTATCTTAAACTATATAAAATAAGTTTAGTTTTATAGTGCCAAATAATTTCATTTTTGGCCAAGTTCAATTGTCATTGTACAATGAGTGAGATGGTAAACGGGCAACAAGCTGTGCCGCTAAGCATTTTTGAATGGTAAAACTAATTCTTTTAAAGCCAAATAATTAAAAAATCCATCCTATGAATCTAAAGTAAGTTTATTATTAAAGATTTAAAATGTTTATTCTATATGAAAAATATAAATCGTAACAAAGTTCTAATATTTATTAAATATATCATATCCATATGTTAATACACAAAAGATTCTACAACTTTATTTGTGAAAAACATTTACATATATTTTTTTTTGTTAGAAAGTTGCATTCTCATAAATTTATATATAGCATTTTTAAATTAATATCAATTTTTATAATAATAAAGAATTTTATACATCTATGTATATATATATATATATTTGAAAGTGTATCATGATTACATACATAAATATGTCATTAACGTGAATGGGCAACAAATTAACAACTAAAGATTGGGTAGAGTTTATAGTGGAGATCTGAATACTCATTGGATCGTATAAACATTTTCCGAACTAATATATATACCATATGTTTGGGTTACAAGAAATTCAACCTACGATAATTTCAAGGGTACACTTACGAATCTAAGCATGGAAAACGTAAGCCAAATTTCTAGAAGATTCTGAGTTTATATGAAGAAAACGAGAACTAAAAAGGTCTTGTTTCCTCCTCAAGAGAAGAGTCGTTTTTATATAAAACGATAAGCAGGGTTTTGTTTTAGTGTTGACCATCATGTGTTGCTTTGGAAACAAGTCGATGGAATCTGAAATTAATGAGGAAATCAATGGTTTCCAAAACTAACGATCTTAGTCAGTTTTACCATAACCATCATTAAAACTTCGAATTTTCCACTATGTACCCACTTGTAAAATCCGAAAAGTTTTTAGGGCTTTGCCCCTTGGACCCTGCTAGGTGCGTTGTCCCTTTGGAAACCCCGGACCCAGGGGCGCTGCCCTCGGACCCCCGAATTGTCGTCGAACCGACTTCTAATTCGATCTTATACATGCGTGCACTTCGTACATACACAAACATATATTAGAGTACAAATTATGGAACCCTCTAGCTCACGTCTAACTTCCAATTACACAGAATGTCCTTATAACACTAAAATCACCACCAACATCTTCAGTTTCTAATCAACAAATTAAAAATGGAGTTGAAGTTTTCGTAGTATTATCCAACACCCATAAACAAGTTAATTTCCTTTTGAACGAGTAACGACTATTGAGATGATGCGACTTTAAATAAAATAATACGTGATCTATTATTCGATACTCATAAATCCATTACGAAAGTAATTTCGTACACCCATGTTTGATAATGCTTATCATTTATTTCAAATACTTCGAATTTTTTTAAAATAAATTACTATAAGAATTATTAATTCAAAGTTACTAACAAGAATATATTTAGTTTAATAACATATATTTATCAATATTTTAATTATAACTGCGCAACACGGAAAATAACGCATAGCGGGTCAATAAGTGCATCAATAATATGTATTTTTGGTAGCTTTTACATTAGTGTTTTTTAAACATAAAACCCTTGAAAACTAGAGATATTTAAAATCAAAGCTTTTTTTGTTTGCTTGTTAATTAATAAGCTTATGGTAAATTCTATCATTTTTATCTTAGCAATTGGAGTCTAAGAGTTGAGGAGTTTGGAATTGGAGTCTAATAGTTGAGGAGTGAAACTTAACATATGATGTTTAGGATTCAAACTAAATACATCTAAAATATTGTTAGGTTTTTTTTTCTTCAAAAAAACTACTTTTGACCACTTCCTGTGTCGTGCAACACATGACATTTCGCAACTATTTATTTTTTAGAAGACTTCCAACTTAAAAACTGTTTCGTGTGTGCTATGTGGCGCAACACTGGATCATCATTTTCAAACCGCTTCCCACTTATTTTAAGTTGTATTATTCAACTTAGATTTGTTTTAATTTGTTTAACAACATATTTATTATTTTAAAAATATCTAAATAATATTATAAACAATTTGAATATATTTTACATAATTTCAAAACCGTTTGATAAATTTCATATTATTAAAATATATACAAATTATAAATTTCATATTATTAAAATATATACAAATTATAAACAATTTGAATATATTTTACAAGAGATACAATACTTTTTTCTTCAAAATTCCACTAAAAACCTCTTCCATTGATGATGTTTTAAGGCCTTTTCTAATAGCTCGATTTTAAGAAATCGGCCATGCCAAATAATATGTTTTATTGAATTGACATAAAATAAACTAAATACACTAAACAAATAACCTAGTTGATCCATTGATTTTCATCACATAATTAGTTGGATGCCTTGCTATAATTTACAAAATCCTTATTATATCTTCAAGAATGATCACCACTAACCACAAATATAATGGATGTCATGTTAGTATCATCTCATCGCCATATACAACCACATTAGTTTGGTTGGGATGTTGACCACATTTCACCACATGGTGATGCTTTAACATTTCCCTACATTAACATGAAGTGGTATTTACATTCCACCAAATTGCCGCATCAACATATTTGTGGTTAGTCTTAAGTCGGTACTTATTAGAAAGCCTCTAGCAAAACCTTTTTATCAAACTATTTAATTCAAACATACTCTTTAATTAGACCTAATTCAGTAAGTGATTTCCAAAAAAAAAATCAATCTACAAACAAAAGCTTTAAAACAAATGTTTTATGAACAAATAATAATAATTTATGAGCATGAGCTCGAACGGAGATAAAATATTCAACTTATAATTTAAACACTTATATAACAAAGTTAATAAAGTGGGAGCAAAATATTAATCGAAGGAGGCAACCCCAAATGTCATGCTTATACTTGATAGCTGATACTCAAACTCAATTCAAGTCAACTCCATAACATCACAATGGTAATATATTATATAACTATATAAGAAAGTTATTTAATTTGGCCATCCAACACGTCTTTTGTCAATTTAAGCTTTTTTATAGTTAATCTGGTTAGCATAGAATTATATTATTCAAATAAATACTTCGTCTATTTCAACATGTCAATTTTAAAAATTATAACATCAGGATACACCTCAAATAACTTCTGACCCATCCGTTATATATTTTTGCCAAACTTTTAAATATAAACTATTTTGACACGTTAATATGCAAAGAAATGACCGTGATATTGTTTGCATAAAGTTTTTGTCCATACTATAGTTATTGGAAAAACTATTTCCCATTCTAGTATTGTTTCAAAAGTATTTTCCATATTAGTATTTCTTTCTATTTTTTTACTTCTCATTTTTTAATGTTTATTTATTTTAAATACCCCATTTCTCTCCCTTTTTTCCCCCTTTTTTAGTGTTTCTTTATTATTATTTTTTAAATAACAGTTTTATTTAAGTACTTTTTACCCTTTTTTATTTTTATTTTTATTTTTTTTAAATTACAGCTTTTTTAACTTTTTTATTTTAAAAATCCTTTTTTATACAAACCCTTGATAATCAAATTTTAGCCATCATAAATTGAATATACAATATATTTTAAGGTGTACAACTCCAACATTACACCTATAATGTTTTTAAGGTAAAAAAAAACTTTGACATCTTTGTTACAAAAGAAAAAAAACATCACAATTAAAAAAAAACTCTAATATCGTTTGTTACAAAAAGGAAAACGTCACAATTAGCTTGAACTTGAAAAAAAGACATGTTTTTTTTTATTATCCTTACCCCTAAAATGAAACAACGAACATAACAGAAGAAGTACAGAAGAAAAAAAAAAGACAAAAACGCAATCTAGGGCTCCACTCCCATCACTCATTCGCCAACAGCCTCCTCCGCCTATCGCCGACAACCTGCGGCCTCCTGCACCTATCGTCGGCCACCTAGAGCCCTAGATTGCGTTTTCGTTTTTTTTTTTCTCTTCTATTCGTTGTTTCGTTCCAGTGGCAAGGATAATCGAAAAAACGTGTCTTTTTTCGTTCAAGTTCAAGCTAATTGTTACGTTTTTCTTTCTGTAACAAACGATGTTAGAGTTTTTTTAATTGTGTATGTGTGTATGTTTGTGCGTGTTTTTTTTGAAACAAACGATGTTGAAGTTTACTTTACCTTAAAAACATTATATGTGTAATGTTAGAGTTTTACACCTTAAAATATATTGTATATTTAATTTATGATGACTAAAATTTGATTATCAAGAGTTTGTATAAAAAACGGATTTTTAAAATAAAAAAGGTAAAAAAGCTGTAATTTAAAAAAGAAGAAGTAACAGAGGGTAAAAAAACTTAAATAAATCTGTTATTTAAAAAATAATAATAAAGAAACAGTAAAAATGTGAAATAAAAGAGAAAAAGGAGAAAATGGGGTATTTAAAATAAATAAACATTAAAATAAATGAGAATTAAAGAAAAATAAAAAAATATTAATATGATAAATAATTTTGAAACAAGAATGGAAAATAGTTTTTCCAAGAAACCTATTATGGACAAAAACTCTGTTTGAATAGGAATCTATAACGTTGCAAATTTAATTACAAAATTAATTAATAACATTTATAGAAGATAAATTTATTATTTACCGTCTTAAATAAATAATTGGATAATGCTTATTTATTATGTATTAACTATTAAGTCAATCCCACAACAAATAAATGAATAATTTTTTCAATTAAATAAATATTATTTAAATAAAATCTTAATTAGATTTAGTTTTGGCTATAAGCTAAATATAAGAAGGATTTTTATTTTTTAGTGCTCATAATTTGCATATGAAAAGAAACTTTGAAAACTCTCTCTCACAAGATAAGGAGTGTTAGTTTTGTAAGTTGGGAATCTAGCACGTAGTAATTGTTTTTTCTTATCCTGTATGGATCTACTATAAAAACTATATATCTTAATAACTAGCGTTTAGTTCATCGATGTAGTATACTATATGGTTGTTAAAATGTTGATATAAGTTGTTCTAATGGGATCAGTGACTTTGATGATTAAAAATTTAAAAACTGATTTTTGCTTACAACGTATTTTTTTAGTATTAAATCAATCGGGTTAGATGTTTGTAGATTTTTTAAGTTAAACATGAACTTGCTTGTGAAATGCAGGTGGAGATTCTTAGGTTATGTTTATCGTTGCCAAAAGATTTAAAATGACATAAAAAGACTTTTAGAAAAAAATATGATTTTATAATCAACTAAGGATATATTTAGAAAAAAAATTTAAAACTCTTGAAAAACTAGTCTAAGGGGCTGTTTGTTTTTTGTCTACAGATCCGTATGATCAATGGTGCGCAAACCATGTGCAGACATATGACCTTGTAGATTGTTTGTTTTTTTAGAAATGCACATGCCTAAAATCGTCTGAACGAGGTCTTCTTGGCATAGACATGGACCAATGCCTTCTAACGTCTTCGCAACCCGTTTAACCCTAACAAAAAAAACGTAACACGCTCTTTTCTCTCAGTGCCTCCATATCTCTCCTCACCATCCATCGTTCCTCCATTGGTCGTCCTCCCCCTTTCGACCAACCACCAGAATCGTTGTCCACCAGATGCAAACCGACGCTGCTTTGGCGACCAGCTACACCTTCGCTTCCGATGCATGTAGCCGTTGAAAGCTTCTCTACGCCAACCAGTGCTCACCCAGACTGATATCCGCTTACCTGATCCTCTGTCCACTGTTGGCTTCATCCACAATGTAACACTCCAAAAATAAAAAAAAAAAAAAATTAATATTTTAAAAACAACCATTAATCATAACTGTTTACAAAAAGAGTCATTGTTTCAAAAGTAAAGTAATATTAGAGTGTCACAAAAATTCATATCGTGAAAATAGGAAGATGAGCGTGAACAGACATTCGCTTTCCCACGATCCTCAGAAGTACCTGAAACAATAAATTAAAACTGTAAGTCAAACATTAGTGAGTCCCTCAAAGTACCAACACACCACATAACAAACAAAGCATGCAAATATGAGTCTTCAGCCTGACTGGACCACCTCGCTGGGCCTACATCCTATTTGGACCGCTCTACGAGTCTTCAGCCTGACTAGACCGCCTCGCAGGGCCTACAACCAATCCGAACCGCCCCAGGTGTCTTGGCCTTCAACACAAAGCATGACCGCCTCAACCCAACCACAATATGTCGACATCAGTAACAAACAAACATAAACACATGTGACATCCCCATTTTTCACGGCCAGAAAAGAGCGATTTTGTTTATGCTTTGTAAAAATCAGAGTACTTCTTTTTATAAAAATGTTGCGGAATTTGTTCCCAGAAAAACACGTTAATACGTTATCAAACATTTTTGAAGAAACGTATTTTATTCATTTTAAAACCTTTGGGATGTCATCGTCAATACAGAAAGATAAGCATAAACAGAACTTACATTTATTTACACTAGTGATCTACATCTCTTTAATCTCTCAGTGTAATGTGACTTCATATCAACACCTGTGATATAAATAAACTGAGTGGGTCAGGTTGGGAAACCTGGTGAGTACATAGGGTTTTCAACCCACAATAATATAATTATTATGTTTAAACAATCAAACAATCAACCCAATTACCCATCCCCATTATCTTCTTTAGTCTTAAGGATCTACCCTAAGAATCAACTATTCCTTGTTTATTTATTCCTAAGGATCATCCTAAGGAATCGGCACGAAGTCCATCGTTGCCAAGGCTTGTAGATTATAACTGGTGAACACGTAGTCCAAAACATCTGGTAAACACTTAGTTCAAAAGTAACTAGTGAACACACTTAGTTCAAAATACCTAGTGAACACACTCAGTTCAAAGATACGTATTGAACACACTCAGTTCAAAATACCTAATGAGCACCTAGTTCAAAAACACCTATAGGTTACGAGCTTACTAGCATTCCACCGGACCGTCTAGTATCGCCCATGGTCATCATCTATACTCCACTAGATGACTGGATCACTGACAACATTGATGTCTCCCATCGTATTATCACAAAACAACTATTTCATCTACCCATGTTTTACCCAACACATTTTGTAGATATAAAATACATATGCAGTTTAAATCATTTAAAACATGTATAAAAATCTTTCACCCAGCATAGACAGCAAGTATTCAAACAATATGCAAACACAACACGTAATTTATATTAAAATACTTCATATCTATGTGTAAGATGAAAGGGACTATGCACTCACCTGATAAGGTGATGACTCGGTACTCGAACAGCACTTTGTTACTGTTAAAACAATTTCCCTCAGACAAAACCTAGTATCATTACCACCAGAGTTTAGTCTGACGTTAACCGCGACTAATTAATAGTCTAGATATTATTACTATTATATAAGCGTTAAGAAACATTCTTATATAACTCATAATAATAGCCCAAATACTCGTTATAAGTTCCTAATAACGTTACTATATTAAAACATAAGCTATACTAAAGATAGGGTAGGCATAACTCACTTACAACGGGTTTTTTTCAAAACCGGGCGCCGCTGGAGCAGCGTTCCCGAGCCGAAAGGCTCTTCTTCTCGGAGCCGTTGGGCGCTCCGGGGCTTCCGCCTCGTGCTAGGGAGGTTCCCTAGGCTTTTCGGGGGGTTTCGGGGCTTAGAGAGAGAGTATAGAGAGAGGAATGAAGGGTTAAGGTGTGAGGAATGAAGGGTTAAGGTGTGAGGAATGAAGGAGAGGGGAGTTTCTATTTATAGGAGGCTGGAGGGTCACTCATGTCGTGAATTTTTGATATTCACGTCGTGAGACAGGCTGGCTACAGCCAGACAGAGCCTAGTGCTGACACGTGGCATCGTACACAGGGTGGAAATCAACTGATTTTCAAAAATTCATAACTTTCGCATACGAACTCCGTTTTCGACGTTCTTTATATCCACGCGTAGGTAAAAACAAGATCTACAATTTTCATTTAGACTCCGTTGGCTAATTCTCGACCGATCTCAAATTTAACAGTAGGAGGAGTTTAGACTGCTAAATGACCGCAAAGAATTCGTAACTCCTTCATACGGACTCCGTTTTCGTCTATCTTTTTACCGTTGAGTTCCTATTAATGAGATATTCAACTCTCATTTAGGTCGCTTAAGCCAAAAACCGCTCAAACTAAAATTCGAGTTTCGGGTCGTGCACTGTTAAGCCGAATCTTAGAAAAATCATAACTTCTTCATACGAAGTCAGATTTGGGCGTTATTTTTATGGATTTTCTCGGTTTAACATATTCTACGAATTTCTTTTAGATCACTAAGGCTAAAAAGTCCTCCATCATAAATTCACTATTTACGTCTCCCGGTGCCGTGCCGATTTTGCCGAAAAACTTCGACGGGCCATAACTTCTTCGTTATAACTCGGATTTCGGCGTTCTTTATATGTACGGAACCCTGAGACATATTCTACAACTTGGTTAATAATATTTATTCTAAATAATCATTTGTCGAAAAGTCATTTTCGACCCCTATTATCTCTAAATTGAGTAGCCCGGATCTACGGGCGTTACAACACAGAACCAACAAAATATAGATAACCATGCAGATCTACTACCCTATCACATACTAGCATAACACTATCTTATAACTAGGATAAATAATATGCTGGACCAACATTGGTGACTTTGACCAACGAGTATAGTAAGGAAAACTCACCTCTTAGTCTGAAAAATGTATCTGGCAGAACACAACTCCGAATGACAACTCAACTGGTCACCTAAACACCAAATAGTGACCAATATCAAATATCACTCAAATTACCTAAAATACCCTTAGGTTAACTTTGTCAAAGGTCAAAGTCAACAAACCAACCGAGTCAACCCAGCCGAGTACGCTGGGCGTGCTCATCTGCACGCGGGGCATACTCCATTTAACTCAGAAGTCGGGATGTTGACTGCATAAGCACAACATACCACTTGGTATTCCTGTCGTACGCACCTGGTCAACTCATTTTCTTATTAAGAGCTTAATACATCAATTTCATACGTCTAAACTCAGATCCAAGCCCCAAATTTGTCTTTCACCATAAAGTTTCCAACTTTATCGTCTTGCATGGCTAATAAGTGCTCAACACTAAAAAAACCTTAACTACTTAACCCATTAAGACCTTATAGCACATGCATGGAAGGGAAGAAATGATCAAGACCAGATTTTTATGCTTATAAACACCTCAAAATGTCTGAAAGGACAACTTAAATGGATTGAAGCAACTCATACTCAAAATACCCAACTATGGAGACCAAAAAGGACACAAAATTCAAGGCTAACCTAGATTTATGCATAGCTTCATCAAGTTCAAAGCTTTTTACCTCAAAGTGATGACAAATGTTGATGGGATCATAGATCCAAATAGTCATGGTCCTTCAAGATGATCTTCTCTTTTTCCTCTCTCCTTTAAGGTAACCAAACACACACACACACACACAAGTTGGGGGTTGATGATAAAAGGTAGATTGGGGACTTAAGGATGTTTAAATATGGTCCAAGCCCTATAAATTAGGGTTTGTGGATCAGACACGTACGCCCCACATACATGAACTCGCCCCAAAATTACAAAAATGCCAATATGGGCAATTTTGCAAGCTTTCTCATGCACAAGGGCCAAAATGCAGCAATTTTTCATATTTATGGTTAAAATTGAAAATACCTCATCATTGAAATGTTACACACAGGTACGAGAAATCTATTCTGTAACGCCCCAAAATACGAGCCAAAAATTTCATTTTTGAAAACATATATTTAGCAAAACATTCGAATAAAACGTTTACTGATCATAACATTCTATAAAGATATCGCATGTCTGAAAAAAAACATTTCAATAACATAAAAATGTCAGAGTACACATCCCCAGGAAGGTCTCATGATGCAGAATACGAAACATGTGTGTGATGGGATGATACCGCGCCAGCTCCTTCCCCTTCGAAGAAGAGGTACCTGAAACCAAAACTGAAAACTGTAAGCACGAAGCTTAGTGAGTTCCCCCATCGTACCGCCTATCATACAATCACCTATCATACATATTGTCGGGCATTTCTGGGGTGCCCGACCTACCCGGTACGACCATTCTGGGGTGCCGACCTACCCGTGTTAAGCCATTCTGGGGTGCTGACTACCCATGTCATGCCGTTCTGGGGTGCTGACTACCCTTCGGTCCTGACGACCGAACCTCGGGGACTATTTCACCCCCTACTGCTACTATCACATATATCATAACATAACATATTATCGGACATATCTGGGGTGCCTGAACTACCCTTCGGTCCTAATGACCGAACTCGGGGACTAGTCCCCTCCTACTACCTCTATCGCATATAACATAAAAAGCCAGCATGCAAACATATCATCATATACTGTCAGACGTATCTGGGGTGTCTGACTACCCTTCGGTCCTAACAACCGAACTCTATTACTATCACATGCAACATATCATGCTAGCATATAACATATCAGGTAGTAGCAAACCTAGATGATATCACAAAGACAATCATCTAACATACGAACCCTATTGGTGGGCCGGCATTGTGGCCGTAGACCCACCGCTACTGGAAGGTAACTCACCTCGAAGTAGCTTCTGATCTGTGTGGGAAAGGTCTGTCTGCTGCTGTTGCTGCTGCTTCGAAAATCCTCCGAATGTAATTCTTACCAAACACTTAATCAATTACTGCTAACCGCCTTTAGGGTAAATTGTCCATTTACCCTTAACAAGCCATGAGTCAAGTCACAGTCAACTGCCAGTTGACCAGACTCGCCGAGTTGGCTAGCCAACTCGTCGAGTCCCTTTCCTTTAGTCTGACCATAAGTCCGTCTCTACTCGTCGAGTTAAACGTAGACTCGACGAGTCTTCTTTCTATACCCAAGGCCAATAGTCCTTCATCCTACTCGTTGAGTTGTATGAACAACTCGCCGAGTTCATCTTCATCCGAAGAACACTCTAAGCCGTGACTCGCCGAGTTGTATGAACAACTCGCCAAGTTGTTCTTGAGACAAGGAGATTGCCGTGAACTCGCCGAATCGTTGCAATGACTCGCCGAGTGACTTCATGAGTGAGTCTGGCTTCCAACCCACTGAGTCATACCCTATGACTCACCACTCCAACTCGCAACACAAAAAGGGGAACAACCCGGGGACTCGCGACCCGACTCGCCGAGTCAGATGAACGACTCGCCGAGTCTGCCTCATGCAAAAACTGTACACGCGATTTTGCTTGAATCCAGTCCATGCCATTTATAGATCTGGGTTCCTAGGGCCTGGTTTACACGTAAAGTTTCCAACTTTACGTGTAGATAATCGCCAATGAAGGTTTTAGGGCTCAAAGTGTACCAAAAGGGGTAGATCTAGGAATTTCATGCAATATGACTCCATAAAGGCAGTAGATCCAAGCTCCAGGGACTAAATCATGCCTAGATCTAAAGGCTAACAACTTATAACAACCCACCAAGCACAAACAAGCTTGAAGAATGGCTCAAAAAGGACTTTCATGAAGCTATTAGGGACTACAAGCTTGAAAACAGAGGGGAAACGAGCTATACCTCAAGGAAAACGTTGAGATGTCACAAAAACGCTTGGCCTCCTTCTCCTCTTCTTGATCTAATCTTCTTTCTCCTCAAAAACTTCAAGAACACACCCAAAACACTTCAATCTCACAAGGAAAAGGGCAAAGACGATGTTGGGAGCTCTGAGGGTGAATGGGGGCGAGGTTGGGGCGGAAAATGAGTGTTTAAATAGGGTGCAAACCCTTGAAATTTAGGGTTTCAACATACAACGGTGACTCGTCGAGTCCAGAATATGGACTTGCCGAGTCGCCAACTTAAACGTGACCCCGGACCGCGTCCCTACTCGGCGAGTCGGACCTACAACTCACCGAGTCTAAGGCTAGAATGACAATTACTAAGATAAATTTTACGTACTAGGAACCAGGTGCTACATATTCATCCCTGAAATCAGATGTCGGTTTCTTTCTGCATCGAATCTGATTGAATAATAATCACGTGAGTTTAGGCATGTTGAATCCTTCTAATTTTGTTTTTTGCTCATTTGAATTGCTTGGTTTGGGTATGTGAAAATCTTTCTAATAATCAGGTTCATATAAAGGTGGTGAGAATCAAATGACCATATTGTGCTAGATGTTGTAGCTGTATCTCCGAGAAGAAATAAGATCAAGATGATGGATTTTTAAAGTCATGTCATTGTAAAAATATTGATAGTATATGATTTTGTTTGTTGTAGTTATTTATTGTTATCTATTATAAATATTGACTATATATGATTTGTTTATTGTAGCATTTTTTTATCTATTATGTTGAAAAATATAATTATTTGTTGAAAAATTCAAATAAAATGTTGTAAAATTGGTTTATTTAAAATTCGGTTAATTTCAGTAGTCTACAAACGTTAAAAAACAATCAGACTTCATATTATAAACTGCAAACATGTGGTCCACCTCTTCTGCTACATAGGTTTGCAGATTTGGTCTGTAGATTACATATATTTTGGCTTCGAAAAAACAGACAACACCTAATTAATTTTTTTTTTTAAAAACTAGCATCAAACTATTTTTAGCTTGCCAAACATAACAACTTAAAAAAATCAAAAAATAAACTAGTTTATCACCTAAGTATAGGGATGGGCAAAAGGACCGAACCGGCCGGAACCGGACCGGACCAGGGAACCGGCTTCGGCCAAAATCAAGAACCGAACCGGCCCGGCGGTTCTACCGGTTCCCGGTTCCTACCGGTTCTTGTCGTGTCTTCAAATGTTGGAACCGCTTCTTGAAAAATAGCATCATACGGTTCCGGTTTTTGCCGGTTCTACCGGTTCCGGTTAAATCGGTTCCAGTTCCTACCGGTTCCCGGTTCCAAAAATCCACAAAAATAACGTCCCGGTCCCTGCCCGACCGGTTCCATCGGGTTCCGGTTCCGGTGCCGGTTCCGGTTCCGGTACCGGTTCCGGCCGGTTCCCCGGTCCATATGCTCATCCCTACCTAAGTAAATTTGGCAACCACAACCTTAAAAATATTAAAGGATTAAGGGATAAGGTTATTTCCGCACTGTCCAAGCCTAACAGTGGATTCAAATTGTATGATTCTTGATGAAAATTTAAGGTTGTTTGGGCTAAAAATAGTACAGGTCTTTGAAAAGTCTCCGATCAAAAGATATAGATTTGTAAGTCATATTAAGGAAAAGAGTGATCGTTGTAATGATATTTTCTGTTCAAAAAAAATTAATATGTATATATGTATTTGTTTTTAGTCATCTTATATGTATTTGTGCATTTTCCCAATGCAAAAAAATTCATTTTTTTGCATTTTTTTCTTCAAGAATACTTAAAAACTATAGTGCATTTTATGATGTTTTGATTGAAAATGTGCAAGTTGCACATTTGCATATTTGCATTAACATGTGTATTTCGAAAAAAAAGTTTTCAATTTTTTATACGAATCCTTTAAAGGCTAATATATGTATATATGTCTGCTTTTGTTTTCTTTTAAAAAAATCTAAATGGGAAAAAAGTTTTTAGGTACTTGTATTTTTTAGGTGTTTTTTTGATTATATATATATATATATATATATATATATATATATATATATATATATATATATATATATATATATAAAGTTTTTAGGTACTTGTATTTTTTAGGTGTTTATTTGATATATATATATATACTCCTTATTATGTAAATTTGGTCAGACTGAAAATTAAGAGGTACAAGCCATTAATGCATCATGTACAACCATTTTATACATTGTAGAAAAAAAAGATATTATCTGATCAACTATTGAACAAGTAAAATAAATCTTATCTCGCTCAACAAAATCCCTATTTTATCGCTTATGTTTTAAGGTAACCAAATTGAATATGTGAAATTGGAACTAAAATTATCTTAAGCCAATTGAATCGGTTTAACACAAAAAATTCGATTATATAACATATTGGCATGTCCTCCCCGATTGCTTCTTATCTCCACTTCCCCCCTCCCCCTCTTACATCGACACCACTCACTACGATCTTCACCACCAACACCAAACATTCTACTGGTTTCAGATCCATATAAAATAGAAGGAGAGATCGAGAGAGAAAAAGGAAAGTCTCCTTCCACCATTCTTACCTAGCCACAATCACAAAACCACCGCACACCTCTCCTACCATTGCTACAACTGTCTCTCTATTTTTCAATTAGAAAACTCCGTTCGTCAAATCTCTCTTTTAATGCCAACGTACCTCCCATTTTCCAGCCACCTGTACCGACTCCATTATTACCTACAACAAAATCTCGAAATCCAGCCACCGCAATATAAACCCAAACGCCACTATTGAAATTGCTTCTCTTAGAGTTTGATTCGAATTTCCCTATGATTTAACAAAGCTTTGTTTTGTGTATACTGCAGGTTAATATCTAACTTTTCTTGATCTTTATTGTTTCTACTTTTTAGATATTATTTTGTTGTTTTACAAACTCAACAAAACTGAGGTGCACCAGGTTTGAGTTGGGAAAGAAGGTTTGGAGTTGGGGATATAGATTGAATTTGGAGGGTTCTTATGCATGCCATCTGATATCAAGACTCATTAAGGTTCTTAAACCATTTTGGATATAATCTAAAATGGTTTCATTTAGGTAATGATAGCTTCATTTTATTTACTTCTTTTTATAGTTTATTTTAGCATATTTGATTCGCATTTTAGTTAATTTCCATGCATATTTTTCTTTTTGCTATTTTATGACCATTTAGGGTACTTTCTAGTTTCCTGAGCATAATTGCAGATTTTTTGGACACTACCGGAGGGGAATCTTTGGGAGGCGGTTGGACTTGGAGGACAACAAGGATTTTGGACTTGATGGCTATGGAGGTGATGCATGGAGTGGGCTTGTCAATTACTTGAAGGCATCGAAGAAGTGAACTTTAAATTTGCAAGATGCGGGAGAACTTTCGAGTGTGCGGAGATTAATGATCGGGCGATTTTGAGAGCTTTGGAGGATTTGGAAAAGGCAATTGGGCTCAAATTGAAGAAAACTTGAAGAAAAACGGGCTAGAAGCTGATCAGACTCAAACTGGGCTAGTGGACTAAGCAGTACAGGCCCAACAAATGAAAAATGCCCATTCTCCATCAGTTCACGCGGCCGGCGTAAGATTTCCACGCGGCCCGCATGAGTTCCTGCAGGGGCAAATTCATGATTTTACATTTGGCTGCTATTTGAGGAAGTTTGGTGGGATTCTTTTGCAACTTTTGCACATCCGAACTTGGGAGCATTCTCTGGAAATTTTGGAGCATTTTGAAGGCTAAGAACCCTCAAGAACTTCATCATTTTTGCTCTTAATCTTGTTCAATGTTTGGTACAAGTCTACTTACTTTGTTTTCATAAGTTTAGTCATGCTTGGCTAAACAAAAATTGGTTGACTTTGGTGAAGTCCTTTGACCTATGTTGAATGTTGAAGACTCCATGAACTAGTTATTGAATCTTTATGAGAATGTTTTGTGTTTTAACATCTTATTACTACTTGTATATTTTTATTCATGAGTTTAAATGTGTTTGTGGTGATTAGTTGGCTAATTTCTTGATTAAGTAAAGGATCTTCAAATTAGCAAACAACAAGTGATTTTTGTGTTAGTTTTATTTCACACAATCATAAAAACATTTTCTCCAACATGGTAGTGGAAGCTTTTGACTCCTCTTGGATTTGGTGACTTTTTAATTCTTAATGCTAGTTGACTTTCACTAATTACATACTTAATGGAATTTGTGACTTTGACTAAGGAAATTGTTATGAGCTTCTCTAGCCATTTCAACAACTAAGAAAAGTCTAAGTAATCTCAAGCTTCTTGGATTACTATAGCCGAATTAAGCATTTAAAACAAATATTGCACCATTAGATTCTTATGATATGTTCATCAAAAAGTCAAAGTGAGGAAACCTCAATTCAACCATCTTTCTCTTATTCATTTTATATCAAACTCTTATTTTTCTCAAAATTGTCTATTTAAATCTTAGTTTAATTATAGTTTATTTCAAGTATTTCAAAACACCAAACCCCCCCTTTTTAATTCATTGTCATTTTACAAGTATTTTTATAAAAGTTATAAATTGAACCAATCTCTGTGGATTCGATCTCTTTACCACTATATACTATTTTACTATGTAAGATTTAGGCTTATTAATTTTGTGGGCCTCGAAAACCACCAGGTAAACTTATACTGTAGTTATTGTTGGAGTTTTGGTTTTATGGTAATGTTGCATGGAATTTCTTTTTTACTAGAAAACGAAAAGTGGAGGCATCTATTGGAGGTACTTCATGATTTACATCCTTGTAATATTATTGATATGTGCACAGGCACCACCAATTTTTTGGCTGCAGATTCAAAAGTTAACTGTAGTTTATGTTTAAATGCCTGATCGACTACTATAGATTTTTTCCATGGAGGGAATTGTTATTTTTGGGGTTTGTTCACTAGTATGCTTTTCAACCTGTTTTTTTATATTGTTGATCTTATATTAACTTGTAATAATATAATTTTTGTATTGCTAATTTAAATTATGTTGGTTAATAATGTGACAACATGAAGCAACCGTTGGTGATGATGGAGTATTTTCTATTTGTCATCTTTAGATTGCTCAAGGTATGCGAATATTGCATAACAGTTTATTTGCGTGCTTTATATTTTAGTGATCTTTACGAGTATTTTTGCATATTTGGTTTAAAAAAAGTTAACCTATCGTTGGTTGAAGTTTAGAGTTAACTATAGTTATCTCTCAACAAATTATGATAATTCCTAATTATTTTTAGTTTAGATTACTGATGTGTACTGTTAAACTTAATTCATTGATTTCTGATTTTGTCATAAAATATTTTCAAGTTTTTCCTATATTAGAAGAATAGATTGTAGTTGGTTTCATTTAGTAACTTTTTTCTTTATCTTTTACCTTTGATTTAATGTCCACAAAAGGAATATTATGCAATGTCACAATTTCTTTTTCATCGGGTTACTTGCTCTTTTGAATATTGAATTTTTGTGATCGTTACCAATCTGACCCTATTTGCTTTTTAGCTTATGACGTACGTGAACAAAAAGACTTGAAATCACTTCATTGGCATACTAATATTTCAGGAATGTTCAAGTAACACCCCGTTTATTAAATAAATAAATAGACAAATTAATAAATGAATAGTAGCCTTAAAATCAATAATAATATAGCAAAGTGTTGGTCTCGAGAAGTTAACTGTCACAATTTTAGAAGTTGGGGGTTAAAAGTGTAAGTTTTTGGATTTATTTTGTAAATATTTTTCAGAAGTCAGGGGGTGTTTGGTATCATTTGGACTTAATATGAAAGCAGGGGCTAAAGAGTAAATTATGGACCTAAGTTGAAAAGGTTTTGTAGAGGAGGGGCCATTTGGTAACAAAAGGACTTCAATTGAAAATAATTTGTAGAGGGAGAGGTTGCTTGGTAAAATATTGGAATTAAGTTGTAACATCCCAAAAATCATGGCAAAAAATTTCTTTCTTAACATTAATAAAACCATAAGTATTAAATCATTTCAACCATAACTAAAGGATTATATAACAAGTCAGAGTATCATTTCAAAACACTTGTTCATTTTATGAGAGTCAACATCCCAGGCTAAAACTCCTTTGGTGTGTGTGTGTGCCATGCGATCACCCCGAGCTCTTCCCTCCACTACCGGAAGTACCTGAAACCAAAACTGAAAAATGTAAGCACGGAGCTTAGTGAGTTCTCCAACCTACCACATACCATAAACACATAACCACGTACTAGGCCCCTGCCAGCTGCATCGAGCCTTGCCCGGCATCAGACCCCGCCTGGCATCAGGTCCCACCTGGCATCGAGCCCCGCTTGGTATACATATCTGTCTCTCTTAGGCCTCGCCCACTACACACATACATACAATCAAATAGCATACTAGTACATAAATAAACACTCTCTAACCGTACACTGGTCTAAGGCCTCGCCTAACTAGGGCCCTGCCCCTGCACTGCTATTGAAGTTGTGGAACCACGTCCATACTCCTGCTAGTAGTGAGATACGAGCCGCCGCCTACACTCTCTCCCTTCCTATTGCGGGCCTCGCCCTACTCTACTAATGTTGAGATATGGAACCCCATCTATACTCAGCTAGTGATGAGATACGAGACCTCGCCCACATTCACCTCCCTACCAGGCACACACTGTTGGATTAGGTGTCTAAGTTCATAACTATTTCTGGAATGTACTTGACCCGATTAACATGGTCCATTTAGGTTGCATGACATCATGCATTTGGATAGACTAAAATGAGAGAACTAACACTTAAGGTTTATTAATATATTATAAGTTTTAATATATTAATAATATTATTTAATCAGTATTGAAGAATTAATTTGGAATTAATTAAGTAATCAAAAGAAGACTAATTAAATATATAGGTTGATTGTGTAAATCATCCATACTTGTATAGTGGGCTAATGCTTCATGGATTATCAAGTTGGGCTAAAACCCATAGGATGCTCCATGGTGTTTATAGAACCCATGGGCCACGGAAATGAAAAGTCATGACAATTAGGGTTTATATGGTGTAACCCTAATTGTAACACACTATATAAGCTTAATGTTCTTCACCAAAATTGGCTACTAAGAGAACAAGTGAGGGCTAGCCGATTTCTAAGTGTTCTTCATTTCTCTCTAAGTTATTCCAAGTGTATTTGGTGTTGTGTGAGACATTTAAAGAATCACACTTGAGGTGCTAGGCTCACAAGGTTCTCAAGGAATCTAAGAAACTAAAGGTATGTATTTCTTACTATCTTTTATGTTTAAAAGTTCCCCATGTATGCTAGATAGGTTATGAACCTTGGAAAAACAAATTTGCATGTATCATAGATAAAACATAGATCCAAAGTTTCTATGTAACAATGTAAATTCCAAAAAAAAAATTTCACTTTTAAAAATTTAATTTCATTCATAAAACTTCTTAATTCTCAATGTATCACATAACAAATCCATAAAAACACATCCCAAGATCAAAATGTATGAAACTCCAATAGTGTGTACTGATCATGTCGGCGCCTTCCCGCGATCCTCACTGGTACCTGAAACACATAACACAAAACACAGTAAGCACAAAGGCTTAGTGAGTTCCCCAAAATACCACAAATAACACATATTAGCCAATCGAGGCTATAACTCTATGGACCCTCCAGTCCTAACTATGTGGACCCTATGGTCCTAGCTCAGTGAACCTTTCGGTTCTAACTCTGTAAACTCTGGAACATACACGACATGAATCACATAGAAATAATGCAGTGTATCACAATCACATAAATAGCATACAAAATACTCTGTCATATAACTCTAATTACTACTCTAGGTAAAATATAGTGAGAAGACTTACCTCGGGTAACTCGGTAAATCTCGAACTCGGTAAAAATTTGGTCTAGCCTCCGCCTAATCACATGGAATGAGTACTCTAATCAATTCAACTCTCAAGGCTAGACTAAATCCCTCTCTTAGCACTCTCATAAGGGTAAAAGACCATTTTACCCCTCTCATGGCTCAAAGACCCAAACATTGACCAAACCCTAAAAGTCAACAAAAGTCAACTCTCTAGGTTATGCTGCGCGTACCAAACCTGTACGCTGGGCGTACCCGGCAACCTCACAGAATTGGGGAACACGACCCCCTACGCTGCGCGTACTGGGATTACGCTCCGCGTAAATCCCAGTTTCATGCTCCTTTGCTTTTGGGGTCTTAAACGGTTAAGACACACGTCCAACTCCCAGATCTGACTACCCCTAAGCCTCTTAATCGATAAAGTAGGTGACTTTAAGCCTTTGCATGGCTATGAGAGTCACCAACACCCAAATCATTCCACTTCCAACACTTTAAAGCCCATAACTCAAACATAACTTCATAATGACGACAAAACTGGGATTTTTATGGAGCAACAAC
Source organism: Lactuca sativa (assembly GCF_002870075.4). NCBI lineage: Eukaryota > Viridiplantae > Streptophyta > Magnoliopsida > Asterales > Asteraceae > Lactuca > Lactuca sativa. Next base: position 194,461,317 of record NC_056628.2, on the reverse strand, counting down.
ACACATAACACTGAAATGGGACAGATCTAGGTCCATGGAGCCCCTTTTGCTCATAAAGTCTCCACCTTTGGGACTTAAACCCTAGAAATGGACCATAAAACACCAAACCAAAATGAAGAGGAAAGTTCTGAGCTTTTTACCTCTAAGTGAAGCTCCTCCCTCTGAAGAACTCAGATCCAAGCTTGAACTCCAAACCTTAGCCTCCACAAGCACATCCCTTCTTCCTCACTAACACACACAAGGCACTTTTAGCTCAAAACACTCACACACAAGCTTTAGGACGAAGGAAATGCTCACTTAGGGTTTCACTCACTAAAATGGTGGGTGAGGACAAGGCCTTAGCATTCCTTTTATAGTGCACAAGCCACAAATGAAGGTTTGCATCTGGACTCGCTACGCCCAACGTAACCCTGGATACGCCCAATGTACCTAGGCGAGTCCACGTCCAATTTAAGCGCATGAGTACGCGCAACGTAATCTTCAGTACGCCCAGCGTACTCATTTGCCTAAACATTACCATTAAGGGATTAACTTGACAATCTCAGAAAAGGAGAAGGGCCTAAGAGACGCACCTGAAATTCGAGATATTACATTTTAGGGTTGCATGTACACCATAAGAGTGTTAGAATGCTCAAAACCCTTCACATACAAGTATCACAGAGACAACAAGTATAATCTAACATACAACATAAGGACCTTCCTCGGGATTGCCCCGACATCAGACCCCTAGAAACACTCCGAGTTGACCCACCAACTCATCGATTCCCACAATCCACATAAAACTCTGGACTTCGATCTTACCCGTCGAATTCTCTTTGAACTCGTCAAGTGCACCTTCAACACATCAGGACCCTCCTTCAATTGACTCGTCGAGTTCCTCTTTGAACTCGCCGATTCCACCTTCATAAATTAAGGAGATTGCCTTAGACTCGCCTAGTTCCTCCTTGAACTCGTCGAGTACGATGATCTTCAGGTCCACCAACAACCCAAACTGGCGGAATCCTCTTCTAGACTCAACCCACCTTACATAGAAACAGGAATATTGGGGAACCATGTCCCGACTCGCCGGGTCCAAAGAGCAACTCGTCGAGTCCCCTAAGGTACAACTCTATTTAGACGATTTCAAAGGGTCTTAAAGCATCCAAAACATAGATCTGGACCCAACCACCTCATAACCATGCAAAGTTCCTGCTTTTTTCCTCCAATCATGGCCTTTTGAGCTAAAAAGCCAAAAGAACACTTCTTAAGCTTGCTTGGGAATCCATATGGCATAAAGCTTGCACCTTTATGCCATAACAACCCTTATGGTACTAGATCTGAAAACACAAGCCCTTGGGACGTCCATCCCTCTCATGCTAGGGTTCTTGGACCAAAAACCCCTAAAAGTGACAAAGAAGATATCTACATGAATAATGATCAAGGTGGAAGCTTTCTTACCAGAAAATGGAGGAGAATGCAAGAGGTTTTTGGATCTACTAGTCTCTTCTTAGATCCCCAAGGCTTCACCTTCTTCTTCAAGGTTCACAACACTAAAAAATGCTCACAATGGCTCACAAACTCATGGAAGGCACTAGGGTTTCGTTCTGGTCTTGAGAGAGCATCAAGGAGGCTGATGAAGGGTTATAAGGTTCCTTAAATAGGGTACAAGGCCCGAATTTAGGGTTTTCCCAAAACCTGACCAACTCGCCGAGTCAGTCCTCTGACTCGTCGAGTAGGTCACTTGAACCGCGATCCAAGTCGCCCTCCTACTCGTCGAGTCACTCCACCTACTCGACAAGTCACTTCCTTATTTTGAGGCTTTTCTTTCCTTTCTAGGTCTTCTGAATTCGGGGTGTTACATAAGTTGAAAGAATTTTGGATGGTTGGGGCTAAAAGGATAAGTTATGGATTCGTTTTGAAAGAAAAAGGAGAAAGAGGGACCATTTCAGTCGTTATGGGATAATGTTTTATGGGGCTCGGGGTATATAACCCGTCACCCCCGTCCAAACCCTAACCCTAGAATCGTTCAACAGTCGCCAACCTTATACCTCCCACTCCCTCCAGTCGCCGCCACCATGCCACCTGCAGTTCGCCATCGAAACGCCACCATCATTGTTGTCGCTGGACGTCGTGTGTAGCTGGGGAAAGGCCATCGAGACCGGTCGAATGAAGCTGCACCAGTTAGAGATCGGAGAAGCTGTCGTCCTGGTTGCCGCCATCTCAGGCCACTTCCATCGTTGTTGGATCCAGAAAACCATCGAGAAGCTACCGCCGCTGCCCGCTTCCGTTGAAGATGAATCTTTCGCCTGTCGTCGTGATTGCTATGGTTACTTTTCCGACCCATTCGTTTTCTCCACCTTTTTCGACTTTTGCGTCAATACTGCTGCCCCAGCAGCAGAGCCTTATCCGATGATACTACTGTTACCGCTGTTGCCGTTAGCCATTGTCGTTGCCGTTAGCTGCCGCTACTACGCGCCATCTTGTGTCATCCTCGTTGTCGTACGCCACCAGGCGGGTGGCTGGATTTATGTTGTAATCAGAAAGCATGTGCGTGGTCATTTGTTGGTCGGGAACTGAGAAGATAACTACCATGGCTGCCAACCATGGTGGTTGCCGCCTTCTGCCGCCACCAGCCACCGTGAGAGGTGGTTGTGTGTGTGAAATGGTGCGATGTGTGTGTTTATTTTAGTGAAGTGGTGTTTGGGTGTTGCTTGGTCGAATTTCACAAGAAAAGCCACCACCACCACCACCGTGAGGTGGTGGCTGCCATCTCAAACCACCGCATACCGCCATAAGGGTGGTTGGGTGTGTGTGTGTATGTGTTATTTGTGTATGTGTGTTCATATGGATATTGCGTTGTAATATTCTATTTTGATCGGAATAATTAAGGAAATCCGTCACCACCACCGTGAGCCGCCATTGACCACCATTACCCGAGGTGGTAGTGGGTGGTGCCCGACTTAATTAACAGTTAATTAACCTAAAAGTTTAACAAATGGACTAATTGGGTTGTGATTGGATTGGAAACCCTAATTTTGTATATGTTAATTTGGAATTGTCGGGACCCGTAAGTTTGGACCATTGGATTGGAATCAAGAATTAATCCCGATCACATTGTAAGTTGACCTGGTACAGTGATGGACTTAATGGATTAAGTCCTTAATGGGTTAAGTTAGAAACGCTTAACTCTAATCGTCATTTTATGTGAAAACCTTAATTTTGCTTGGGCCTTGAGTTGGGCCTTTCTATTGGGCTTTGGTGATTGGGCTATTAATGGGCCATCCATGAACAAGCATATGGACTAGAATATTTGGATGGGCTTTAGGGTAAGGCCTATGTGAGGGGTTGGGCCCAATTTGGAAAATCATGCCATAACTGGGCCTTAATGATTATGAGATGTTGGACTACTAGAATGCCAAATGTTCGGACTAGAATAAATGGTTGGGCCTTAGGGTAATACTATGTAAAGGTTTGGGCCTAATTTGGAAAATTGGGTCATATGTTGGGCTTTGGTTCTGTAACGCCCGTAGATCCGGGGTAGTCAATTTAGAGATAATAGGGGTTGAAAAAGACTTTTCGACAAAAGATTATTTAGAATAAATAATCTTAACCAAGTTGTAGAATATGTCTCAAGGGTTCCGTACATATAAAGAGCGCCGAAATCCGAGTTATAACGAAGAAGTTATGACCCGTCGAAGTTTTGCGATGGAACCGGCACGACACCGGGAAGACCTATATAGTGAATTTATGATAGATCGACTTTTAGCCTTAGTAATCTAAATGAAAGTCGTAGAATATGTTAACCTGAGAACGTCCATAAAAAGAACGCCCAAAATCTGACTTCGTATGAGGAAGTTATGATTTTTCGAAGTTTCGGCTTAGCGATGTACAACCCGAAGTTCGAGTATTAGATCGAGCGGTTGTTAGCCGACACAACCTAAACGAGAACCGAATATCTCGTTATTAGTAGCGTAACGATAAAAAGACAGACGAAAATGGACATCGGATAAAGAAGTTATGAGATTTTAACGGACCAATCCTGCCCCGGCCTGTTAAAAATATAACTTTAAAAATAAAGTCAAAATTAGCCGACAGAGTCTAAACGAAAGTTGTAGAGTATGTCTCCACCTACGCGTGGATATAAATAATGTCAAAAACGGAGTTCGTATGAACGAGTTACAAATTATAATAGCATATTTACGTATTAAAATAAAGTGTAAATCATATATACGTACACATATATATACATATTTATATATCATTAGAAAGGTATCGACGGTGCGGTCATTATAAGACTAATGTTGAGTTCTTTCGACATTAGTTTAGTACAAATATCGTTAAATCTATTTAAAATAGTAATATAAAGGGGTGTTTAGTTATTTATATAACTATAAGGTCATTAAGTAATTTTGGATGGTAGTTTTTGAAAATTCAATTATTATAAATAAGAGCCTCTAGCTCTCATATTTGTTGCACCATTCTCTTGATTCAAGAGTCTTTCTCTTCTTATCCCAACGAGCATTTTGGTCCTTCGTGATTCGACTTCTCTTTCTATAGTTTTAGTATAGTAAGGTGAGCGTTGAAGCGCTGCACGAATCTTTCTTAGAAAGATTCAGCGACGAAGTTCTGCCCCTGCAGAGCCCGACTCCTTGCTAAAATCTCATTGTAAGTAAGTTATGCTTACCCTATTTTAAATATAGTTTATATTTAAAATTAATATTATTATTATGAACTTATAATAAATATTTGAGTTATTATTATAACTTATATAAGTGTCGTTATAATATCTTTTTAACTACTCACGGTACGAGGAATCTGGTTTAAAGGGCCACATAGGGTTGTTGGATTTCAGAAGTGCTATATGCCAAAATGGTCCTGCCCTCCGGTGTTTTATGTTTGGCCATGTCTGTACATAGTGGTTGGAAAGTATTGTTTAAACGTTTATATAATAATAATAATAATAATAATAATAATAATAATAATAATAATAATAATAATAATAATAAGACTAATAATTAGTCACAGTAAATATTAGACTAAAATCTAGTGGTAATAATACTAGGTTTCGTCGAAAGAAACTATTTTAAAGTAAACGAAGCGCTGTCCGAGTACCGAGTCACCACCTTATCAAGTGAGTGCATGGTCCCTTTCATCTTACACATACATATGAAGTATTTTATATAAACTACGTGCTATGTGTGCATATTATCTGTATAATTGATATCCATGTTGGATGAACGATTTTATACAAATTTTATATGATTTAAACTGTATATGTATTTATATCTACACAATATGTTGGGTAAAACATGGGTAGATGAAATATGAGTTGGATGATGAGTTGAGAGGTGTTATAGACCACGAGGTGAGGGTGAGGGGTGGACGATGTGAGAAGCCTTTTCCCAAACGATGGCCCCGTCATTCAGCAGAGTATGGATGACAACCACGGACAATTCTAGATAGTCCGGTGGAACACTAGCAGGCTCACAACCTGTAAGTGTTGTGAACGATGTGTTCACCCAGAGTACTCTAAACCCTGGTGATCATGCAGACTTGATTCCTAAACCTTGGTGATCATGCACACTTGATGCCTAAACCTTGGTGATCATGCAGACTTGATGCCTAAACCCTAGCGACTATGCAGACTTAGTTCCCGTTGTCTAAACCATGACAACGATGGACTTCATACTAATTCCTTAGGATGATCCTTAGGAATGAATGAACGAGAGATAGCTGAATTTTAGGGTAGATCCTTAAGAATAAAGAAAATAATGGGGATGGGTAATTGGGTTTATTGCTTGATTATTTAAACATAATAATTATATTATTGTGGGTTGAAAACCCTATGCACTCACAAGGTTTCCCAACCTGACCCACTCAGTTTATTTATATCACAGGTGTCGATATGAAGTTACATTACACTGAGAGATTAAGGAGATATAAATCACTAGTGCTAATGAATGTAAGTTCTATTTATGCTTATGTTTTTGTATTGACGATGACATCCCAAATGTTTTAAATGAATAAAAATACATTTCTTCAGAAATGCTTTGATAACATATTTATAATGTTTTACTGGGAACAAATTTCGCAACATTTTTATTAAAAAAAAGGTACTCTGATTTTTATAAAGCATAAACAAAATCGATCTTTTCTGGCCGTGAAAATGGGGATGTCACAGGTTCATAGTTTGACTTTTAGGCCTTTGGATTGGGGCTCTACTTTAAATCAAGCTAATATGGGGGTAAAGTAGTCTTTTACCCCAAGCATGGACTTATGGTATGTGCTGGAACCCAATTAATAATTGAGTGTTGTTTTGTTGTTGACAATTCGGGAACTTGTCATCCAGCAGCTAGGTTTTTGTCCGCGGGACTTCAGTAGTGTGAGGTGAGTTACCTTCCAGTAGAAATCGGTCGAAGGCACCAATTCCGACCCACTAGTAATTGATTATAGTGGTAGGAAGGGGACTAGTCCCCGAATCTGGTTGAGATAAACTGGCAGGGTAGGTCGTGTGACGCCCGTATTTCTAGGCTAGGCATTAATATTGATGTAATAGTCTAGGTTAACCTTTGTAACTCGTTTTGAAATAATAGAAATGTATTCTTTGAGTATTATGCTTAATTATTGTGACTTAATTGAATTAAGGATAAAATAAGTGTTAAAATAAAATATTAGATAAGCCTAATATCCATGAAGGAAGTTGTAGTGGTCGTAACAAAGATTCCGGATATATAAAGAATGCCGAAATCCGAGTTATAACAAAGAAGTTAGTACCTGTCGAAGTTTCGCGACAGAACCGGTACGACACTGCGTGACGTAAATAACGAATTTACGATAGAGCCATATTTAACCATAGTGATCTAAACGGAATTCGTAGAATACGTTAAAGCGATAGCGTGCATAAGAAAAACGTCAAATCTGACTTCGTATGAGGAAGTTGTGATTTTTTTAAATCTCGACTTAGCAGTATGCAGCCCAAAATCCGAACATGAAATCGAGTGATTTCTAGCCGAAACAATTTACACGAGAATCGAAGATCTCATCGATAGTAGTCCAACGGTAAAAAGACAGACGAAAACGGACGTCAGATGAAGAAGTTATGAATTTCTAACGGATTTTTCCTGTCCCGGTCAACTAAAAATAATATAATAAATCAAAATTAGCCGACGGAGTCTAAATGAGAGTTGTCAGGCTTATAATGTGTCGTTTATGCTTTTGGTCTGTATCGGAACATGACATCCCGAGTCTTGTTATATAACGGAAATACATTTCTTTAAGAAATGCTTTGGTAAATCTTATTTTATCATATTTCGTTTTGGGAACAAATTCCTCAATTCTTTAAATCAAAGGATTACTCTGAAATTATTTTAAAAGCATAAATTAAACCGGTCTTTTCTGGCCGTGAATTTGGGGATGTCACAGTTGGTATCAGAGCATTAGTTTAAGCGAACTAGGAATTTGTAACATTTCTAGACTTAAACTTAGAATGCTAAGTAAAGATTGCGATATGAGTGTCTGTCATATTTTAGACACGAGCACTAGTTTATTTTAGGAAAGATGCCTAAAATGTTTTTATGTGCTAAATGTTATATGTTTGCCATATATGATATTATTTGTTCAAATCTACGGTTTGTTGCCAACCGGATATGGAGACCTTATGTGTTTAGAATTCTAAGCGTATGACTACGGTATTAGAACTAGCATGTAAACGTTTCGGAGTGATAATGGATGATTTAATTATCTATCGTGAATGAGGATCTAAATTCACCTTATTCGGTGTATAAATCAAATATGGCAATAACAGAAGTGGAGTTGGAAACGCAAATGAAAACAGGAATCAACCACCTGTGTTATGATTGAGCAAGTGGTTGTTGCATCAACAACACCCGAGCTAATGACAATGACTGGTGTACAAGTGATGATCCAAATGATGTTGGATCGTCAAATGGAAGAAAGTAGACGTCTGCTTCAGCTGAATCGTGAAGAAATTTCAATGCCGATTGAACAGCCCGAGTTGAATGAAGGGCAGTCGGAAGGAGGTAACTTCATTGGGATTGTTGGTCAAGCCAACCCACCGTTAGTTAGACAAAACAACCAAGAGGGAGGAATTGATGGACTTGGATGCAAGTACAAAGATTTTCTGACTTGAAAACCATCGACATCCACTAGAAAGGAAGATACGATCAGAATTATGGATTGAATCTAAGAAATGGAGCTGGCTTTTATGACATGCGGTTGCAAGGGAAAACTATAAACCATATATGCAGTACGTCAGTTCAGGGGTGGCGTTGTTCGTTGGTGGAACACTCTGGGGAAGACCCTAAGCCCTAATGAGCCACTGCAACTTACTTGGGCAGAGTTCTTGGTGCAATTCTAGCGCAAGTTCTGCTCGGCCCAAAATCTGCTAGAGTTGGAGAACAAATTTCTGTCATTGAAGAAAGATAGCATGTCAGTTGATGAATACACTAATGTCTTCACAGACAATAAGAATTTTGCTTTGCGCATCGTCCCAGATGAGCTGAAAAAAGTCGACCGGTATGTAAAAGGACTCCCATGGGAGTATGCGGTGCCAGTACGTCAGGCACCTACTCTAGAGGCAGCTATTTGGGATGCCAAGTCTGTTGAAGATATGATCAAGGGGAGAACCGCCAGCCAGGTTGAAGTTGGAGAAAAGAGAAACTTTGAAGGAACTTCAGGTTCCAACAAGAAAAGTAATTTTTCGAAGTCTAATTCGAAGAAGTTTGGAGGAGGAGGAAGAGTCAAAGTGAAATGGTGTGAGAAGTGCAAGGAAAAGCACTCTGGGAAATGCAGTGAGGAAGTGAATTGCTACAAATGTGGAAAAACTAGGCATTATGCCAACGAGTGTCCGTCCAACAAGAGGATGTGCTTTGGATGTAGCGAAGAAGGGCACATTTTGAAAGACTGTCCGAAAAAGAAGGAGGCAGCAAAACTCAACATTCCACCAAAACCGAAGGTGAGAGACTTTCAGATGACACTTTTAGTTGCGAAAGATGAAGCTGATGTCGCTTCAGGTACCTTTCTCGTAAACGAACTGCCTGCACAAATTTTGTTTGATTCCGGAGCCAACTACTCTTTTATTTACCATGAATTTGGTAGAAAACTAGCTTTGCCTATTGATAGACTATATAATGCTTTATTAGTCGAGGTTGTTAGTGGCAAGTTTATACCTGTTAGCCATCGCATGAAAAACATCTTCATTGATTTGAATGGGAATAAGTTCCACGATGAATTATTGCCTATTGAGCTAAATGGTTTCGACATCGTGCTGGGAATGGATTGGCTTTGCGCCAATGATGTTGAGATATTATGCAAGAAGAAGATAGTAAAAGTAAACCCACCAGTGAAAGAGTCATTTATGGTGTATCGGGCACCCAAATATGTCTGACAGGGTAGGTAGGGTACCCAGATATGCCCTACAGGGTAGGTCGAGCACCCATATATGTTTGACAGGGGTAGGTCGGGCACCCCGGTATGCCTGACAAAGGGTAGGTTGAGCACCCAGATATGCTCAGCAGGGTAGGCCGGGAACCCAGATATGTCTGACAGTATGTTTATTGTATGGTATGTGGTATGATGGGGGAACTCACTAAGCTTCGTTCTTACGGTTTTCAGTTTTGGTTTCAGGTACTTCATTTTTAAAGGAAAGGAACCGGCGATCGCAGCGCATCAAACTATGTTTTCCGCAAATGAGATCTTTTGATTACACTCTGATATTGTTTTATGATAACATGTTTTGATAATTGACACTTTGGTTTTGACATGAGATGTTATTATGGATGTTTTCTTATACTGTTGTGTAACGACCCATTCCCGGTATGTTAATTTATTGGTAATTGTTGTGAGTTTTGCAAGAGGAACTCGGCGAGTTCATAGCCTGACTCGCCGAGTGGAGTCGCGGCTGAGAGCACGCGTGAGCCGGGGACTCGGCGAGTCCATCCGTCTGGGTGAAACCCTAACTCCCGGGTTCTTGCTCACTATTTAAACCCCATTATAGCCTCCATCTCGTCACTTTCCCCCTTAGAGCACTGTGAGAAACCCTAAACCTTCCTCTTGTGAGCTTATATGTGATCTTGTTCCATTTTGTGAAGGGGTGAAGAAGGAGAAGAAGAAGGAAGCAAGGAAACGAGTTCTAGTGCCAAGATCCAAGGTCAAGTGTGAACTTATTCAGGTATTTTCGGAGTTCTCTTCTGGTTTTATGCTTAAACTTCCATTAGAGCTCTTTTAAGGGCTATTTGATGCTTGTTCCAAGCTTTATGTTTGCTTGATTGTGTTATTAAGCCGAAATACCTTTGGATCTGAGTGTTGGTGTGTTGAAGAGCCCAGATCCACTGTCTTTTTGGGGTTGCATTGCTTATAAGCCATGGATCTACCCTTATTATGCATATTTTAGCCTTATTTCCCTCTTTCATGTGGTTGTGCACGTAAAGTTGGAAACTTTACGTGGTAAGACAGCTTAATGGACCTAGATCTATCATTTGCATGCGTTGGATTCAAGAGAAATCGAGTAAAAATATGTTGCATGGCGGCGACTCGGCGAGTCGGAAGAACGACTCGACGAGTCATGTCGCGAGTCCCGAATTCTTCAGTTTCTTCAGTGTCGAGTTTACGAGGTGAGTTAGGGAGTGGACTCAGCGAGTTATGAGTGGACTCAGTAATGGAGGGGCTCGGCGAGTTGTTCATACAACTCGGCGAGTCCAAGGCAATCTTCTTGGGGATTAAGAACAACTCGTCGAGTCTGTTCATCTGACTCGGCGAGTCGGATGAAGATCATCTGAGTTCTTGGATCAAGAGGGTACTCGTCGAGTCGATGCCACACTCGACGAGTAGCAGCATGTAGAGTTGAGAAGTGAGAGTAGGACTCGGCGAGTTGGGTGGCCCAACTCGGCGAGTCAGCCCCATCAGTAAGTTGACTTTGACCAAGGGTAAAAGAGTCGTTTTACCCCAAGTGCAGTGTTTAGTATTTGATTGAGTGTGTTCATGGACTTGTAGCCGAGGAGTTTCGGAAGCAGCAGCCGGTAGCTTTCAGACACACACACTCAGCCGCCAGTTTACGAGGTGAGTTCCCTTTTCAGTAGGAACGGGTCTAAGGCCACCATGCCGGCCCGTTTAGCTAGCAGTAGTATCCGGATGTTATCCGATGCAGTAGTTAGCATGTTTGATGCCTTTGTGGCTCAGACAAGATTATGTGTGTTCATGTTAGTGATATGTTATGCTATGATCAGTCAGCTTTGGACTTCGGTCCGATGTCAGCTTCAGACTTCGGTTCGATGTAGGGGACAAGGTCCCGGTTAGCTTCGGACTTCGGCCCGATGTCAGCTTCGGACTTCGGTTCGATGTAGGGGACAAGGTCCCAGTTAGCTCCGGACTTCGGTCCGATGTCAGCTTCGGACTTCGGTCCGATGTAGGGGATAAGGTCCCGGTCAGTCAGCTTCGGACTTCGGTCCGATGGAGGGGGCAAGGCCCCGTATGTGCTTGATATATTATTGTATGGTATGTGGTAATTTGGGGGAGCTCACTAAGCTTCGTGCTTACAGTTTCAGTTTTGGTTTCAGGTACTTCCGCCAGCAAAGGGAAGAGCTCTGGATGACGGCATCGCACACACCACCGCCTCAGCTTTAGCCTGGGATTGATTTAGATGTTTGATCTGATGTAGTATGATATAGTTTTTCCGCACAGTATTTTATTATGTTTTGGAATACATCACGTATGGTTTTATTATATGATGCTCTGATTGCAGTCTTGATTATATTAAAAACAAAAATTTTTGGGTCGTATTTTTGGGTCGTTTCATGTTGGTTTTATAATAACTTAATTAAAAATGAAATTTTTGGTCTTGAATTTTGGGATTACACTAGTCGACCCCACCAATATTACCACCGTCACTTATACCACCACCACCTCTGTCACCATTATTTTTTCTGCCACCAACTGTCATAATCATATATGATTACTTAGCCTGTGAACAGACATATATGTATAATCATATATGATTACACGTACATTGTTGTTGTCGGTACACTTAAGCATTAGAGCGGCAATGAGAAATGTATGGCTCATGTTGAATATATATATATATATATATATATATATATATATATATATATATATATATATATATATATGTGTGTGTGTGTGTGTGTGTGTGTAGGGGGGGTATTGTGTTCTAACTATCTATTGTGTGCATGTAAGATTGATTCTGGACCAATCATTTTAGTTATTTTAAAAAAGTAATTAATGCATATTACATGTTGAAGATATAATGAGTATTAATTAAATCTTCAGTATTTAATATGCATTAATTATTTTCTTAAAATAACTAAAATGATTGGTCCAAAATCAATCTTACATACACATAATAGATAGTAGAAACATTTGAACCTCTCTCTTTATATATATATATATATATATATATATATATATATATATATATATATATATATAGAGAGAGAGAGAGAGAGAGAGTTAGGTTCAAATGTTTTCACTATCTATTGTGTGCCCGTATGATTGATTCTGGACCAATCATTTTAGTTATTTTAAGAAAGTAATTAATGCATATTAAATGCTGAAGATGTAATTAATATCTATTATATCTTCAACATGTAATATGCATTAATTACTTTCTTAAAATAACTAAAATGATTGGTCCAGAATCAGTCATACATGCACACAATAGATAGTGAAAACAAAATAACTTAACCTTATATATATATATATATATATATATATATATATATATATATATATATATATATATATATATATATATATATATATATATATATATATATATATATATATATATATGTGTGTGTGTGTGTGTGTGTTTTAATTGTATTTTTTTTCCTCCACAAAAAATGCAATACTTTTATTTTGTACTTATACTTTTCAATATTTTCTTTTAGGAAATAATTTCCATACCAAACTTTTTAGTTTGTCCATTTGCTCAAGATATTAATAAGTTTGTTAAGATGTGGTCCACTTTGTTCGAAAGATATTCTTGGCATTTCTTTTTAATAATTTTATTCAACTAATAAGAAGTTTATATTACATTTTTTTTCTTTCTAAAAAACAAGAATTTCTTGTTCTCTAATAACCCATTTCATTCTAACATGTTAGACACATCATTAAATCAATAAATCTCCATGTCCCGTAAGCTGCATAAAGAAAATTATTAGTATGGGTTGTTACCCGCACAAAACTGCATATAATGAATAGTTTCTTTTGGCAATTAGATACATTCAATTCCGACGTAACGAAACAATTACTAATGGTTAAGATATTTATGATATATGTTTAAAGTTGTTCAAAATATTCGGAACTTATAAATCATATCTATTTTTAGATTACCTAATGGTATTTATGATTTTTTCTAGAAGATCATCCAATACTTTGTATTTAAAATGTAAATATTATGTTTTCTATGTATATAAGGAAAAGTGAGGAGTTGGAAAGATAAGGTTTAATTATTGGAGTATGATGTTTATTATGTATTATATACATGAACTCAATATATTATTATATTTGGAGGATTTAAAATTATAATATTATTTTATTGATGGATTGTTGAATTTTTAGTTTAAAGATTTAAACATCATAAAAAAATTATATTGTTATTATTTTGATACTATTTCTGAAAAGCAAAATTTCATTTATAGATAATATAGATTTCAACAATTTTATTTATTGTCAGTAAAATACATTTTATTTTTAATTTTTATTTATAATTTATCTTATGTGTTTATATATGTTTCTTACAACATCTTATTTTTAATTTGTCATAATTGTATTTTCATCATTGATTGTGTTTGTTTTTTTAGTTTTTTTGATTTTATATTTTATTATACAACATCATATTTTTTTTCATTAATCTACACATAAAAAAACGTCATTGGTATCTTCAAAACATTTTACATATTAATTTGAGTTAACAATTATAAAGTTACGAATACACCATTTGACATTGTAAATTAATAATTATTTAAAAATCATTAATTAATGATTATACATTTGAAGTATCAATATTTTTTGAATATGTTAACCATAGTTTTTATAAGTTATAACCTATTAATGTTATAAAGTAGTGTAAAAATTATATTATAAAAAAAATAAACAAAATAATGATGTTGGGAAGAGTTTTAGGCTGTGTTTGGCGCGTCATAGCTAGCTGATAAGCTAGCTTATTTTTCGAGCTTTTTTATATTGTCGTGTTTGGTAAACCAAAAAGTGGCTTATATGCTAACTTATAAGCTAGCTTTTTGAAAAGCTACTTAGACTAATTTTTTAGATGTTTTTTAAAATTTTTCCAAATACATCTTTTAATTAATTATAGAAACACATACTCTTAGATGTATTTTTATGTAATTTTATATATTTCAATTAACTTTTCAGTTAATTTACCAAACGTTATTTTTTATATTCTAGCTTTTCAGCTACCGGCTAGCTTTTCAGCTAGTATACCAAACATAATCTTAACAAACAATTTTTTTTTTCCTTATAAAAACCAATTTCGTAAACGTCTCCCTTTATTTAAGACATTTTTATATGTATATTTTTTATTTTTAAATCATTTCTTTATCAAAAATCTATCTCACCGTAACACTTCATTTTTCGCATTACATAACTTATTTTTTTATGCAAAAGTGGTAAAGAGGATATCCACAACCAAAAAAAACTTAATGTTTTTAATAAAAAATTATGATTTTCACAATAATATGAGTAAATTCGAAGTATATAATTTTTTTTTTTCTAAAAAGACAAATTTTTGTAGCAAAGGTTTCACAGTCCTTTACAAAATGGACCAGTAGGAAAATGATGATTATTTATATAAAAAGTACAAAAAAGATTGATGATACAATATGTGACTATTTTCATCATTGATGGCGTTTCTAATTATATGCTCTAAGCAGCCCATACTCGATTTGATGATCGAAAGTTTTTGGAAGATCGAGGTATACGTTTATTATTTGTTTAGTTAAAATGCCAATTGCCATCTAAAATGTTTGAGCTGTTTAGGCAACATTCACTCCAAAATCCCCTGGGCTAATGGGCTTCTTAAGGCTATTTCAGGCATATGTTATGTTTATCTTTACAGAGCGAATCCGGGTTTCTTCCTTGCATGGATTTGCATGATAGTCTTTAAGATTCTTCTAGACTTACCAAAATATTTTAATAACTCTCACTTGAGCTAAAAAATCATAAAATGTAATAAATAAAACACAAAATCTGTTGAATTAGACAAAAAAAAACCCTAAGAATCCCTTAGTTCATTGTCCCCTTGATTAGAACTTCTACTATAAATACTTATATAAAATAATATAAGTATTAGATCACTATATACCTTGATTAGGGCTCATAATGGATCGAGTTATTTTAAATTCGAATTGACATGCTTAATTGAACTAGTTGAGATATTCAAAATGACTAGACAAATTTAATTAAACTGGACAAGTTTAATTAATTTAAACTAGTTTTGATATTCAACCCAACAAAACATGTTAGATCTTGGATTGACCTATTTCTTTCCACAACCAAATATGTGAGATAAAAAAAGTTGAATTCAGGTTCACTTAAGTTTCAACATTTACATAAACCCAAATACTTATTCACAATTAAAATGAAAATCAACTACAACTTAATTGTCATATTCTAATTCTCTTTTTGTTTTTAGTATTTTTAAATTTATAAGATTAAAAAAATTTATCCATCCCCATCTTTCACATTATGTTAACAAAATATCTAAAATAAATGGAAACTAAAATAATACATTAAAATTTAAAAATTATATATAGCAATAGCTTCTCTCTCTAAGAAAATAAAATAAATAAATAGAACGGAGACCGAAAATAGAGGATTCCACCATTCGAAATATGTAATTTAGTTATCAAAAACATTCTCGCTAAATACATACCCATCAAGTTGCTACTTGTACCTATCATTAATGATAATTACAAATGACTAAGGATAACAAAGATAAATTAAATGTCGAAATAATCTGTCAATTTACATCAACATCTTTTCATCATAAAAATATAATTCAAAATCCAATAGTACTTGAACTAAAACAGGGTTTACAAATTAAGCTCAAATTTCAAAATATAACTATTGAAAAAAAAATCAAACGGTGAATCAAAGTTATGGGTTTTACTTTTACACATTCATTCATGGTGATGATTATAAAATTTTACTTGATTGAAAACAAAAGATGAAGAAAAACCCCATATAGGAGACAAAATGTTGTGTTTTCCTACATGGGTGGAGGAGAATAAAAAAGAACCAAGGTACTCGATCGGATTCGTTTATTATAAAAAAATAGAAAATGATTCGTACACAATAATTTTTGTCATACACAACAATTTATGCATTATAAAGTTGTATAGTACAACATTTTAAAACACTAATTGTTGTGTACGAAGAAAATTTGTTGTGTACAAATCATCATGGTATATTAAACCTTATTTTTTTTACAAACGTCATGATTTGACCGTTGTCACATGTTATAATTTGTTAAGATGGCATGCCACATAGGCAAATTAAAATCTACCTTTAATCTACGTGGTGTATGTCATGGCATAATCATACGGACCATTTGTATGATTTTATGCATAAATAATATTCATATCAAATTCGAACGTTTCTTGCAAAAAGAATTGCTATCTTATTTGGTATTTTGCTAAAGAATTTAACCTACAACTTAAATTTTAAAATCCGAAATTTAATGTCTTAATCCAGTGTGACAATTGTGGCGTTATAATATTCTTTGGAACAAGACACGCCCTTATTGTTGACGACAATGTGCCATCGTGTAGCTTATGAATGTGATCGCTTGATGTGAGCTTTTTTGGGCCATATTGGGCTTTTGCTTGATGTGAATCTGTGATCACTTGACATTTGTGACTTGTGAGCTTTTTTGGGATCCGATTGGGCTTTTGCGCATCATTATTAGAAGTTAGACCGGTCCATACAAGGTCCGGGGAACTTTAATTTTTTGTTTATAACTTTTACTTGTAATTAATTATACTATATATTAAAATTCTCTACTCTTGGCTACAGTAAAGTAGCAAGGATTTTGGCAGATTTGGTCCACAACTTTTCCAAATATCTCATTGTTTGTCTTTCTTACTTTTGTGGGCAGTTTATGTTGGACAATATTAAGGAATAATGAACTATCTGATCTTTTGGCAGAAATAATCCTTCTTTTATTGTTCTTCTTGTGGTTTTTTTTCCCGTTTTTGTGTTCTAGGCGGTTTATGCTATTTTATGTTCTTTCTCTTTTTTTAATTTGACATGATACCCTACGTGGCTTCCTCCCTTTCCCTTTGTTTCCACCGCCAATCTAAACCAATAAAGATTTGGTTGGTGTCGATCGGTCGGCTCTGCCAACAAAAACCCTCATCCTTTCGAATCCTTCCATCAAAGTCGACTGCTCCACCGCCCATGCTCCAGCGATCGCAAATCCTTTTCTCACCTCGTTCTCTTCAGTCTCTGCGAACCCTAAATCCATACCGCCACCATCTCCAAATACGCTTCGACCGCCACCGTTGTTTTATATATTTTTAGAGTAAAGACGCCGTCATTTTTGGTGTTATTTTCTTACCGACAGGTTTTCCCTTTTATTCCACATTTACTCTGCTCGAATATCGATTTTTTTTAAACAAAGAGAAACATCTTTATAGAATCTAACATATCCCTTCACTATTGACAGCTTTAATCATAGTTGCTTCTATGTCTGTTGCTTTCACTTCTTTGCTTTAGGATCTTCTATCTAATGACACTCATTTGATTATACCTGATGGCAGCCAAAAACAAGCGACTGAATTTACAGGTAAATCATCTCTTTGTCTTTCGAAAAATTTGGCCTTTAGTTTTTTTTTTTTGTTATTGTTAATTTGTTTGTGCTGATGACTCTTTTTGATACACAATTGACTAGCAGGAAAATAGTTGTACCACCTGGATATGTGATGGAGAAGAGCGCAGAAACTAAATATGAAACAGAAGTTGTTACAGTAATTGTTTTGGTTTATCACCTTCTCCTGGAACTGCTGCTGATATAAACCATATTGTGTGTTCCTTATCTATATTTATTAAATCATCTGACTTAGATTCAATTACTATTCTACCCTTATAATTCTAGAAAAATTCATTATTATACATTTATTTGCAAGAATTAAGTGAGCAAGTGTTTACGGGTATCTTGGATCATTTTAGTTTCATACAATTATTAAGCATGCCCTTCATAATACACTTTTTTCTGTGACAAAAGCCAACAGTGCCTAAGGGTATGAAAAAAATATAATAAATAAACTGTATTTTGTAATCTTCTTATTATCAGCTTGACTTGCAAGTTTCTAATATATATATTTTTTGTCATTTTTCATTCAGAAGGCAATGAATGGTTGACAGTTATGGCTAGGAATGGCAACGGGGCGGGTTCGGGGCGGGGCGGCATATCCCATACCCGAACCCGATATTTATATTTGTCCCCGAACCCGACCCGAAACCCGAAACCCGATATAGACCCGAAACCCAACCCGAAAATGGTGGCAGAAAAAATTAGGATAACTACAATGAAACAATTGAGAAATTAAAACCTTACAAATGCTTAAAATACAAATAAGTTCTTAACATAAGTGAACCAAATAGAAATTACTAAAGTCTAATATCGTAACTAAATTCATCACAATAGTGAGAAATTGGGAATACGTGATGGGATTGAAGGTTAGAGTCTTCGGGTGGCTGAAATGGGTAAGAGGGATGAAATCTCATTATATATATATATATATATATATATATATATATATATAAATTTTCGGGTCGGGGCGGGTCGGGGCATGCATACCCCACTCCCTGACCCAAACCCGAACTAAAAACCCGATAATGACCCGAAACCCGATAAGAGTGACCCGACCCGCCCCAAAATCTTCGGGGTTCGGGTTTTCTCGTCGGGTTCGGGTTTTTTTTGCCATCCCTAGCTATGGCTAGGAGCAATTCTACACGTTATATGTAAGATCTCTCATCCTAATACCATATCTCAGTTATGAGGTTATTAAAAAAAAACTTAATCTGTAGCAAAGATTCATCTTTCCATTTTCACAGGGACAGGAGGCGATTTATAAAGAAATTCATTTTCTTTTAATTTCATTCAATTTCAACTTTTATCTATTTGGTTTGGAGTTTCAAGTAACACTCGATCATCATAGGAAAAAGGAACCCCAAAACAGACCATATGTCATTTACATGTAAATAACTTTTTACATATTTCCTTTTGATTTTTTCAATAGGATCAAAAAGCAGTCACTTGGGGATTCAAGAGGCATAGTTCTCTATAGCGCTCATCTCATCACCAATACGGACCATGTAAAAGGTCTTTTACAGGTAAATTATTTGTTTATTTACAGGTAAATTATTTGTTTATTTACAGGTTTACATGCTTCTTGACTTTTTACATATTTCCTTTTGATTTTTCAGTATGATTAAAAAATAGTCACTTGGGGATTCAAGAGGCATGGTTCTCTATAGCATGCATCTCAGCACCAAGTAAGAAAAACATAGTCATCTCTTCCATGTTTAGGAAAACTATTGCTTTATTTTGATTTATTTGACTATATTTTGTTGATATTTTGCAATGAAGTTGCCTAAGTGACAGTAAACTTCACAACAAACATTGGTTAGCAACTCAATAATTTCCATCACTTAAAGCAATTGTAAATTTTTTAATTACATAATTGAAATGTAACACATATTTTGTATAAATATACTCAACTATAGTGTGTTTCTAGTGTTGGAATGGTTCCCTTCTCACTCAATCAATTTCTTATTTTGTTGCAGGTTTAGGATTCTCATGAAACAACACAAAAGGTAAAATTCATTTTAATGAATACTTTTCCAAAAATAAGTCTTTCAATAGCATCTTATTATTCCATTTAATTCAAAATAGCAGCATCACATTTTAGTCTCAACATGTAATTGCAAGGATGTATTCAAAATAGTAGCATCACATTTCTTTGTGTGAGTGAATGAAAGTTGTATGTTACTATGTCCCAATAAACATTTCAGCATCTACTTGCAAAAATATAGTGGGGCCATTTTCTAATGTTTTTTTTATCCCATCACGAATGAAAGTTAAATGTGACTATATGTGCATAACATTACATTTATGTGAGTATCACTGTATGCATGTTGTTGTTTCAGATTAATTATTTATGCAGCAACCATACGATGTAATTTCCTTAGTTTAATAATTTTTATATCTTAATTATGGGACTATTTAAATATGATTTGCATAACCTTTATAGGAGCCATAGGGATATTTGGATGCAATCTTGCTAAGGAGGAGACCATTGTTGTTGTTTTATCTGGTAAAATTATGTGACTTCATAACCAGCTTCATCAAAATGCGCTTCATTGGACTGATGTTTACTGGGTTTTTTTTGCATATCTAAGAACAAAAATAGTAAAATAGGCCAATGTCTTCTCATTTTAATGTTTATCTTTATGTAATTTGAATACTTTTTTCCGCAAAGGGCAATGTCCTTCATTTTTATTATTTCAAACATCAAAATTATAAAAGGGCGGATTGCAGAAAACAGCAACATACTTAACTGTGACTACCAATTAAGACAATCTACTATACATGTACACAAAAACAACGTCTTCCAACCCCCGCAACGTGGGGAGAACGCATCTAGTTACCATTGTACAAGGCTAGATTTTATTATTACTATTATTTTAATTTGTCTATTCCTATTTTTTATGTAGATTAGATGGTGTGTTTTTGTTGTTAGAAAAATATAAATGAACCCATATTTTTTACATCAGCAAATTTATCTGTATCATTTTTAACTGAAACATGATCATCGACAAAACCATACCTTCTGTATTGACGAATTGTCGTCCCTCTACAACATAACCATCGAAGAAACATTATTGATGTGTGAAATCTTTTATCGGCAATTACTTGCTATTTTTTCTACATTTTTTGGACCTAACATAATTGTAGCTCTTCTTTTAAAATTTGGGTATAACATGGAATCAGACAATGTGAAACATGATTACATAGAATCCTCTGATGAATGATTTCATAATCACATCGATTGTCACTATTCCCATGTTCAACCAATGTTTTTTATATTAAGATACACAACCTCCTAGTCATTTTTTGAACATGAACATATTTCAGCGTCCTGCTTTTATATATATATATATATATATATATATATATATATATATATATATCCTCCTTAATAATATCCTCCTTAATAAATAAATGTTTTTTTGCCACATGTCAATCTTTCATTAGTTTTGACAGTTGTCATTTTGTGGTATTTTTAAAATAAATATATCCACTTGTCAATATTTGGTTTGTTTTAATTCTTGACATATATGAAATTCTCTTTATACTTATATATGTAAAATATTAAATATCATATATATGATATTAAATTGCAATAAATACGTTTCTTCTTTTCTTATTTTAAACTTGTATATTAAAAATATTTTCTATTTAAACTTTAATGTTTAATCTTTTTTTTAAATCAACCCGTGTAATACACGGGTCTCACACCTAGTCCTCCTTAATAAATGAAGGTTTTTTTGCCACATGTCAATCTCTCATGAGTTTTGACACTTGTCATTTTGTGATATTTTTGAAGTAAATATTATCCATTTGTCAATTTTTGGTTTGTTACAATTTTTAAAATTAAAGTCATATATTTATATATGTAAAGTATTAAATATAATATATATGATATTAAATTGCAATAAATACGTTTATTCCATTTTTATTTTAAAATTGTACATTAAAAAATATTTTCTATTTACACTTTAATTTAATGTTTAATTTTTTTTAAATCAGCCCGTGTAATACACGAGTCTCACATCTAGTGTGTGTGTATATATATATATATATATATATATATATATATATATATATATAGGGTAAAGTGAATATACCTAACAACCTTATATAAGCTTAGGTACCTAACCTCATCAAACTACGTCATTTTGCATTAATTTTTCATTGCAATCATCCAAGGTTCTTAAACTTCTTCCCTAAACTTGATTTACTTCAAAAAAAATTGCAAATTCATCATTATATTTCTCCTACATCCTTTCATTTGTAGCGGTAGGATATGAAGCCCATCATGTGGTATTCGGTAGAAAGACGTGATGTAAAAGAAAGTTATTGGTGAAAGTCCAAAGATTTTGGAAGTAATCAAGTTATGGGGTTGAAGTTTAAGAACCTTAGACAATTACAATGTAAATATGATACAAATCGATGTACTATTATGGAGTTAGGTACCTAAGCTTATATGGTTGTTAGGTATATTCACTTTACCCATATATATATATATATATATATATATATATATATATATATATATATATATATATATATATATATATATATATATATATATATATATATATATATATATATATATATATATATATATATATATATATATATATATATATAACAAGACTTCGTAAATTTTCTTCGATTTCTTACCATAACAAACTGAAACTGGATAATTTTCCCTTTTTCTTACGAGCAATTTAAACAAAAAAGAAAGGATGGTCTTCGCATTTTTTTAAAAATATTATCCTCATGTACAAACCCGTTTATAATCTTATATTAACAGATTAACACAATATAACTTTTTATAATCTTTTGTAACATATAATGTTTGCATTATATATTTTATTCATTTATTTTGTAATTTTCTTGTATTTTTTTTAAACGGTTGTGTTGATTATGCCCCTATACTTTAGGATTGATAACCTTATACTGAACTGGTTATAGAATAATAAAGAGAGAATCTTTTTGGACTTATGTTTTACTAATAAAACTCTAGAAATGGAATTCTATGAACTAACGCAAATACATAGATGAAGAAAAGGACCACCGACTGACTCCTAACCACAGTTGTACCCTTGTAAGTTTCCGAATATGCTAAACCAACATCACATGCAATTTGTCCACTCACACATATTTCCTAACCTTGGTCATAATCCATTTATGCTCAAATCAACCATCCTTACAACTACACTACCCATTTTTGGAACGTTGAACGGGTTTTATGAAGAAATTTAACTTTTTATCAGCATATACAAAACATCAAATAATTCATAAATAATAATAATAATAATAATAATAATAATAATAATAATAATAATGTTCTGTCATTCGCAAAATACACAATGCCTGATAAATATTTCACATGAAAGTCAAGTCATACAATTAAAAAGAAGATTAATGTTACAAAAAGATCAACTAAACGTATGAAACATTTACTTTAACCCATACACAATGTGGATGTCACATGTATATTTTTGTTGACATGGGGGTCATGTGTACCTGATTTGTTGACGTTGATTCAAATGATTAATTTACGAGTTTATTGCGCAACAATCACTGAGTTATTTAATGTACAATAAATGATTAAAAAAAAAAGTATTAGAAATTATATAAAATTTTGTATTCGCCCCCTTCCTACGTTACTAATGGAATGTTGTCTAACTAAGAGGTGTTAATACACCTACCTTAACACTTTCATCCTTCATATTTACCATATTTGTCCTCTAGACCTTGTTCTTAAAATTTTCACACACAGGCTCCTAACTTTCCTTTTATTTTTTATGACATATTTTTTTTATAGAACAAAGCCTTTATAATCAAAAATTTACATTGGCGTAACGGGTAAACGGATAACAAATTATACTGCTAACTGCCTAACCATATTTGGATAACAAAACTAATTCTTTTAAAAACCATATTCGTAGATCAAGGAGTCATAACATTACTATGTGTGATCTGCTAAACTCTATTGAAGAGCTTCACAATATTTGGTACAAGAAAACCAAAACGCGAAAGGTATACATGTATGTTGATTTTTCATACACACTTTCTCATGCCTTGTCATTTTGCATGAGAAAGCTTTTAAAATAGTCTTTTTCACAGTGAAAACCTAAGTATCCAAGCCGACAAGAGGGAACCCCTATTAGATCGATACATACGTGTTTCTATCATATCCATCCAAAAACAAAAATGTCGGCTAGTATAAGTGTTGACATTCCTTCCATCGGGTCAATCAAAAAGTTCACAAGTCTTTGTTTTTTTGCATAAACTTTGATGCGCCTAAATATGTCAAAGAAAAACGTCCCCAACCAAATCATATTGGTAATTGAAATATGGTAACTCTCTACAATGTATTGCTTGTTTCCCAAAGAGTCCAAGCATGTAAACTCAAAAAGTATAAATGTGGGTTGATTTTTCATGTATGCTTTCTCATGTTTTGTCATTTTGCATAAGATATTTTTAAAACAACCTACCTCATAGAAAACCTAAGTCCCAAAGCCCACAAAAGAAGAAACCCTTGTTAGATCGACACATAAATGTTTCCCTCAAACTCATTCAAAAACTAAAATGTCGGTTGTCTAAGTGTTGACCTTCGTTCTATCGGGGCAGTCAAAAAGTTTATAAATGTTTATTTTTCAAAAGCTAAGACACGACTAAATATGTCAGAAAGAATGTCCCTAACGAAATCGTGTTGATACTTGAAATATGATATTTTTCTACAATGTATTGTATGCTTTCCAAATAATCCAAACATGTTAAAGCGACAAACATGACTCGTCAATGGAAAATAATAAATTAACATAAACCCGTTTGCTAAAATTAAACTTTACACATTGAGGTCCCAAAATACTTTTTAACTGAATAAATAATAATTAAATTGAGTAAACAAGTGATGTGATACAACATGGTATGATCCTTGAATTTCAAAGGAAATATACAAAATAAATCCAAGTATCTACATGAAATAGGGATAGAGATAGTTTGGACCGGATCCGGTTTACGAACGCACTTTTTTTTTGGCAAGAGTAAGATACAGGGAATACACATATAGTATATGTAGGGGTGGGGAGGGGTCTAATGGCGTGAAGAAGAGAAAGCCAATGACGTTTGGGAAAGCGAAATAAAAAAGAGATCCAACTTCCAAGATCATGTTGAAGAAGAGCCACCGTTACACTTCCTCCCTCTAATTATACTGTTTTTGGTTTGCTGTTTCACTTCTTCTCCTCATTCATTCTCGATACAAATATATATATATATGTTAATCGAAAAATTGGGGGCTCTTTTGTTGTTTTGATTTGGATCTGAGCTGGGTTATTGAAAAACCCGATCTGGGTTTGTCTATTCGCAACGTGTAATGGAGGAAACCAGATTGTGCTCATGGACCGTCTTTCGATCCATTTTCGCCATATTTCAGTGGTGGAGTTTCAATGTTGCTGTCATCATCATGAACAAATGGATCTTTCAGGCATGTATCTTTCTATGATCTATTCGTATTTTAGCTATTGTTGAATTTCCTTGCACGTATGTAACTCCAGACCTATAAATTCAATTCATGCTCCCTGTTCCACTACTATACCCTATCTTGCTACTTGTATATATCTAACTTATAATACCACATATCATCAATCTGTAACCATTCTGGTTCCAAATTAAACTAAAACTCTATCGATTTACCGTTTAATTTTTCTGAAATCCTGTATCAATTTCTTCCAGAAACTTGATTTCAAGTTCCCTTTGACGGTATCATGTGTACACTTCATATGCTCATCTATTGGGGCGTATGTTATGATCAAAGTGCTGAAGGTTAAACCACTAATCTCAGTTGAACCTGAAGATCGCTGGAGAAGAATCTTCCCAATGTCGTTTGTGTTTTGTATCAATATAGTTTTGGGGAATGTCAGCTTACGTTACATCCCAGTTTCATTTATGCAAACAATCAAATCATTTACCCCTGCAACAACAGGTTATAAAATATCTCCCTTTCGTGCTTTTATATATTATCGCAAATTTACAATATAAATATGAGCTGCATTTACAGTTGCATTCAATGCTAAATCATTTAGAACAGTGATTTTGCAGTGGATGGTTTGGAGAAAGTACTTTGACTGGAGAATTTGGGCTTCCCTTGTTCCAATTGTTGGAGGGATTCTTCTTACTTCTGTTACTGAACTTAGCTTCAATGCCTTTGGTTTTTGTGCTGCTTTATTTGGGTGTCTTGCCACTTCTACAAAAACCATTCTTGCAGAATCTTTGCTTCATGGCTATAAGTTTGACAGGTGTCCTTCATTCATCATATTTTATATATATATCCGGTCTAATACATGTCAAACACAGTACAACCTGTTCAGTTAATATTTATTGTCACTAATTTTTTTTTTAAAAATTTTGACATCAGCATAAACACGGTGTACTACATGGCACCATTTGCAACGATGATTTTAGCAGTACCTGCATTGCTTCTAGAAGGAGCAGGAGTTATTGCATGGATCCAAACAAGCCCTAATCTTCTTTCATCATTCATCATAATTATAGGGTCAGGAGTCATGGCTTTTTGCCTTAACTTCTCTATATTTTATGTCATCCATTCAACTACAGCTGTCACTTTCAATGTCGCCGGAAATCTTAAGGTATTATCATATCTTCAATCCACTTCACATTTTTCTTTCAGAAGAAAAAGAACACAGTTCCTTAATTTGTGTATCATAGCATCCTACTTTCATTTGAATAATAATATTTGCTATAACTGCATCATTGTTTTCATTTTTTTTTTTTGTAAAGGTGGCATTTGCAGTTGCATTTTCATGGATGATATTTAAAAACCCGATTTCGCCCATGAACGCGTTTGGATGTGGGGTAACGCTTGTGGGGTGCACGTTTTACGGGTATGTGAGACACAGGCTGGCGAATCAACTACCGGGAACACCGCGTACGCCGCGGACCCCGCGTTCTCGTTTGGAAATGGCGCCACTTGTAAACGATAAAATAGATGATAAAGTTTAGTTTTTGTTTCATTGGTATTTTACTTATTACTACTATTTAGGTAAAAAAAAATATTATTATTATTATTATTTACTGGAGTCGTTATATTATTCAGATGTTAGTACGGGAACTAGTGATGATTGATGATGACACAAGGGCAGGTTTATGTGTTTTGCCTTTGAAACACTTTATATGATTAGTATGTGTTCAGGAGGATATGATATAATTTTGTTCAGTATTATGTGTTTTATTACTTTTTAGTGACTTGATGTTGTTCTATGAAAAGTATTCAGATTAAGTATAATGTGGAGTGTATGTATGTATGTATGTATGTATATATGCAGGGCTATGGACATTAAATCTTTAACTTAGGCAGTTTTGCGGTTTTGTTACATGTGACAATTTTTTTGTTGGTTAATGCCCAAAGTTTGTGAAATGTTTTTTTCATTTTTGTCTTTTGTGAAATGTAATAACAAGTGTTCATGGACAAAAAAGATAAAATTTAACAAAGTTTAGGACTTTCATGTCAAAATTAAAAAACATACTTGGGATAAAAATATAAAAGATTTGTAACAAGAGCAAAAACAAAATTATTGTTTGTAGACAAAAACACATAGATTAATGAAACATTAATTACCACTAACTTTATACAATTTTATCCATATTTTGTATTTAATGTTTCGTTAAATATTTAGTTGGTTAAATAATAATAATGAGGAGGTATGTTGTTAAAATGTTACTTATTTTTAGAATTGGAATATTATTTTGGATAAACAAAAAAAGAAATACGGACTATAATTATGGGACGGAAGAAGTATTTTTTATTTGACAAACTTAATACATTAATAAACAGAATATGTGCTGTTCAAAAAAATAAACAGAATATGTCTTTATCACAAAACCAATAAAACTTGGGCTTTAATTTCAAAAAGCCCGTGTATGTATATATAAAGGATTAATTGTTAAAAGCCCATTTCTTGAGGAGGTTAGGCCCAATCAAGAAATCTATTTCCACTGGTACATAATAATCATCATGAGTCATGACTACCAAAAATAAGAAAATCTATTTCAACCCAAACAAAACCAAAATATAAATAAAAGATAAAAGATTTAATTAAAAAATATATATGGTAGCTTGGTAATACACGGATCTAAATTAGTTGCACTGCCACGATTTGTGTTGATTTGGTCAAGTAGTCCACTTGTCGACCATTGATTGTTAGATATAATTTAATTTTTTATGTAACTTTATCTTTTTATTAATTAGGTTTTTTTATTTTATAAAAAAAATTATTCTACATAAGAAATAATTATTGGCATATTTTTCATATATATTTTTGTATATTTTATAACTTTAAAATAAAAAATAATAAAAGTAAATATTAGTTTACTTTTAAATAACATAAATTGTTTACATATTATATTATATAATCTTAAGAATTTATAGAAAAAAAATGGATCGGACTGGATGGGTTTGTTTGTAAATAAACTGATAAAAAATAAAAACGATTGGATTATGTATATAAAAAAATTGTTTAATACAAGCTGGATGAGTTTGTTGGTAAATAACTAAATATAGTACAAAGCCCAATAAACCAACTTGGTAAAAGATATATCCAATAAAAGAATCTGACATTTTTGCTTTCATTCCTCATTTTAACAAAAGTTCATCAAAATGGCCATAGTTGGTAATTACTTATAACAATCGAACTCCATATATAGGGTTTTTGTCTTTGTTTCCTGCTAATTATCAATGATAATAATTTTTTTTTCTCGTCATTTCAACAGAAAATATGATTTTATATCATTGAACACGATGAACAAATTCAAAACTCGTCAACATAGTCAAATACTCAGGTAGAAATTCAAAATTACAGGGATAGTCCGAACCGTTAAGAATTATAAAAAAAAAAAGAGTTTGAAACTAGAAAACATGTTCATATTTTGACCTGTTTCAAAGATGCTGTAATTTCTCTAGTTTTTTTAAAATCAATAGTCACGTTGTTGTAGCCATTTTAGGAAGGAAAAAAAAGGTCCTTTTAATGAATATCCCAAAAGCATAACAAACCATTTTTTTAAGGTTGCAAGTAGAATACGAGTGGAGTCTTCTTGTGTGAAGAAAAAAATATCTATATCCATAAAGTGGGCACAAGTAGATGGGGCCCATGCCCATTGGTCGACTACTACTACTAGGGTTAGGGCATGCGTGTAGTAAATACCAAAAATTGTTTATATTTTTGCTCCACCGAAATTCAAAACTGTACGTTTTGACTTTTATGCTCGTATTCTTGTATAAATAATAAATAATCCATAAATGGTTTTGTTCTTTCAAAGTTAATCCCCAAACATTAATTTTTTACATTTTGGATAGTTAAAATTTATAGAAAACTTGACAAATCAACCAGAATTATTTTTCTCTTTTTCTCCCCTACCGCCTAATTATGGAAAAAGGAATTAGCAGAAATGTGGATTTATATAGTTATCTGAACTTCCAAGATTTACAATTCGACCCCCAAGGTTTCAATTCTTTCAGTGAACTACATCTAAAAAGAGACCTCAAAAATCAAGTCTGGTTTTCCAATGGGTTAACAAATGCATAGTGATCACATAACATCCACTAGGCTGCATCGGTAAATCGGATTGTGCCGCTATGCTAGGACGAACCAATAAGTTTTACAGAATGAGTCAACTCGCTTAGTCGAATCAAGTAACTCTTTTAATATTATTTATATTAGTAATACGACGTGGTTGAGCCAAAATTATGGTCCGATTGGTCTTGTTAGATTGTTAGACACAATTGTTTTGCAAAACTATACCCAATTACATGGCATATATGGACTGGAGTTACATGGTCCAGACTCCAGACGCACTTAATTGCATGACTCATCCAGCCTCAAGTATGCAAAAGAGACTTTGGCTTTGTTTTGCTTTGCATGGCCTTACTTTGCTTTGCATGACTTGGCTTTGCTTGACATACAATCAAGACAAGCATGTACATCACACCCATATATTTATATTCCTTATATATACACGTTAAATCACATTATATATATATATATATATATATATATATATATATATATATATATATATATATATATATATATATATATTTGTGTGTGTGTGTTGCGATATGAGTTTTAGCCACCGTGTCTTCTGTGTTGGATACGGATCGGAGATCTAGAGGTGGTGCTGCCAGTGAGTTTCCGGAGAGATACCTAAGCTACAGTCACAACAAAGTCATTAGAGTTGCCCTAGGGACTGTGTCCCGGGAGCAAACTCCGCCGATCAAGTTAGATCGGTTGGTAGAGATAAGATAGTTATCCCCATCCGGATAGAACTATCTTGGTGTGTTGGGTGTGTGTTTTGTCATGGAGGCTCTAGGTTAGAGAAAGTGACTAGAAGCTTATTAGGAGCTCTTGGGATTCAGATCCCTCCTCAAGGAGGAGATCATGTTTTATTTATGTGGGACAGTTAGATCAAGGGAGAGTTAGGTCAGGCATTGGGCCAGCCCAACTCAGACCCAACTAGCAAGGAGTTGGGGAAGACTGAAGAGGGCCCGGGCGCCAAACAAATGTCAGGCGCGGGAGCCAGACAAGGCTGGAAGGCAAACGTCAGGTGCGAGCGCCAGACAAGGCTAACAGGCGAGCGTCAGGAGAGCTCCATGCCTTAACGTCTGGGTCATGCTAATGGACCATATGTCAACAATATATATATATATATATATATATATATATATATATATATATATATATATATATATATATATAGGTAAAGATCCATTGAGAACTCATATGTAACGTCCCAAAATATGGTCCCAAAAATTTTATTTTTAAAAATAGATAAAATAGTATTTTCAAATATCATACATACATCTCAACAAAACCAATGTATCAAATGTCATAAAAATCAGAATAAAATATATATGCGAAATCCCAATGGTGTGTGCGGTGGAGTCAACACGAGTTCTTCCCTTTGCAACCGGAAGTACCTGAAACATAAACTGAAAACAATAAGCACAAAGCTTAGTAAGTTCTCCAAACTACCCAATATCATACATAATAAATCACATACAGGGTCCCCGCCCGACATCGGGCCCCGCCTGGCATCGATCCTACTCGATTTACATATTTGTTATTCTCAGGTGTCGCCTGTCACTAGGCCTCCCCCGCTATACACATACAATCAATATCACATAATCTTGTTAACACATATAATGACACTAGCATATATTCTAGTCCTTAGGCCTCGCCTGGTATCGAGATCCGTCCGGTATACAAAGTAACACATAACACATGCAAGGGTCACGTAGACTCCTAGCATCCTAACATAAACAAGAAGGGTCGACATTGGTGCCTTCGACCCGCTAAACCCTGTAAGAAAACTCACCTCAAATGTTGAATCTCACAGAAATAAATCCCTAGTTGCTGCCCTGACGACTCCTCGAGCTATCGGTACAAATTAACACCCAATCAATAATTGGGTTCCAATCAATATCCAATAATCCATACTTGGGGTAAAATGACTATTTTACCCCTGGCCTAATTTCATCCATGACTAAGGCCCAAATCCACAATATAAAAGGCCCAACACTAAATAATCTTCCAAGGCCCACTTATGGCCTAATTTTCTAAATTTGGCCCAAACCCCTCTAACGGGCGTTACCTTAAAGCCCAATAATTTCCTTAGTTCAAAAGCCTATTTTCAGATGGCCCACTAAGGCCCAAAGCAACTAGGTCCATGAAATGGCCTAAAGATGCAAAACCCATTCTGATTGAGTACGCAGGACGTACTCAGCTGTACATTGCGCGTACACGCTTGATGGCTTGTACGTTACACATACAGACTTGTACGCCCAACGCACTCCTCTATTAAGTCAACTTTTGCCATTAAGCACTTAATGCTTAGCCTAAAGGTCCAAACCCTGTATCGCTTGAAAGAGACCGAATAGGAGGCCATCACTCATATATGCTAGGCAGTATGTGATTTATATGTATATGCTAGGGTATTATGTGGTAGTGGTAGGGGTGAAATAGTCCCCGATTACCGGTTGAACGAGACCGAAGAGGAGGCCAGCACCCAGATATAATGATGTCAAAAAGTTCCGTGGGGGCCCCGTCCCGTATGGGGGCATTTGTTGAAAAAAAATCGGGGACGGGGGCGGGTGTAGGGGTAAGGTTAACCCCCGTTTTAATTTCGGGGACGGGGGTGGGGTTGGTAGTTCCGTCCCGAAACCCCCGTGGGGGTCCCCGTTAATAAATTATATAAATTGACATATATTAATTATATAAATATAATAAACATTAAAATGATTTTTACGTACAAAAATACAACAAAAAACATGTTTTTAAGTTGTTTGTAAAATGTAAAATTATGTTATAAATATCTATTTGTTATCTAAAAAATAGTTTCTTTTAGCCCAAACAAGAACTTATTTTAGCCCAAATAAAGTAGCCCAAAATCAATCGGGGGCGGGGGGAACGAGCGCGGGGGCGGGGGTCATAAGGGGAATTCGGGGGCGGGGGCGAGGGTGGAAAGGATGGAGATTTCGGGGGCGGGAGCGGGGGCGGGGGAATAGGAAAATCTTGGGGCTGGGGGCGGGGGATGCAAACCCCGTCCCATTTGCCCCCGTTGACATCCCTACCCGGATATGCTAGACAGTTACCGGTTGAAAGAGATCGAAGGGGTAGGCCAGCACCCAGATATGCTAGGTAGTTACCGGTTGAAAGAGACCGAAGGGGAGTCCAGCACCCATATATGCTAGACGTTATGTTATTATATAGTATGTGGTATTATGGGGGAACTCATAAGCTTTGTGCTTACAGTTTTCAGTTTCGGTTTCAGATACTTCCTCTTCGAAGGGAGAGGAGCCGGCATGATCGCATAGCATCACACCACATTTTCCGCACCAGAGATCTTTGGGATTTATACTCTGATGATGTTTTACCATGACATGTTTTGAATATTGATACACTGGTTTTTGATATGAGTGATACTGTAATTGTTTTTAGACAATTGGTTTTATAATTGTTTAATTTAAAAAATGAAATTTTTGGTCTCAAATTTTGGGTAGGGATGTCAAAAAGTCCCATGGGACCCCGTTCCCGTAGGGGCCCCGTCCTGTTTGGGGGAATTTTTTTTAAAAAAATCGTGGGCGGGGACGGGGGCCGAGGCAAGGTTAACCCCCGTTTTAATTTCGTGGGTGGGGGCGGGGGTAGGCAATCTTGTCCCGAAACCCCATGGGGACCCCATTAATAAATTACGCAAATATTTACATATACTAATTATATAAATATAATAAACAAAACCATGATTTCGAGCTTCCAAAATTCATCAAAAAAACATGTTTTTGAGTTGTTAGTATAATGTTTTTAAGATGTCATAACTTTTTTATTTTTAATATATAAAATTCTGCTATAAATAATTATTTGTTACCTAAAAAATAGCTTCTTTTTGCTTAAATTTCAACTTCTTTTATCCCAAAAAAATTTATCCGAAAATAAATTGGAGGCGGGGGAACGGGGCCGGGGCGGGGGTAATAAAGGGGATTCGGGGGCGGGGACGAGGGTAGGAAGGCTGAACATTCCGGAGGCGAGGGCAGGGACGGAGGAACGGAGAAATTTTTGGGGCGGGGGCGGGGGATGTATTCCCCGTCCCGTTTGCCCCCGTTGACATCTAAAAGGTTGAGAACGTGAGAACCATTCTGGACCAATCATTTTATAAGGGTATATTAGTAATTGCGTATTTAATTTAAATTATAACAAATCTTAATCTTCTAAATTTTATCAATATTAATTACAGTTACTTAAAATAATAGATTAACCGAATTTTATTTTAATTTTTATTAATTTTTTGTTAAAAAAAATTTGTTTTTTTAAATTTATCATTCATAAGATATTATTAGTTATAAATGAGTAAAACACGTTTGTAATTATAAAACTATAAAGTTGTAATCGTAAATGAATACAACATAATTTAAAGATAAAAAATTTTATTTATAAAAATAATAAAAAAATAAGTTGTATTTATTATTAAACTTTGTTATATTCATAAATAAAAATTCTAAAGATTGAGTTTATATATTTATATACTTATACTCATAAATAAGTATGCCAATACTAGTTTTATACATTTAGACATGATTATATTCAACAATGATTAACCCACTCCAAATGAATATATTCATAAATGAATATGCCAATACTAGTTTCATACACTTATACATGATTATATTCAACGATGATTAAACCACTCCAAAAGAATATATATATATATATATATATATATATATATATATATATATATATATATATATATATATATATATATATATATATATATGGGAAAACCTTAGAAAAACCCAACATATTTTCACTAAATGCTTAAAAAAACCACTATATTATTTTTTTAGTACACTAAAACCCTTATTTTTTTCTAAAATTCTTATTTAAGGTTTTTTGAGCTTAGAAAAACCTACTCTATTTTCATGAAAGGATTAAAAAAATCACTATATTAGTTTTTTAGTGCATTTAAAC